>NC_064624.1:30953441-31327191 GCF_023898315.1 Schistocerca nitens
CTGCTCTTCCAAGTCCTTTGCTGTCTCTGACAGAATTACAATGTCATCGGCAAACCTCAAAGTTTTTATTTCTTCTCCATGGATTTTAATACCTACTCCGAATTTTTCTTTTGTTTCCTTTACTGCTTGCTCAATATACAGGTTGAATAACATTGGGGAGAGGCTACAACCCTGTCTTACTCCCTTCCCAACCACTGCTCCCCTTTCATGCCCCTCGACTCTTATAACTGCCATCTGGTTTCTGTACAAATTGTAAATAGCCTTTCGCTCCCTGTATTTTACCCCTGCCACCTTTAGAATTTGAAAGGGAGTATTCCAGTCAACATTGTCAAAAGCTTTCTCTAAGTCTACAAATGCTAGAAACGTAGGTTTGCCTTTCCTTAATCTTTCTTCTAAGATAAGTCGTAAGGTCAGTATTGCCTCACGTGTTCCAGTATTTCTACGGAATCCAAACTGATCTTCCCCGAGGTCGGCTTCTACTAGTTTTTCCATTCGTCTGTAAAGAATTCATGTTAGTATTTTGCAGCTGTGGCTTATTAAACTGATTGTTAGGTAATTTTCGCATCTGTCAACACCTGCTTTCTTTGGGATTGGAATTATTATATTCTTCTTGACGTCTGAGGGTATTTCGCCTGTTTCATACATCTTGCTCACCAGATGGTAGAGTTTAGTCAAGACTGGCTCTCCCAAGGCCGTCAGTAGTTCCAATGGAATGTTGTTTACTCCGGGGGCCTTGTTTCGACTCAGGTCTTTCAGTGCTCTGTCAAACTCTTCACGCAGTGTCTTATCTCCCATTTCATCTTCATCTACATCCTCTTTCATTTCCATAATATTGTCCTCAAGTACATCGCCCTTGTATAGACCCTCTATATACTCCTTCCACCTTTCTGCCTTCCCTTCTTTGCTTAGAACTGGGTTTCCATCTGAGCTCTTGATGTTCATACAAGTGGTTCTCTTCTCTCCAAAGGTCTCTTTAATTTTCCTGTAGGCAGTATCTATCTTACCCCTAGTGAGATAAGCCTCTACATCCTTGCATTTGTCCTCTAGCCATCCCTGCTTAGCCATTTTGCACTTCCTGTCGATCTCATTTTTGAGACGTGTGTATTCCTTTTTGCCTTCTTCATTTACTGCATTTTTATATTTTCTCCTTTCATCAATTAAATTCAATATTTCTTCTGTTACCCAAGCATTTCTACTAGCCCTCGTCTTTTTACCTACTTGATCCTCTGCTGCCTTCACTACTTCATCCCTCAAAGCTACCCATTCTTCTTCTACTGTATTTCTTTCCCCCATTCCTGTCAATTGTTCCCTTATGCTCTTCCTGAAACTCTGTACAACCTCTGGTTCTTTCAGTTTATCCAGGTACCATCTCCTTAAATTCCCACCTTTTTGCAGTTTCTTCAGTTTTAATCTACAGGTCATAACCAGTAGATTGTGGTCAGAGTCCACATCTGCCCCTGGAAATGTCTTACAATTTAAAACCTGGTTCCTAAATCTCTGTCTTACCATTATATAATCTATTTGATACCTTTTAGTATCTCCAGGGTTCTTCCATGTATACAACATTCTATCATGATTCTTAAACCAAGTGTTAGCTATGATTAAGTTGTGCTCTGTGCAAAATTCTACCAGGCAGCTTCCTCTTTCATTTCTTAGCCCCAATCCATATTCACCTACTACATTTCCTTCTCTCCCTTTTCCTACACTCGAACTCCAGTCACCCATGACTATTAAATTTTCGTCTCCCTTCACTATCTGAATAATTTCTTTTATTTCATCATACATTTCTTCAATTTCTTCGTCATCTGCAGAGCTAGTTGGCATATAAACTTGTACTACTGTAGTAGGTGTGGGCTTCGTATCTATCTTGGCCACAATAATGCGTTCACTATGCTGTTTGTAGTAGCTTACCCGCGTTCCTATTTTCCTATTCATTATTAAACCTACTCCTGCATTACCCCTATTTGACTTTGTGTTTATAACCCTGTAGTCACCTGACCAGAACTCTTGTTCCTCCTGCCACCGAACTTCACTAATTCCCACTATATCTAACTTTAACCTATCCATTTCCCTTTTCAAATTTTCTAACCTACCTGCCCGATTAAGGGATCTGACATTCCACGCTCCGATCCGTAGAACACCAGTTTTCTTTCTCCTGATAATGACATCCTCTTGAGTAGTCCCCACCCAGAGATCCGAATGGGGGACTATTTTACCTCCGGAATATTTTACCCAAGAGGAAGCCATCATCATTTAACCGTACAGTAAAGCTGTATGCCCTCGGGAAAAATTACGGCTGTAGTTTCCCCTTGCTTTCAGCCGTTCGCAGTACCAGCACAGCAAGGCCATATTGGTTAGTGTTACAAGGCCAGATCAGTCAACCATCCAGACTGTTGTTCTTGCAACTACTGAAAAGGCTGCTGCCCCTCTTCAGGAACCACACGTTTTTCTGGCCGCTCAACAGATACCCCTTCGTTGTGGTTGCACCTACGGTACGGCTATCTGTATCGCTGAGGCACGCAAGCCTCCCCACCAACGGCAAGGTCCATGGTTCATGGGCGGATGAACAATGTAGTAAAAACAAATAAGGTGAGAACAAGATCAATGTAATTAGCTGGCTTATTTTTTTTAAAAAAAGTGACCATAGATATGCTTAAATTATGTAACTGGTATACTTTATCTATTAGTCCAGATACTGCCGACAATAAGAAAAGTCTTTCCAACTCATACTGGTAATTTTTTAGTAGATTCCCATTGAGTCCCAAGGTTGAAATTTATACTGAAGTTCGACATCATAAAGGTCTATTAAGTGTGTAATTTTCAGATTTTTAAATGGTCCCCCAACAAAGATACTGCTGGCCAGAGAATCAACAAAAACAAATTTTTTTTTAGGTATTGAACTTTTTAAAGTGTAAGCTTCTCACAATTGACACTCCATAGAAAGTAACTACACTATGTAGTATAGCACCAAAAATATTAAGACCAACAAATTACTCCTCCTTTGGAGAAATACTGCTCAAAAATTTTGTTTTTTTTTTAATTTGCAACCAATAAATCTGACCCATTAAAAATATATTAAGAAATACATTTAGTTAGATGATCATGGTTTTAATTTATAATCCAGTGTATGTTGAATTACATGCTTATTTGAAAGGTCTGGGGCAACTGCTTACTGTATAATTTTTAAAAAAACATGATGCCTCTAAATGCAAAAGAATGGTTGCAGCCCGAAACAAAATGAATGCTCTTTCTACATGATAACAAATTTAAAAAAATTTAGAGTCCACCAAACATGAGGGAATTCACCAACTGAATATCAGTTTCTTCTGAGATGGTCAAGCTACCAACGCTGGACCACTTGATATGGACTGACCCAAGAATTAATATCTTTAAGTACATGGAAAGATTTTTTCCCAATACTACCATTAACTGGAGTATATATTATCAGAGCGAAAGGTACAAAGAGTAAATTAATTAAAAGGGAAACAAGGGCAACTATCAAAATTGGACCATTTACATTTCCATGAATTTTATTAGTGGATTTAATATAAATATTCAGGTGTTATATGGAGCAGATTGGTTGAAGAAGTACAAAGTGATATTAGATTTCCATGCATCATCAATGAAGTGCAATGTGGACAATCACGATGACTGAATACAATTTACATCACCACCTTAACAAGTACTAAATATGTGAGGCTAAATCACATCCGTTTAGTAAATAATACAAAAGTAGTGGAGAAAGAAAATGTTAATCAGCTACAATAAACACCACTTACATTCATAAAAATTGTATACGAGTCTGATTTATTAACTAATATGTAAAAGGAAGCATTGTACCATGTTTTATGTACCCATGAGAAAATGTTTCCAACAAACTAGGCGTCATAGGCAATCATACATGTAATTTTAAATTTAAGAATAAAGGACTATTTTTCTGCAAATCCTAACCAGTACTGATACGTTTAAAACCTTAAGCACAAGAAGATATTAATAAGATGACAGATAATGATATAGAATGTAGCATAAGTGCCTTCAACAATCCTTTACTGATAGTACGAAAGGTTACAGAGAGGGTTCACCTCATGCCACATGCACGTACTTTCCATAGACATATAGAGACTGAGGGAGATATATCAGGAAGCGAAGTACTTTAGTTTGACGGATTTGGCAATTGGCAGATTAGATTAAATGACAATTCAAAACCATACTCAGCATTTTTATATGATGGAATAAACTTTCAGTTTAAAGTATTACCATTTGGGCTAAATATATTTGTTTCAGTATTTATAAAAGCCTTAGGTCAAGCTCTTAGCAGTCAGTTACTGGAAGAACTTATAATCTACGTCGATCTTCCAGCCGGTCGGTGATGACAGAATCGAGGCACATGCCCTGCAATCTTTTTTAAATGATTTTACAGAAACTATTTGCTAAAAAAAATCATTTTTGCTTTACTTGCAGCTTTATATGCCAGGTTCATTATGAGGTGCCCAACATTTCATTACAGGTCATAATTGTTGTGATATTTACGTGGAAGTAAGACACAGCACGAAATTCGAAAAAGTTTGCAATGAAAAATTGGTGTCGCTATGACTTTGTGATTGGCGCATGTTACATAATATGTTGCTGTGTATTGAAATTTAGCTAACATATTGAATTTTTCTTTATTCTTGGTGGAGATCTGTAATTGTCACCAATCTTGAGAAAATTGATCTGACGTAGCATACTCATTTGTGATCACACAGTGCCAGCAATAAAGCTGATATATCCAGAACATTCCTCATATTTCATAAATGGTTTGAGATATCAAAATGAGAGATTGACAAACGACAGCACACAAACAGGAGAGTATTTTGCCATACGGTTATTATGTAATTCTTCATTATCTACCATATTGTTCTACTAACTACAGACATTTCCAGTGAAGGAATGTTATTTTTAAGAGCCATCAACCTGGTGAAGCAAGAAATGGTATGGGCTTTGGAACATCATAAATGAACTCATTGCATGTTTATTTCATACCGTGTATGTGCTTTTTCATAAAATGCTCACCTTAGTTTTCCCCAGTTCCTCTCTTGATAAATTTAATGAACCACTGTGTAAGGATTCTCTCACAACTGCGTCTGCACAACACGTTAGTGAGATTAGACTGTGTCAACTCTGATGAGTTTTGGCAAAAGAAGCACATTTTAACATGGCAACAAGGGAAATGTGTAGGTTTTCCTCAAAATTCCCCATTCATGACACTTCTCTGAAAGTTACAAATGGTTAACAAACAAGAAGAAAATTAATCGTTGTATTTTCGGTGGAATTCTTTTTGGATACTAACCACAAAAGAGGTGACAAATCTTTTTGAATAGGCACCATGCAAATGTGAGCATGAGGGGCCTCTCTTAATATTTACAAAATATGAGAGTGTAGGCTTCCGTTTAGAATAGCACTTGCCCTCCAGCACTCAGTATTTACCCTACAGTGCCTGCCCAGAACCCCACCACCACTGATCTCCCCACACTTACCCCATTGTCTGCGCATCTACCAGCTATGGTACTCTGCCTGCACCAGCCAAAACACAGTTCTTGGGTCACAACTGGCAGAATTTCAATAGTCCTATCTTCAGTCCTGGGTTTTAATCTTTGAATGCCTGATACAGTTAATGCAGGTTTCCCAACACTAATCATTTTTGTGTATGAACCCTGAAACCCTGCTCATTAACAGAAACTAAATCCTTCTTCCCAGGCAAATAGTGGCTTATTATGTCTGTTGTAGAATATGACACCATTCACAATTGTTCACTTAAGACACATGTAGGTCTTGGCTTGGGATTCTCTAAGATACCACATTTGTTTTGCTTTTCTCACTAAATAGTTAGAGGATCCAAATTCATTTTCAATCCTTCGAAAGCTCCAACTTTTCAGAAGATGTGTCAGCATCTGCATCTTCTCACTGTCTGCAGTGCTGGTACTGAATTTCTCTTTCAATTGCTTTACCATTTCAGATTCAACATTTGTTTCATAATCTGCATTTTTTTCCACACTAGGTATGTATTTACTTTGCAATAACTCAGAACTTGTTCAATGTTTTACTGCGCATATGTTTTCTTTTCCAGTCTGTTCTTTTTCACTGGGAATTTGCCAAGAGATAATAAACTATCATTTAATGCATCTAAAGCAACTTTTGGGGCTGCAGATGTGCGACTCATCTGATGAGCAATACAGGTTCGTGGTTTCCACGTGTTTCAATGTAGCTGGGTCGGCCACCCACCCTTGTCCCCGAGTTAATTTTTTTCTACATTTACCACATATTTTGTAATCTGTCGTTATGCCACTAATCATCCGCATTTGCACTTTACATAGATTTTTCTTACATCTGCTGTGTCCATCTTCCCTGAATGGGTTACAGCAATACATGATGATCTCAAACTTCATCTCCAGGTGGATTTGTATAATTTCAACACACAAGACCTAATGCAGCAACTTTCTGTGTACACGTTGCAGGCACGCTACCATCCAATATTTGTTAGGTTGTTAATGGCCCGCCTACATCATTACCTTCCAGTGCATTGTTAGACCACCACCTTTTTAACAATAAACATGTTTTTCAGTGATTTGTGTCATATTGTCAGACTCTGAACACAATTTATTTTGCATGAAGAACACATTCCTGTATGTATTAATTTATACCTCATAAACCCATTATCACCTCAACTTGACTTTTTACTGTTGTACAGTGTAACATGAAGAAGAAAATATATTATTTCATCAGTTTCATAGGTGGCATGTTTTTCAATATTCAAGGTCAAAGGTCAAGGTCACTGACGTTAATTGTGTACATTCTTCAACTATGGCAATCTCACATGTCATTGAAAAGCTTGTTTCAAGACCTTTCCAAAATTACCTGGTTCACTCTTGTGTCTTTATTAGAATGGAAATTTCATCTGTTTTTGTCAGCAGTACTTGTCGAATTATCAGCACATTTTTAAAGCTTCAAGTGGCCATTACTCCTGTGTTACTTGTGCTAAAATTCAGTAATTTGTTATTTTTCATTCTCTTGTTATGAGCAATGAACACACCAAATTTCATGAATATTGAAATAGGTCAGGTTGAAAATTGTACTTCTCTGTGTTTATCTGACATGGAATGACTCATTTTTATCTTTTTTCCTTTTAATCCTTTCCTTTTCACCTTTTGTATGAAGCAGAAAACTATCACCATAATCATGATACTAAGGCCTTATAATAGGAGAGCAGGTTATACAGGGTGTTACAAAAAGGTACGGCCAAACTTTCAGGAAACATTCCTCACACACAAATAAAGAAAAGATGTTATGTGGACATGTGTCCAGAAACGCTTAATTTCCATGTTAGAGCTCATTTTAGTTTCGTCAGTATGTACTGTACTTCCTCAATTCACCGCCATGATTTCATACGGGATACTCTACCTGTGCTGCTAGAACATGTGCCTTTACAAGTACGACACAACATGTGGTTCATGCACGATGGAGCTCCTGCACATTTCAGTCGAAGTGTTCATATGCTTCTCAACAACAGATTCAGTGACCGATGGATTGGTAGAGGCGGACCAATTCCATGGCCTCCACGCTCTCCTGACCTCAACCCTCTTGACTTTCATTTATGAGGGCATTTGAAAGCTCTTGTCTACGCAACCCCGGTACCAAGTGTAGAGACTCTTCGTGCTCGTATTGTGGATGGCTGTGATAGAATATGCCATTCTTCAGGGCTGCATCACGCGCATCAGGGATTCCATGCCACGGGGGGTGGATGCATGTATACTCGCTAATGGAGGACATTTTGAACATATCCTGTAACAAAGTATTTGAAGTCACGCTGGTACATTCTGTTGCTGTGTGTTTCCATTCCATGATTAATGTGATTTGAAGAAAAGTAATAAAATGAGCTCTAACATGGAAATTAAGCGTTTCCGGACACATGTCCACATAACATATTTTCTTCCTTTGTGTGTGAGGAATATTTCCTGAAAGTTTGGCCATACCTTTTTGTAACACCCTGTATAATAACCATTTTGACTTTTCCAGCATAATTATTCATAGTTTTCTTATCAGGTTGCCTACTAGACTCAAAAACCATCATGACAATGTATCTAATTGACTGCCATTTCATATGAGATGCTATTTCTCAATAATGACATGCCTCGCTACTTCATTTCCATCACTGGCACCACAACACGCACACAATGCATTAGGGGCAGCATTGATGTGCCTGTACATATGTCACTCCATATTTTGATCTACATAATATTGCTATCTCCAGAAACAGTATCAATCAATAGCTCACAGAGTAGATTTTATACATGAGATATTTCATCTACCTTTTTTCAATTACTGTAGAAGTAACATGGGCTCAAATTTCTGACATTACTCTGTTTGTTTTAGTGTAACTCAAACCATGTACACAAAATATGAAGCATTCTGTATAGAAAGTGAACATTTCAGAACTAATTTTCTGATAATCATTAATGTAACACAACAAATCTGTAAGCATGTAAGACTCTGAAACCCTTAACATGGGATTATAAAAGAAAGAAGTTATTTTGAAATAACAAATGAATGGAGAAGTGAAACAATTAGTAACAGGGTAAAAGGAGCTACTACTATCAATAAGTAAGATATTATGTAACAGATTACTGCACACAATGAAGTAGAGGAGTATATATGAAAATAAGTTACAAATTAAGACAGGACACAAGATAAGATAAAAAATACAACATTATAACAAGGTTTATGGTACATTAATAAATAATCTAGAGAAAATTTATAACTGGTAGAAAGTAAACTTTTTCTCGCTTGCATTGAAATTTCAACACAAAACTTTCCAAGAAGAGACTTAGCTCTGTCAAAATTTTAGGTCTGGTACTAATTTTATATTAACCACAACAGAGCAGAAAGTAAAAAAGAAGTCCATAAATGGAAAAAAAAGTTGTTAAGATTTGAGCGTGATGCTATGTCATCACTAAAAGCATGCACTGTATAAGTGCTATCTTACGTCAATTTCGCCTCAACTTTCCAAAGTATCTAAAGAATCAAGAGTTATACTCTTATACAGAATGGGTAATGCTGAATATATAAAACTGTACTTAGGAAACTCGGGCAATAGCCTCAGACCACAGGGCACATACAGCTACTTCTGCATTTGATCACTTGGGCCTTAGAAACACAAATGTTTCTGTGGAGTCACCGCCAGACACCACACTTGCTAGGTGGTAGCCTTTAAATCGGCCGCGGTCCGTTATTATAAGTCGGACCTGCGTGTCGCCACTATCAGTGATTGTAGACCGAGCGCCAGCACACGGCAGGTCTAGAGAGACTTCCTAGCACTCGCCCCAGTTATACAGCCGACTTTGCTAGCGATGGTTCACTGACAAAGTACGCTCTCATTTGCCGAGATGATAGTTAGCATAGCCTTCAGCTACGTCATTTGCTACGACCTAGCAAGGTGCCATTACCAGTTACTATGGATGCTGTAAAACTTGTACCGTCAAGAGCTATGTTCACCAATTATGAATTAAAGTTAAGTATTCCAACAGCTACGACCTTTTTTGCTAAAGTCTAACTTTCTTGTTCTGTTCCAGACCTCATGCTAGCCTGTGTGAGCTTAAATGCGTGCCTTTCGGCTTCCTCATAGTGGATTGGCTGTCTTGCCAATGCCACAACAGTTTCTACAACTTCTTAAACAGTGACAATAAACTGCAGAACTCTGGGATCACGATCTAGGTTAGTGGAGTTGCATGAGGAGTTAATTAAGACCAAATAATATGTAGAAAGGTTATCAGAAGCGTTGAAAAAATCCAGACCAAATGGAATTAAAATCAGGCCGTATGTTTTATTGCAGATTAAAAGAGTGGAAGTCAATACAAGTGTAGCCTTTGTAGCAAATAAGAAAATTAATAATACTACAGGTATTAAAGGAAACTCAAATATTATATTAAAACTGGTTTTAAAAATAAAAAAGAGATATACTGTGGAAATCGCTTGAACCTATGGACCAACACTCAGATGCTGTTGAGGTATAACACCTCTACAAATATTTACAGTTATTTCAAGCAGAATGACCTCCTCCAAACCAACAAGCATGAATTCTAAAAACCTCCATCACACAACACCCCCTTACACTTTTTTTGAATTTATTTATTTGTTTTACTCCACATACCATCCTCAAAGACAAAGATTGAGGGAATAAGGTAGATGGAATATTTCCTGATTTATAAAAACAATTCGACTTAATACTGCACCAATGTTTATTATCAAAAGTATGGTGATATGGGTATCAGACAACATATGTGACTGGGTTGATGTTTCCTATGTAAACAGGGTACAGCATGTTTTATCTTAGATTGAGACTCTTCAACAGAAGTACTTTCTCGTGCACACAACACAATTTATGTACCTGGAGCAGGTACATAAATACCTCAGCCAACTGTTCTCCTATAGATCTTGCATGTCATTCTGATGGACAAAGATAAATTGAACCTGGAAAGAAGTATGGAAAAGGATGATGTCCATACCACCGTTAAATCCAGCACAGCTGGAAAATCGCCAGGACACATGGGATTCCCATTGAATTCTACCATATGTACTGGGATATCGTCAGGGACATCTTCACCAGTCATAAATGATGTGATTGGTGGTCAGAAAATACCACATTTTAAAAAGTAACACACTATCTTAATGCTGAAGAAAGCAGCATTGTGAAAAATAGAGGATTACAGACCTATCACACTGACTACAAAATAGCAGCACAATGCATGGCAGACAAATTAAAAGTGCTGATGAAGAAAACGATACACCCTCACCAGACATGTGCCATGCCCAGAAGGGCCACCTATGAGGCTTTAGCCAAATATAGAGAAGTCATAGGCATTACAGCAGTAAACAAATTCGACGCTGCGATTGTGCCGATGGACTTTGATAAGGCCTTCTCTAGAGTGAACCACGGCTATCTTTACAAGATTCTAGAAAAACTATGCCTGGATACTCTTTCATCTGAATAATAATGAATATACTTAAGAGCACCACCTCCAGGCCATAAATAAACGTCCATAACACAAAACTGATGGAAGTTCAGAGGTTGGTGAGACAAGGCTGCCCACTCTCAGTGGCATTATTTGCAATGGCCCTGGATCCCCTGCAGCGGAAAACCAACACCATCACCGGAATCAAGTTGCCCGGTGCTACAGTGAAATGTAAAGCTTACACTGACAACATAGGATCCTTCATAAAGACAAGACAGACTTTCCAAGAATACAAGAGCCCTCCAAAATGTTGAAAAAGTGGCAAGGCCCAAAATAAATCCACACAAAACTCCACTTGTATTTATCGGAAACCACAAACTTAACAAAGGGAGCACATGGTACTTGAGACACACAAATGCCAGTGAAAATGGCAGCCAAAAACTGGCAATCAGCTCTACACAAAATAAGAGAAATTGCAAGATCAAACGGAAACAGACTGATGAACTTATTCCAGAACACAAGTCTCATCAGCAAACAACTACTATCAAAAGTGTGGTTTCTGGCTGTCAAACTTCCTACTGCTACCTACTAGCACTTCCAAGATCAGCAAAATTGTAATGTCCTTCTTCTATGCCCAGGCAGAATTCTTCACTACATGAAAGTGAGGCGACACAGAACTGTCTGATATTTCAGTCAATATTTGTTGATAATGTCCACTCTGGCACTTATGTGAGTCTGTATTTGGGGTTACAAAATCAAGTCTCTTTAGCAAGCAAGCTTAGATTCAAATTATTACTATCAGCTAGTTGCATTGTTCAGTGGTTGCCACCAAAGTTGCTCATTAACAGATACTAGGTGGTCAATTCACATTTCAAAATGAATTGATATCGTTGATTGGCATAGCACATGTACAATGAATTAATTATTTCCTTCGAATGACACACGCTTCAGTTAACGCAGCATGATGTTTTGTCTGTTGAAAATTATTTCCTCTAATATTAATGTGGAATACTACATCATCATCATCATCATCATCATCATCTTTATTGTTATTCTTATTGTCCAGGGATCAGCCATACTTGGTTCACTTCTTGTGATGCTCGGTTCGAAATCGTAGGACACTACTGTTTTTCCTTAACTTGGCTTTTATTAACACAGTTTTTTTTAATATGATTCACTACTATGAATGGACACACTTGTTTTTGGGCATGACGCAGTATGAAACTGACCAACTGAGCTATATACAAAATGACAATTTCAGGGCCTACCCTCCAAATAAATTTCTTGGCCAACCACTGCCTCATCTGTCCTTAGTCCATAGTCCTTTAACTGTTGTTGTTGAGTACTGTCTTCATGTTCTGCCGGTCACCAGGTACTTTTGACGAGTTTAAGCACAGCTTGTGGGTTTTCCTTGAGCGCTATTGATGAGTTAACTTAAGCCATCCTGCTGCCCCCTGACCACTAATGACAAGTATAAATGTGCAACTTCGCAGGCAGCTGTGTACTGTTCATGAATTTAAGTGCACAATAGAGCTTTGAACCTATTTTTTAGCAGTTTCCCCACAGTTCTGGCTACTAAGTTGGTAGTAGTACTGTGTCTACTACGATATTATTTCACTGCATTCAATTTTACTTCATCTTACTGTTCATCAAAAATAGAATAAAAACGTTTGGGGTTACGGAAATGTCCGATTCCACCCGTGTACTTTGACCAGTGACGTCACCAATATGGTGGACACGACCATTCACGTCTCCAATATGGCGCCTATGAGGTCATTATGTAAACATGATTACAAAATCCATAAATATAATCAAACTAACGGGACCAGCGCGGGAAATTGGGGGTTTTTGGGTGGACACACACACACACACACACACACACACACACACACACACACACACACACACACACACACACGACGACAACATAAAACCAATCAAAATTTCCCCAATTCCACTACATTCACAATATTCACAGGAATCTGTCACTTCGCTTCATCTACATAGCTCAACCACAATTGCCGATACCACAAAAGAAAAATTGACATCTAGAAAAATTGCAACACTGCGACTACACATACCATCAAAAATGGTAATCGGACACTTCACTTGACCTATATAGGTCAACAGCAGCTCACAATACCAAAACACGTAGCTATGATGAGTCATTGGAATCGGACACTTCCCTTGACCTATATAGCTCAAATACAACTGACGATACCAAAAAAATTGAAATAAAGTACTTCCCCTAAGATACATAAATCAACCACAAGTGCTGATAACAAAACACCAACCACCAACACATGCAGTAAATAACACTGACCCAACAACACACAAATACTCCACCAATCATCATAACATGCAAACAATAGATCCAAAAAAATGGCTACTTACCACAAAAAAGTTCCAGTGCTACATACTAGGTCAGCAACCCCAATCCCCCCACCTACGCCAAACAAACAAACAAAAACACATCCAAAACAAACCAGCCCCCCCCCTCAACCTTAACCCAATTAAACTTGGAAGACATATCCATACCAAACAAAAGAAGCCACAAATTAAATTAAATGACTTACCACTCGACAAACAGCAAATGACACCACAATAACATAAACACAACACAAACTTAATTCTTAACTCACTGAAACAAATTTCTGTTCTTCTATAACAGTCATGACCGATAAATGCACACTTCAAGCAGTGATAACCAAATAAACCCAATACACCACATAATAGGCGGACCATACACACACCACTTGAGGACACCTCCAACTGCAACAAGACGACAGCTACAAACACAACACACCCATAAACTAAACTCCGCACCATCATGACGTCACACACCACAACATCCTTATGTTACGGATCAAAGACGACGGGTGGGATCGGACGCCTCTGTTTATCCAAATGTTTTTATCTTCAGCCCTTCTATTGAATATGTTGTTGTTGTTCCCCCCTTCTATTGAGGAAGAAATTATGAAGATATGAAGCATGACAGTGGGGATGAATTATTCGATGTTGATACAAGTGGTAACTCCTCCACAGATTCTGACCATGACAGTCTTGAAGTCGTGTACCTCAACAAGTGTAACATGTAGTCTTGTGTCTACAAGATGTAATTGATAGTCTGTCCGAGGAAGAAAGGGTGGTGACAAATTTGACTAGAAAAAAAATCATTTTAGTCCACTTAATCACACATTTAAAAACTTGTCCTGAGGACACAGCAATCAGCCAGGGAATGATCCACGCTCTCTGTCATTCTTCATGTTATTTTTCAGAGAACATACAGTACTGACTAATACACAAACAGGAGGTTTGGAGTCCCTTGATGTCTGTTTTACACGTGTGAAGTGCACAGGAGTGAAAGTACTGCATACACTGCATCAGAGAGACAAAAATTATAAATGATCCTCTGTTTATGGTATTGAAATATTCATAAATCAATAAAGATATTTCATACACTTGGATTTACATTTCTTTGAAGATTTTATTGCACAATTGGCCATAAAACAGATCATTTTCTTTCATTTCATGAACTGATGGTTTTAAAGTTTCCTTGAAGTGTATGAGTCTCAGCTTTATCTTTAATAATGATAGAAGCTGAAGAAATTAGTTAAAATTTGTATGACAGCCATGACTTGAACCTTAAAAATTTCTCCTTTATTACATTTTTGTTGATTATCTTTTCAGTGTTGGGAGTTCATTTTGGTTTTACATTTAGGATATTTTTCCATGTGTGTGTTTTTGTAATGCTTTCAGTCTTTTTATGAAGTTTTTGAGTTAGGTTTGTTGACTTCTTTCCTCACTGATGATTAATGGCAGCAAATAAACAGTTTTATGTTACTAGTGTAGGTCGGCTCAGTGACAGAGAGCTGTGACATCTCTCCCCTGCCCCCCTCCCCGCACATCTAGTACAGCAAAGGCTGCCCCAGGCACCCCATCCCCACCGCACCTCAAGGTGGCACTCTGGAGCCAGTTGACTGTGGCCAACAAAGCTTCCAGCTGCATTTGGACTGTGGCTAACTCCTCTTGCATCCGCACACAACAGACACAGTCCCTATCCATCTAGCTAATAAGTGATTTACTATAAGAAACTTAAGTAAATCTACTGCCACACAAGGTTAACAACTACACTCTAGGTGGCAGAAAGGACACTCAAAAATGAAAAACAATAAAAATTTATGGTAGAAGCTAGATCTGGTGCTTATTTTGCTGCTAGGGGCTATTAAGTGGATACTACAGGAAAAAACAGTGACCTACAATATACTGCTAGGGGCTATCTAGTGAACGTTATTTATAAATGTTAAACAGTAACCAGCGGCAAACTACACCTACTGGTTATCCCTCGCATTTATAGTGTAAACAAACGTTTACGTACACGCGAAAATGGCCTAATAGAACTATAAAAACGACTACATTCAATGTATCGAGCCGAAATGACACAAATAAACGTAAATACTGAGTATTGTACACTGACAGATGCAGGTACAAAACAAAACCTTTCGCTAACAGTAAGAGTTCAGAATGAAAAGCACAAATACGAGCTCTACTTTATAGGAACCCATAGGCTCACAGTACACGATCACTAATGCCCACAACAAGCTAAGGAAAATAAGCAGACGGCGAGGAGAGTATTAGCTTTCTGCTAACTAAACCGTATGTAAGAAGGGCTCAGAAGTTTTATTGTAACATTGATATACTCAGACATTTTAGTGTAACACTAATTTACCACGTATTTTACGTCTATTTAACTGTTAACGCTCACAGGTTGCGCTAGTCAAACGTATGCAAGTGGCGTTAGAGTTCACCGTCAGTATCACTTTTCTTAATAAAACGTATAAAAACTGCTACCTTCAATGTAACGAGCCTAAATGACACTAATAAGCGTGAATACTGAGCATCCAACAATAACTTAAACTGATTAACCCTCGTATTTATAATGTAAAGAAACGTTCACGTACACACGAAAAATGACCTAATAAAATGTATAAAAACTGCTATCTTCAATGTATCGAGTCTAAATGACACTAATAAACGTAAATACTGAATATTGTGCACTACTTAATTGATGATCCCGCGCATTTAACAATGTAATTTAAGAATGTAAATAAACGTTTGCTTACACGCGAAGCTGTCCTTCGCTTTTCCTATTCAGACGCAAATAAAAACTGAAACCTTCAATTTATCAAGTCTATTTCACACTAATGCACGCAAATACTATAGAAAATACAGAAAAAACTATTAATTACATATCTCGTAACACTCACTGAAGAAGACGAAAAATTCTGCTGTTGGACCCACGAGCGACAAGATTCACGCTGATTGGTGGTCGGCAGGAAATCGCGTATCTGTTAGAAATCACAGTGATTGAGAAGTCGCAGATATTACAATAACAACTTTAAAAAATCTAACTGCGATTTCAGTCACAGTTAGCAGTCGCAAGTAGCATTTCACATTCAATGCCGTGAGCCATCTGTTGGCCGAATTCCATACTCCTTTCTGCGATTTCAGTAACAAGTCGGGGCTAGAAGTCGCAAGTAGCAACTAAAAAGCGCAGTTAACATTGCCATCTGTAGGCCAAAATTCGTACTACGCTCGTCTCTGCGACACGCTATCGAGTGAAACTGCGATTTCCGTGACAAGTCGCAACTAAAGCTGGGTTTACACTAGCAAGTCGCTTGCAGAAATTATTGCTGCAAGTTATTACGATCCGCTTGCGGCTGTGTTTACACCACAACGCAAGAATTAAGCAAGATTCTTCCGCAAGTTCTTTGGCAAGAAACTTGCGTCAACAAGTTGCAGATACTGTTTACATATGCTTTCAGTACCACTACGAGTGTCTGCCGAAGTATAAAATGACAAGTAGGCGTGTGAGATATGCTGCAGCTCTTGTAATTGTAATGAAAAACGTGAAAAAGAAAAAGAGAAGTATTTGGGTTAGAGAATGGATAATGAGAAGATCGCAATATGGTGCCTATAATAACCTTTTGCAAGAACTTAGTATCGAGAGCATGGATACGTTTGAAAACTTTTGCAGAATGTCCTCAAATGATCTGGAGTGTTTGTTGACATTAATAGCGCCCGTCATATCAAAACGAGACACAAAGTTCCGTACTGCTATTTCAGCAAAGGAACGTTTGCTTGTCACTCTAAGATTTATAGCTACAGGTGAGCTACAAATAAAATAGGCCTTTTCGTTTATTTGTGTGAAACATAGAACGAAAACAAGTTTAAGTTTTGAAATCTTTTCTTTGTAGGAGACTCATACAAGTCCCTGATGTACTTGTTTCGTATTCCGGTCAGCACGATTTCTCTGATCGAACCTGACGTATGTAGAGCCATTTTTGACGTATTGAAAAGGGAAAATTATTTGAAGGTATGTGAAAACACAACAATGAAACTAAATTTTTATTGAAATAAACTGCATTTTACAGAATGATATACTTATAAAATATTTTTTTTCTAATGCTCATAAAATGGATAGTGAATAGCTAATTAAATAGAACATGTAATAATTACACATCATCTGTTTCTAGACTCCTGAAACAACAAGCGAGTGGATGCAGGTGGCAAAGGGGTTTGAAGAGAACTGGAACTTTCCACACTGCATTGGGGCATTGGATGGGAAGCATATTGTGATGCAAGCTCCAAAAGACAGTGGAAGCTATTATTATAATTATAAACATTGCCACAGTGTTGTATTATTGGCACTTGTAGATGCCAGTTACAAGTTGTTATACATGGATGTAGGCTGCAATGGAAGAGTTTCAGATGGTGGTGTATTCAGTACCTGTTTCTTATCTTCAGCCTTGGAGCAAGGACATCTTGACATTCCTCTGCCCAAACCACTTCCAGGCAGAGAAAAGGACACCCCCTATGTAATCATTGCAGATGATGCATTTCCAATGAGGTCATATTTAATGAAGCCCTATCCATTCCATAACCAGCCGGGTCCGAACAGAGTGTTTAATTACAGGTTATCGAGGGCCAGAAGAGTTGTGGAAAATTTTTTTGGACACATTGCACAACGGTTTAGGATATTGAGGCGTCTATTGTTATTAGGTCCTGAAAAAACTGTGACAATAGTTTCAGCTATATGTGCTCTACACAATTTCTTAATGGACAGGAAAGATGGCAGTTATGCAAACCGAAGTAATTTTGATGTAGAGGATATACAGAATGGTGAGGTAATAGGGGCCTCATGGAGGAATGAAGAGCAAGGAACACACAATTTAATCCCCATTCAAACAGGGCAATGTAACAGAAATTCTCACGATACTAGAGCAATTCGTGAAGAATTCATGAATTACTTTGTATCGCCATTAGGTGAAGTACCTTGGCAGTACAGATACATTTAAAATGTAAACTGTAGACTTGGAAAATATATTTGCTGCCTGCGACTTATCATTTATAGCCTTACCATTAAGTTCAATAGTGATGTTCTTTTCTGTGGCTGGCTGCCCCAGCACTCATTTCACTACATTCTATATGGCCCTAAGCATGTTTTCGGAGTTACTGATTTCTGACATTACATACATGTTCCTGGACTTTACTATAAAGTTTATCAGTAATTTTGAGTATTTTTTTTAACGTGCAACTGCAGGACCAGTTGAACACTTATTTACTTAATGTTAAATTGCAAAGATTGGCTGCAGTGAAAAGAAGTATAGAGCCTATCAATATCTGCAAAGAAGCCTGTTAGTAAGTAGTGAAATTCAGTTTAAGATCAGAAGAATTGGAGCTTGCACTACTTGACAAAAGTTGTGCATAATTTTGTTCCACATGGCCATAATGTATGGGCACTCCACGTAATTACAGCTGCACAGAAGATAGAACATCATGTGTATGGTATGCTGTGGTGCAGTAGGATATTCTATGAAATCAACTATTAATGAATAATATATTTACAAATTAACAATTATGATGAACGGACAAGGAATCTTCTATAGTTTGGTTTCTTTACAGAACTTATCTTACCTTTGTGTAATACCTTTAAATTGTGAACTGTGTGTTTTGTATGCTTATTCCATTCCAACCCTTAACACATTTTTAGAAACAGGAGAATATTCATTCATATTCCATTTACATTATGGCGCTCTTGTCTTGTATAAAATCTCACATTTGGAGAACTGTATACTATTTTATTCATAGAAATTGTAGATGTAGTCAGTGACAGTACAAAGTGACAATGGCACTGGCCCAACTGCATTTAAGTTACTTGAGGAATCAAAATGTAAACAGGTTCCTCCAACATTACTGCAAATTGGTATTCACAATACTTGGCAATTTATGTTCACTATTTTGTTCTGGAAGGTAGCAATACGTAGGCAATGTTTTTTATTGGAGGATAACATGGGAAATGGCAGCAAATATGTCTGCGAGACTATATTTGACATGCAACCAAACATTTCAATTTTGAAATAAACTATAGTCTGCACAATACAATTTACACAAGGAGCTGTGGAGGCCAAGAAAGGATCACAACCTACCTTTCAGTTTCTTTACAAAAATTCTTTCCTTAATTGCAGTTTTGAAAATAACTATTCTGCATATAACTTTCACTAGGAGATCCAGGTCAGGTTAGGAATTGAAACCCACTTTGTTTCTTTACAAAAATCCTTCCTTCGTTGCAATTTTGAAATATTTTGCACAGTACAATTAAAGCTTCAACAGAGTTGTGTAGGCCAAGAAACTAAGCACAACCTACCATTCAGTTTCTTTATGAACTGTCTTTCATTTGTTATTAATATAATCTTACATTTGTAGCTAATTATTTTGGCACAGAATTGGAATACAACTACTTCTCATACAATCAGCGTTAGTGTACCACATTTAAGTTTCTAGCTAATAATCATACAGATTTAATAAGCATTTACTGTTCCTATATGTGAAACATTTAAAAAATCAATTTCTGAAGATGTTATTTGTAAGACCTCAACAAAAGCCCAAAATGTACACATTCCAGTGAGCCTAAATTCACCAATCATTACAGGTTTACTGAGCCATTTTTTAAGGTTGTTGAATAAACACTACATTCTGAAAATAAAATGTTTTATTTCGGTATCATACAGATATTCTATTATCATTATTCTATGTTTATAAAATCTGTTACATTAAGTACGCATTGACTGGCAGCACTTGTCTCTCTCACTGGCGAAACTGGAGTGGATGGTATTTCTGCACTGTCAATCTCGCTTATTTCAATGATGTTTTTCAGAATCATTATTTTCAGTTTGTTTACATTTTTTTCATTCTTTAGTGACCGCAGCTCACTAGCCACATAATCTCCAAAGGTTTGGAAAGCATCAATTTCCTGGCCCAGAATTTTTTCTGCCTTTTCATGAGCCCATTACCACTTCCTTTAGTCTGCTTTCGTTTTCGTTTCTTCCCCTCATTAGCAACAGGCACATCATCTCCTGTAACTACTTCTTCTCCCTGCAAAAAGTAACAAAATTGAATATAACAGCAGATCAAAGGCAAACAAGAGGCAAACAAATGGAACATAACTAAGTTTCCATACAGTGTCGATAGACTTCATTGGAAGCATATTGCTCATACTACAACCAAAAGACAGTGAAGGTTAATAGAATTTAAGTTCACAATGTAAAATGTGACTAATACATATTAATTATACCATTTTGTACTATCTGTGTAATTGTTATGCGAGAACAACTATTGTTTAAGTCAGCAATCAAAAGATTGTTTTGAACATCACAGGGCTTTACAAGCCCTGGTTCTGTTGGTGGTGGTATTATGAAAATAATTTGTTTACATTCCCAAAAACTGGATCTACTCAATACTATGACTAATGATCTTGCTGCAAATGTATAATTCCACATGGCAATCAAATTTGCAGAGACTAATATAGTTAGTTTCATGTTACGTGGATCATTTAGCATGATAAATTGTAACAATGTGGAAGGAGTCATTATACATAGCAAATTAATTTGTGAACATGTCTACATGCTGAACATTTATAAGGCGTATATATTTTTTATATCCATGAAAGTTATAACATACAAACTCGTTAGTACCCACCACCTACTGCACATCACAGTAAAAGAAATTCTTCTACGGAAAAGGAGTTTCTTTTCAATTTTTTACTTTGCTATCTGTCAGACACTTCATATCACTGTGTAAGTAGTCAAAACTTTTAGTTGCAGCATGGTGCGCTGAAGACAACTTTAATGTAGAGTAATTAATGTAATTTCATTAAGGCATAAATATACTGTGAAGTAGTAGTCAGAATACCCAATACCTTAAACTGGTGTATATGGGATGATTGTGGTTGAGCATCACATATTATTCTCACAGCACGCTTTTAGACAATGAAGACTTTCTTACTTAGATATGAGTTGCTCCCAGAACACTGTATGAAAATATGTCAACTTACTGATTTGTCTCTCCCCAATGATCTAAGTTCAAATGTGGATGAACTGAGTTGTTTTAGGAATCCAAAATGTGCTTTTTCAGTTTTAATTTTCATCAATATGGAGACCTAAGAACTTCGAAGTTTCCACCCAATTAATTATTTCCTCACCATCTATTAACTTATCACTGGTGTAGTACACACCTGGATGTGCAGGACTGATTTTTTTTTTCTTTTTAAATTGAGGGTGGGACCATTTGCAGAAAATCAGGCAATGATACTTTTAACAACACTGTTTACCAATTCTTTTGTTGAAGAATGCTTGGATTGATTACAGTACGTCTCATCAACAAAAAGAACTAATTCTGCTTCTTGGGTATTAGCTGGAAAGTCATTCACCTACATGAGGAACTATAATGCTGGAAGTAGATAAGTGTTGTGCTGAGGCATTCAGTAGAGTAATACTACACAGATACTTAATTATTGGGCTCTGAACAGTGATATTATGCTAAACAATCATTATTAAGTGTGATAAGAAGCCTTAAAAAATATGAACCCACCCAAATCATTTCCACAAATATTGAGGCAACAGACAGTGGTGTAAAAACAAGGTTCTCAAACATCTCAAGGGGGATAAATAAATCATGAGAGTACACTATCACAGTATTTAGCAGTTAATTCTTTAACGTAATACAGTTAGGTGGTAAAAGTCATAAAATTGAAATCTCACAATGAAGAGCAACCTACCCCACTTTTACTTCCCAACAAGGAGCTACAGTAAACAAACAAGGAATCCCAGCTTAACTTCACAGCTACTTACCTTTGTTGATAGCGAAGATATTCTGTTAGAAGTTGTGGCAACACTACTCTCTAGAAATTTCATTGCTGAAAAAAACGGCCACCGAGAATCCGAAACTACGCCAGGAGAGCCGCTTTTTATTTTCTGCAGTTTCCTAACTTCTTGAGAAAATTGGGTCTTTAAGTTATGCCACTTTCTTTGTACCTCTTTCACTGACGTGTCGAATATTGACGAGATTTCGTTCAATGCACACATCTTCTTCATTCTATCCTTAAAGTCCCGATTATGTATGTCCCAAATTTCGGGGTAGCTCTCCACGGCTTTAATAAAATTTTCTGTGTCCTGTTTCGTCCATTCTCGTTTCTCCTTCATTTCTGAAATTTGTTGGCATATAATACGTGAGATAGCTGCATACAATTAAGTCACCACATTAAGTAAACTGTTAAATATGAGTGTTATGCAGACGACATACTTACTATACCTTGCGCTTCCTACTTGCAGGAAATAGAAATAAATCCTAAAAGCTGCAAGTTACTTGCAGATAGCTCTTGCGTGGTGTTCACACTGGAAGCAGAAAACGTGCAGCAAGCAACTTCCGCAATAAATTGCTACGGTTGCAAGTCGACTTGGCGATAAGTTTACACTCGCAACTCGCGCGGCAAGTTCCTCCGCGCAAGTAAATTGCTGCAATATGTTGCTAGTGTAAAACCAGCCTAAGAGTCGCAAGTAGCAACTAAAAAGCGCAGTTAGCACTGCCATCTGTTGAGCAAAGTTCATACTACGCTATTCGCTACCCAGTCAAACTGCGATTTCTGTGACAAATCGCAACTAAGAGTCGCAAGTAGCAACTAAAAAGCGCAGTTAACATACTTTTCCTAGTGCCATCTGTTGACCGACGTACGTACTTCGATATGAGGGCCTTGTGCCTTACGAGATCGATGTGCTGTGTGTGCATATGAAGGGCTTATTTCAATAGTGGTACAAGTCCATTTTTGTTCATTTTGAGCTACAGAGTCGTAAAGTTAAATGACCGCTGAAAAATCTGCAGTTGAGATAACAGAAATATTCAAGCATATGGCTTCTTGCTAGAGATGAACCTTTATTTATGATTGTTTGGATCATTAATTTCAGAAGCATTATAGACAGAAAAATGGAGGTAATGGACTTGTACCACAATTGAAATAAGCCCTTCATATTATATGACGACATGCACATTCAGCACCAGCTATGGTTGGTCAAATACTGCTGTGACTCTGAATGTATTATATTAATAAGAAGCAACATTGCCTTTTTCTCCTGAAAATATCAAGTAACGTAACAAATGTGTTTGATTCTGCTTCCAATATGACAGTTTTGGTTAATACTCCACAAGCCTACAGGACTTTGCAATGTTAACACAGCAGAACTCAGACATCTGTATAAGTGTAGTGAAATGAAAACAGTCATATGAATGCCTCACTTTTGTTCAGACACAGTTCAAGACTCGGGAGAAAAGTTTTACACCTGGTGTTCTACATGGCAACTTCACACACAAGAACTTTTTGCCGACACTACTACCACCTACATAAGTATGCTTTTCCTGTGTTACTTTCAAGTAATGCACTTAAGCTATTCCCGATTTAACTGGAAGATCTGTACTTCCCACTTTCACATCAACAGTCTCAAAATGCATATTGTAGACTTCGGGATATGTTACAGCAGGTCAGTGTCACACCAAGATTGTCGAGAAAGCGGGGGGGGGGGGGGGGGGAGGGGGGGGGCGGCATGTCACTCTCTAACAAGTGTTTACCAATAAGTAAGTGGCGGAAAATTACGGGTATTGGACGGCTTAACATGTGGAAAATGAGATTTTTATTATTCACTCACTGTATTTAACATTTATTATGCCTTTAAAATCGCACAAGTTCAATAAAACACAGTTTAATCATTCACACACTTATTTCACTTTTAAACTGCAAATCCTCTAAGAGCTGTCTTGGATCTTCACGAGTCTCTCTCAACAGCCTCAGATACGTACAGATACATACAGCAACCAGTAATCAGAGTCAGAACTGCGTCTGCAAAAACACAAGGATTATTAAACAATTTTTGCTGTCACTAATTACTAGCAATATAATTGACAGAGTAGATTGCTAATATTTGCTATAATGAATGTCACAATTGCAAGAACGATCTCACTGAAGTAATTAAGTCCATCGAAACGCTTAGAAACTAACCTCTCGTCTGACGAAAACGGTCTAAAGACGCAGTGGCAATTTCTTCTGATCTGTTGACAATGATATTTTGAGTTATCACTTTACTGAGTGACTGAAATGTAGTTCAGGTACCTGTGAGCATAACAATATGTTAGAATTCATTTTCTAAACACGAACTATTACGGTACTGTACGGCTACTTACATATTAATTACACTATTAATATTTTCACAGTTGTTTCTTTAATACAAAATTAAAGCCAACGGAAGAAAAAACGTAAAACATACTTGCCAATGACAGGTTTGTTGCGATGCAATTTTCTGTGTTGACAGATGTAACTCTTTCATACGGTGGTAAGTCGCAGAAATCGCAGGAGTAACAGAAATCGCAGAAGTAGCAGCAGTCACAGAAATCGCAGAAGTAGCAGAAATCGCAGTGGCGGAGGGATACACGACCTATGTTCCGTAACTGTGACAAAAGAATAACAGATACTGAAAAGTAGCATTCACAGAAATCGCTGATATCGGAAAATCGCAGTTTAGCCCATCACTAACGCTGGTTTTGAATGCATCTGCTCACTAGAGATGGGCAAACTGAAACACGTAACTGTTTCGAAACAAATGAAACAGTACAATGTAATGTTTCGATACGCTGTTTCGAAACAGTGAAACAATTTGTGTTTTGTAATCTAATAAACCTACACATTTTATCACCTTCAATGTCTACTGTATAAGTATGTCCATATAAACACAAATGAGGTGCGAGAGCACTAATCATGTCGCAGAAAGTATGAAACTATCACTTAGGTGTCTTGGCAGTTTCGTATTTCCTGCAGCAAATGCACTGCTTTCGTGTCGTGTGACTTTCATACTTTTCAATTGGCTGAGGACAGCCATAGCTGAAGACAGAAGAACCACCACGAACGGAACTGGAGGTGGGAGCAAACTGCAGAAACAACGGATATGCTACTGGGGTTCCCACATTCCATTAGTATGGGTAATATACCCATCCTGCTTCTTTCCATGCACACAAAGGGAATCATTGAGGATAATAGGCACAGTCACTATAGACTCACAAATAACGCCAAATAATTCGAATAAATAACAAAATATAACAAAAAATTTTGTCTTTCAAGGTGTTTCGAACCGTTACTATACATTCACCATGCTTCCTAGTCCTTCCCGTTCACCATTACACTATCAGTGATATGTCAAACAGATGCTTGCAATTATACCTACATCAAATTTATGTATATGTCTAATAACTGTCACTCTACGCCTTTTTTATTCAAAATGTTGCAGTCTTACTTGCGTTTCTTAATATGATTACAGTACATGAACAGAGAAGAATATGTTATAAAAAATTGTAACTTAACTGAATGATTTTCACATATTTATTATTTTGAATGTGAATAGTATGCGTTGTTTTATTGTTTAGTTAGTGTTTATAAAGCAGATGTTACGCCATTTCGGAATAGGATAGTCAGTTAGAAACGAAGCTTTATTTTCGGACATCTTAAGCTTCATGCTATTGCTTGTCAAAAAGATTTAGACACTCTTGAAAGTGTTTCACGAAGTGTTATGCTGTGTTTCAGTACCTGTGCCGAGCCCGAATCTCGTCCGACACAGAGCGGAATGAAACATCACTGTTTCGATACAATCAGTCCGTTCCAAGCACAGGTGGACTGAAACAGCCTTATTTTGAAACAACGATACAGTTTCTGTGTCTGGCTCGAGATCGAGACAAGGGCGGAATGAAACACCGCTGTTTCGAAACAGTGAACCATAGCCGTTCCGAAACACTGAAACAGTTCCACGTATCGATACACTGTATCGAAACATAGAAACAGTGGCCAAGTCTACTGCTCACTGCTAGTTCTGCGATGCGATACTGTCACCCTTCGTGTACTGTGTAGTCAGCAGCAACCTCATGGTGTTGTGAAAATTTGTGTGTGACATTCTCCAGGTAATTTATAAGCTTTTATTAACTCCAAATAAGAATAAGTGAAGAAATGTGTTTCGCAAGTAAATTAACATGGTACTTAATTTCTATCACAGTAACAGTTGAGTTTGATGAGTGTAATAGTTCGCGAATATCTTGTGATGACTCTGCTGTTTGAGGCTGCTGTCTTATGTTTTAATTTCTAATGGGTACATAAGGATGAGATTTTATTCTGTATTTAATTGTGATCACATCACCTATAGTGTGCTTGGTGACGGTGTGTGAATGTTGTAATTTTTCAGGTTATGTTCGTAACAACTAAATACCTGAGTTGTTAGTGCTTGTTTTTGGCCTGACCGTTAAAATCGCTACGTGTATCTTCGTAAAAGAAACGGCTGAGTGTGTGACGTGCTGTCAGGAGCAGTTTGTCTACGAAGTAATCTCCTCATATACTTCGTGGCTAACGAGAAAAGGCGGACAGTGAAATTCAAAGGTTGTCCATGTTAGTACGGTTATTTTGACTTACTTAGCGGTAATAATGATTGTGATGATAATTTTCTGTGATGTGATGTAGACATAAAGCGGCTCCAAATCTTAGGGCTAACGTAAGCATTTTTTAAAGTGCCCACAGTTACTACATCATTTCATGGTTTGAGTATGTTCGCATGAAAGGAAATGCTGCAATTCTGTTGCATTTTGTTAGTTTTCACTGTGCTTTGATTATTCGTGTCGTTAGTATTCGTGTAATCATATGTAAATTCCAGTTTGTTGTAGTGTGTGGGTTTTAATGGAGTTCTGTATAAGAGTACTGCAACATCATTTACGAACTGGCGAGATACAAGGTACAGATTAACTATAATCTGCCTAACGTAAAGCATTACATGTCATCAGAACTCAATAGATCATTCATCATATTTACAGTTAGTATGAAGTCATTTCAGTAAATCAGTTTTGTTAGAAAATGCTAACCAATGTTTAATCTTGATGGTAATCAAGAATGAGAACTTCCGCATTGTAATGTGCAGTCTACAGTGCAGGTATTGGTTTCCTTTAATAGCAGGTAGATTCTAAAATGATGACGCTTCCTGTAAATTGAGCATACATCCGTGAATGAATACAGATGAAGTAAGTTTCAAGGTAATGCCTACGTTGAAAATGCATATTCACTGATAAACAATCCGTATATCCGGATTGTCTTCATGTCCCCATCACACTGAAATTAACACAATGAACCAAGTATAGAATGAAATATTTGATGTTATTAAGTAATATCGCTGCACTCTATTGACTGCTGTGATTGTTTGTAATGCTGAAGTTAATGCATGCACACAAAATTACACATCTTCCATAATTGTCACGACAGGATGGTATCCATGAGCCAGTGTTACAAAGAAGCAGTAGCAAATTTAAATGCTCAGTTTCCATTGCGTGTTATTTTATGATTGTTCTCACTCTTCATGACCTGCAAAATGTGAATGAGTTTATATCAATGAACACACTTTTCCTCAGTCACTTTGAATCTGTTTCCTGTGTAATCACCCATTTACTGCATGCAATATATGAGTGAAAATACTGCCTTTGAGCTATACCTCATGGTAAAAACAGAAACTGAGTGGGCCAAAAACTTTTCTTATCTGATTGCTTTTTCTTTTCAGACTGTAGAACTGAAGCGATGGACCAGGAGCCAACTAAGTGGATAAAAAAAGAGGAAACTGAAGAAGTACAAACCGAGTTACACTTCATAGTAAGTGGCTTACTTGTATTTCTTAACAGGGTTTCATTAATTTCTGTGTGCAGTGTGATCCGTGAATACATACAATTGATGTCATACAGCTGGAAACATGAATAATTCGGTTTACTAAACTCATGAACTTACTGTCTTAAATATGACATTTTACACAGTGCACTGAAATAAGCCTTGTATTAAACCTCACATAGAATTGAGCAAGAGTTTCAATTTAATGTTTAGTAAACATGGAAAACTTTTTTAATGCACAACCCAATTATACTGATAAACTGGTTCCCATAAAGTTGGTATATTCTGCTCTGATACACTTCTTTTGAATGACAACCTTAATGTGCAACTTAAGAATAATTATGACTGTAGTGAATCTTAGCAGTGCCATTAAATTTATAAATGGTATGGCTGCAGTTAATGCATTATTGCAGTGTATCATGGTATGGAATGAGAATTGTAATTTATTTACTGATAATGTAAAATAAATTATTTATAAATAATTTTGAAGTGACTCGCTTGGTCACAAATCTGAGAAGTATATTTTGTTTACTTTGAATATTGAACCATATGTAAGTAGAACTCTCAGCAGGAAAATTAAATTTCAGACAAATATCACATGGAAGCATAAATTGTTACACAGCAGAATGAATTTGTATGTTGGCAGCAAAGTTTTGATGAAGCCATGGGGCTACACATCAAATATTGACAGGTTTGTTCAGAACCACTTTCTGCATTTGCTGCACATTGTTACGCATATGGTTTGTGAAACTGTCACAATGTTACAGTTACTGGTGTAAATAATCTTACATATACATGTCACTTGAAATCTGCTGTAGTGCAACTGGTTGTAGGGTATTCACCTATCAGCAGCAAACAAATTCACTTGGTGCCAGTAGTATTTTTATCCTGCAAATGAGAATTGAGTGCACTGACACAATCATGCAAACTACTTGTGAACTATCTGTGCTGAAAAAATCTGTTTCAACATCCATCTTGTGTGCAGTTGCAGAAGTACTGGGATAGCATTAATGCAGCATTTGCATTTGAATATATGTGAGTACTTCATTACAGATTATACAAACTATGTGAACAGCTTGCAATTCATTTGACAAGCATTATCACAACAGTAATCCTAAACAATCACTGTGAGGAAATGATAGGAAAATAAATATACTAAATTTTATTAAATACAGTAAAAGAGTGGTTAGACCCAACACAGTTCAGGCTTTGGCTTTGACCCCTGATGTAATGATGGTTTGGCATTCAGGATGATATGTATGCACAACACACATCATGTAAACGAAAAGCAGTTTGAAGATCCATTGACTTTGGACCTAAACTGGAGAACTACTCAAAGGCTACAAGGTTAAAATGTGGTTCTAGACCCACTCCCCCCTTGTAACATTGGTTGTAGTGGGAGTCTGATTCATAGTGCATCTCAAGGCTTAGCCTATGTTCAAAAGTGGCAGTGTGGCAGTGAGCTGACAAAGTCTAGAAATGTGAAAGCCAAGTAAAGGATATGGTAACAAATTGATCAGTAGCACAGCCTAATGTTAACCAAAACATCCAAATGGTGCCCATAATATAACTTTTTACCTACAAGAAGTCTTCTCATACACTGTGTGCTGTGTTAGTTGATGGACTGAACTTCCCTATGACCTTAACTTTGTATCAGTTGAAAGCCACCTTCTTTGCCAAATTAATTAAATGTTAATTTTTAATTGGTGTATATTTTGGGCATGAGCACATGCTGGAAAGTAATGACACAAAATTTCTATTCGGAAATTATTGAAGCATTTTAATTAAAACAAACTTAATATTTAACATATTTATTCTTCATGTTTGTATATTTATTTCAAACATAGTCACCGTGGCACTGAACACCTTTCTCCCAGTGAGACACCAGGTTGTTGGTGTCGTCGCTGTAGAATGCTTGACTTCGTTGGCAGACCCACAGCCTCACCTACGCTCATACTAGTTAATCACTATTAAAGTTGAGTCCCTGAAGGTGTTCTTTAAGTTTTGCAAACAGTTGAAAATTCATTGGCTCAAACCGGGTCAGTATTGAGGATGATCAATAAGAATGAATCAAAGGCATCAGACTGTACAGCGGTGCTCGTGTGAGGCACTGTGTCACAAAAGAAGTATTGTAAACTGGTTGCAAAGCACATCCACCCCTTCTGTTGTTGTTGTTGTGCTCTTCAGTGACAAGACTGGATTGATGCAGCTCTCCATGCTACTCTATCCTGTGCAAGCTTCTTCATCCCTGAGTAACTACTGCAACCCACATCCTCCTGAATCTGTTTAGTGTATTCATGTCTTGGTCTCCCTCTGATTTTCACCCTCCACCCTTCCCTCCAATACTAAATCGATGATCCATTGATGGCTCAGAACCTGTCCTACCAACCAGTCCCTTCTTCTATAGGGTGGCACACGAAATGTGTTACCATTTTGTTTTTGAATATAAACTTTATTGTCAATACAATCTGAAAGGAACATATACTACAATGAAGAGCTGTCCATGGAGATTTGTTCTAACTCAGTACATGCTCAATATGTCCACCATTTCGTTTCCTAACTTTCTCCAAAGAAAGGCTGAAGTTAGTGAGTACCCTATGGCACATGTCTTCCCTAATTTCACTGAAAGCCTAAAGAATAAGTCTTTTGAGCTCCATTAAATCACATGGACGTTTCAGGAAATTTTTTTCCCTTAGGTACCCCCAAAGAAAAGTCACATGGATTGAGGTCTGGACTATAGGGGGGCCAATTTTGTCCGTCATTGAAGCGACCTGGAAACCTGAGTGAAATGATCCGCATGTCGAAATGCTCGTGTAAAAACTCCAACACAGTGTTTGCAGTATGTGGCCTTGCTCCATCTTGCATGAATCACTGTGTGTTGAAGGGCAAGGCAGTAGCAAGAAGCTGTGGAATGAATCTATTGCGAAGCATGCTCAAATAACGTTCGCTGTTCAGTTTCTTCAAAGAAAAAGGGTCCAGTAAGTCCGTGACTGGAAATTGCTGCCCACGCTGTAATCCTCGGAGCATAATGTCGTTCATGAAGCACTTTCGGGTTTTCAGTGGCCCAAAAGTGTACATTTTGTTTGTTAACCACACCACACCATCTAAATGAAAATGCCCCTCATCTGAAAACCAAATGTTGTTGAGAGTTTCTTCCCTATCCTCCACCCACTGAGCAAACAGTAGTCTCTGCTGCTTGTGTTCTTCAGTGAGCTTCTGTGCGCAGGTCATCTTGTATGGGTACATGTGGAGGCCACTTTTAAGAATGCATTGAATGGAGCGACTGGATATTCCCAGTTGCACTGCTGCCTTTCTACACAATTTCCCGGGACTTCTCTGTACAGAAACTCATACTGCTTAAATATTCTCCGGCGAACAAACAGGCTTAGGCCAAGGTCGCTTCGGATCCAATACTGTTCCTTCCTGTACAAATTTATCTTACAACCTGTGAATGGTCTTCTTGCAAGGGACCCATCGTGTGTTAAACTGTTGTCAAAAACACCTGAGTCACAACAAGGCTTTTTGTTTCATGGAAAAGTAACACAATTGCCGATTGTTGCTGTGTCGTCAGTCTTCCATTGTCAGCCATTGCTGGTTACTAGTCTCCTAGTGGCAGTATCATGAATTACATGTCATTTCGTAACTCATTTGTTTTTCCAAGCTCTGCTGGTACTGCTGTAGAGATCCCAGTGGAGTATCTAATGTGCGGCGTAAATTGTAAAAGAAACAACTGGTAACACATTTTGTTCCCCACCCTATAGTTAAGTTGTGCCACAAATTCCTCTTCTCCCCAATTCTATTCAGTATCTCCTCATTAGTCTAATAATCTACCCATCTAATCTTCAGCATTCTTCTGTAGCACCACATTTCGAAAGCTTCTGTTCTCTTCTCGTCTAAACTATTTATTGTCCATGTTTCACTTCCATACATGGATACACTCAATGCAAATACTTTCAGAAAAGACTTCCTGACACTTAAATGTATACTCAATGTGAACAAATTTCTCTTCTTCAGAAATGCTGTCCTTGGCATTGCCAGACTACATTTTATATTCTCTCTACTTCAATCTTTGTCAGTTATTTGTCTCCCCAAATAGCAAAACTTATCCACTACCTTAATTGTCTTATTATAATGTAATTCTGTCATCACCCAATTTAATTCTACTACATTCCATTATCCTTGTTTTGCTTTTGTTGATGTTCGTCTTATATCCCTCTTTGAATGCGCTGTCCATTCTGTTCAACTGATCTTCCAGGCCCTTTACTGTCTCAGACAGAATTACAATGTCATTAGCTAACCTCAAAGTTTTTATTTCTCCTCCCTGGATTTTAATTCCTACTCAAAATTTTTCATTTGTTCCCTTTATTGCTTGCTCAATATGCAGACTGAGCGACACCAGGGATAGGCTAAAACCCTGTCTCACTCCCTTCCCAACCACTGCTTCCCTTTCGCTCTTCCCCTTTTATAACTGCCATCTGGTTTCTGTACAAATTGTAAATAGCCTTTCACTCCCTGCATTTGACGACTGCCACCTTCAGAATTGAAAGAGAGTATGGCAGTCAACATTGTCGAAAGCTTTCTTTAAGTTTACAAATGTAGGTTTGCCTTTCCTTCACCTATCATCTAAGATAAATCATAGGGGCGGTATTGCCTCACGTGTTCCAACGTTTCTATGGAATCAAAACTAATCTTCCCTGAGGTCGGCACCAACCAGTTTTTCCATTCGACTGTAAAGAATTCATGTTAGTATTCTACAGCCATGACATACTAAACTGATAGATCGGTAATTTTCACGCCTGTCAACATTTGCTTTCTTTGGGATTGCAATTATTATATTCTTCTTGAAGTCTGGGGGTATTTTGCCTGTCTCATACATTTTTCTGACCAGATGGCAGAGTTTTTTCAAGGCTGGCTGTCCCAAGGCTATCAGTAGTTTTAATGGATGTTGTCTCCTCCCAGGGCCTTGTTTCAACTTATGTCTTTCAGCACTGTCAAATTCTTCATGCAGTATCGTATCTCCCATTTCATCCTCATCTACGTTCTCTTCCATTTTCAAAATATTGCCCGCAAGTGCATTGCCCTTGTATAGACCCTCTATAGGTCTCTTCAGTATTCCAGCAGGCAGTGTCTGTCTTACCCCTAGTCATATATGCCTCTACATCCTTAAATTTGTCCTGTTACCATCCCTGCTGAGCCATTTTGCACTTCCTGTCGATCCCATTTTTGAGACGTTTTTATTCCTTTTAGCCTGCTTCATTTACTGCATTTTTATATTTTCACCATTCATCTATTAAATTCAGTATCTCCTCTGTTACCCAAGGATTTCTACTAGCCTCGTATTTTTACCTACTTGATCCTCTGCTACTTTCACTAGTAATCTCTCAAAGCTACCCTTCCTCTTCTGCTGTATCTCTTACCCATGTCCTTGTCAATGGTTCCCTAGTGTTTTCTGAAACACTCTTCAATCTCTGATCCTTTCACTTTATCCAGATCCCATCTCTTACAATTCCTACCTTTTTGCAGTTCTTTCAGGTCTGGATACATATCTGCCTATTACACATTACAGCCTTCTCCAAATGTCGGCAGTATCTTTCAGTCAGCAGACAAGATTGGCCTGTATGCTTTTGTGCTGCATGTGTCCCTTCATGCTTCCACTTCACTATCTCATCAGAAACAGTGGACGTAGGAATGTTCAGGAGTGTGGAAAGCTCGCATACAGACATAAGACACCCTAACACCTGACCACATTCAAAGTCAATGAGCTCCGCGGAGCACCCCATTTTGCTCTCTCACGATGTATAATGACTACTGAGGTCTCTGATATGGAGTAGGTGGCAGCACAATGCACCAAATATGAAAAAGTAAGTTTTTGGGTGTGGCCCGATGCTTTTGAGCACATAGTGTATGATGAAGTTGTGCTCTGTGCAAACTTCTACCAGACGGCTTCCTCTTTCATTCCTTACCCACATTCCATATTCACCTCCTACTTTTCCTACTCTCCCTTTTCCTACTATTGAATTCCAATCCCCTATGTCTATTAAATTTTTGTCTCCCTTCGTTATATGAATAATTTCTTTTATCTCATCATACATTTCTTTAATCTCTTCATCATCTGGGGACCAGGTTGGCATATGAACTTGTGCTACTGTGGTAAGTGTGGGCTTTGTGTCTATCTTGGCTAGATTACTGCATTCACTATGCTGTTCATAGTATCTTACCTGCACTCCTGTTTTTTATTAATTTTTAAACCCAGTCCTCCATTGCCCCTATATGATTTTGTATTTATAATCCTGTATTAATCTGACCAGAAGTCTTATTCCTCATGCCATCAAACTTAACCGATTCCCACCATATTTGTCTTTACCCTATCCATTTCCCTTTTTAAATTTTCTAACCTGCCTGCCTGATTAAAGGATCTGACATTCCATGTTCCAATTTGTAGAACATAAGTTTTCTGTCTCCTGATAACGATGTCACCCTGGAGATCTGAATGGGGGACTATTTGACTTCCGGAATATTTTACCCAAGAGGACACCATCATCATTTAATGAACAGTAAAGTTGCGTCCCCTCGTGAAAAATTACGGCTATTGTTTCCCCTTGCTTTCATCCGTTTACAGTACCAGCACAGCAAGGCTGTTTTGGTTAATGTTACAAGACCAGATCAGTCATTCATCCTGACTGTCGCCCCTGCAACTACTGAAAAGACTGCTGCCCCTCTTAAGGGACCACATGTTTGTCTGGCCCCACAACAGATACCCCTCCATTGGGGTTGCACCTACGGAACGACTATCTGTATTGCTGAGGCACGCAAGCCTCGCTACCAGTGCCACAGTCCATGGTTCATGTTAGGTCCACTCCTTCATGACGATCATGTTTCCCACTGGCAGTGGCATTTTTCATGAAAACAATGCACCATTTCACAAGGCCATGAGTGTGTGATAGTGGTTTCAGGAACACAGTGGTGAGTTCCAGTTGATGTGTTGGCCACCCAACTCGCCAGCCCTGAACCTGGCCGAACAGATCTGGGATGTGATTTAACATAACATCAGAGATCATCCCCCCTTCCAGAATTAATGGGAATGAGGTGACCTGATTGTATAAATATTGTTCCAACTTCCTCCTGTGATCTATGAAGGCCTCATTGCTTCCGTGCCACTATGTCTCCCTACTGTTGCCTGTGCCAGAGGTGTACATACCAGCTTTTAGATGAGTGATGATAATCTTGGGCTGATCAGCCTATGGCAGTTACCATTATTGAAAGAAGATTATTTTATTGTAATGATTGTGATGGTATAATGATACTGCCACATAAAGTTCAGCTAAACAGTACATGCTGCCCACGAGCCCTGCATGACTCACCCTCCAGTCCAGCTTCAAGACACCGACTGCCCATGAGATCCAGTGCTGTTCCTCTACACCCATTGTTGCTCCACAATGCCCACTGGTGTCACGAGCTGTGAGCTGTGAGAAGTGACATCTGCCAGGCACATGGGGCACGAATTCGAAGAGGGAGCCCACCGTGGTTCAGCCTCCTCCACCAAACCAAAATCCCCTTCCCCACTATTAAGGAGCCCTTTACATATGCCTCTCCTTGATATGAATAATGTGCGTGTGTGAGGCTTTACTCATCTATAAATTCAGAACCAGGAGGTTTGCCAAGCTCACCACCCTGACAATCTAACAGCGTCCCAACAACTGAGAAGCTAGCTTGCTATCGAACCCTAACTCCCCCTTTTCAGCAATATTAGGGTTTCGGACTAACACTGTGTCCCCAGCCTTTCCAATGAACCATTTAGCCCCTGACTGTAACAGATGGATAACCTGTGACAGGCAATTTTGGTATTATGTCTAGCCTGGCTCCAGTTGTGCTGTGTTACTGCTAGGGTGACTTGTTCTTGAAGCAAATCATTGATTGACTACAGGTTGACATGAGGAAAATTGACTGGATGTGCTAACATAAGGGATACTGGAGCAGCCTCCAGGGACTTGGGTTGTGCAGTGTTAAAGATAAAATTGAGCCATGTTGTCTGAGCCTTGTTGTGAAAGATAAGCACAGCCTTCAACTTGCAGTTCACCTGGTCAGCAAAGTATGCTGGTAAAAGGATTTGTGGTCACATCTTTAATTCCATTGTCAAAGCAGAACCTCACAAATAGCTGGGAAACAGAAGCTATCAAGCATCCTCGGTGGCCTGGAAACAGAAAAAATTCATAACAAATGCTGGCCAGCTGCCAGGATGGTCATTTCTCTGCTCGGAATGTGTAAAAAAAAATGAGAAAAGTCATCCATGATCATAACTAGTAGGTGCCTAATACACACACACACACACACACACACACACACACACACTTGATGAAGTGGACCTATATAATCCATACAAAGTTAATCCATCAGGCATTCCTAACGGGTAGACTCTAAAAGCCACTTGAGGGAATTCAAGTTGGGCTCAGCTCCCTTACCGCTCTCACACTCCTCCACCAACCTCTGGACAGCCTTATTCAGGGAGGACCAGGTGACATGTTGAGTGATCTTGACCCCACCAACCTCCAGGCTTGCTTATACAGGGAGGACCAGGTGATGTGTCGTCTGATCTTGACAACAGTTTTATAAATGCCTAAGACGGTATTAGGGAAATAATGAGCCAAAACCTAACTAAAAGCTTGATTGTCAGTCTCTAAACAAAATTCCTGGTGTTCAAAATAAAATCTGAATTTCTTAAGGGCAAACATAACCGCCAAAGCTTCCCATTCATACATAGAATATTTCACCCCCACAGGTGAAAGTTCCCAAGGTGCATTGCTATAGGGCATCAACATGCAACACCTCCCCTACCATTCCGTTCCTGCAGGAGGACAGCTACCACTTTCTACTCCAGCAGAATTAGGTGTCTGTCTGCAAGAAGAACACGACCTCAAAATTTGGTATGTCTAATACTAGTGGGTTACTAAGCACCACCTTAATGGCTTCAGAAGATTCTGGATGACTTTCATCCCATATGAAATTTCTTAAATCGTTAAGGCACCCCACTAATTTAATAAAATTCGGCACAGACTTTCGAAAAAAATTTGTCATGCCTATGAACCGTGCCACAGCTTTCTTATTTCTAGGAGCTGGAAATTTTCGCAAATCACTAGTATGCTCCTGGTCAATTTCAATCCAATCAGTGAAACTAAGATGTCCCAAGGATGAAACCTATGTGCCAGTGTCATTTTAGATGGCTTCACAGTAAGTCCCACCTCCCTCTGGTAAACCAGAACTGCCTCAAGATGTTGCAGGTTTTCAGACAGACTAGAACTGTAAACAACCATGCCATCTAGGTAATTAGAGACACACTTGAATGTGAAATCACCAAAAACACAATCTAGAAGGCAAGACATAATGGTAACTCCCATTGAAAAACCAAAGGGCACCCTGTTAAAATTGTGGAGGTTTCAATCTGTACAGCAGGCAGTAATATACTTGGAATCCTCTGTTAACATGATCTGACAATATGCAAGATTAAGATCCAGGACAGCAAAATACTGAGCCTGACTGAACCAAGTAAAAGAATTATGCAGATTGGGAAGTGGCACAGATTCCAAAACTACATTCTCATTAACTGCACAATAACCCACAACAGGATGAAACACCCCACTGCTGCCCATAGATACTGAGAATATGGTAGAAGCATAGGCTGAAGTTGATGTCCTGATGACCGCATTGAACAACACGTTATTAATCAAAGTACATATACATGTACACATACATATCATCCTTGATGGAGAAAACCTCTCTGGAATGTCATATGTAAGGCAAATCTTGTACTGGATTTTATCGGTGATGTCCAATCTGTTAGTTAACATCTGTGGTAACCGATCAAAAACTTCCAGTACCAGCATCACCTCTACTGGATGAAGGTGACTGAGCTGAAATGGCAAACATTGCGGTAACACACTATGAATTCCTGTGGCAACCTGACAGGAGCACAATGTGAATGTTTCTGCTGGGTTAAATTTAAAATAAACAACCCTGTCCTGACAAACTAGCACAAACCCACTACCACTTACAAAAACACACTGCAAAATTAAGTTCACTGAAAGATTTTTAGTTACTATCCACTTCACAGGCCAAGAAAATTTTCCAGTACTCAGTTTTGCCAACCAGAGGCAACATGTGCCCAGTGAGAGCTCAACATTGGGAGGACGGATGCAAACAAGGCAATTCACAGGTATGGCAGAACTTCAAATGCCACAGATAATCTAAACGAGAAACTGAACTACCAGAGTTGAGGAGGGCGCACATTCGTTCCTGGTTAAGTTGTACCCAAAAATAAGGCAGGGGTTCCCGTACCTCGGACTTGGCACAGATCCAGCCCCTAGGCAGTAGAACACTACCGTGCCTCTTCCATTCTGTGTGATGTCGGCTGTTTGATTCTCCTTCCATGTAACCAGACATCGCCATACAAAATGCCCCTCTTTGTTACACTGGAAACACATCCTACACTTTTTCCTTATGGGTGGTCCCCTTTTAAATTGCTTGGAATCTCAACCCCCATCCTGATAATGACACTTAAACCCCCATCACTGCTGGCCTGCGAAACTCAGACTTCAATAGCGGACACCAAAGCCTCTAATTCAGTAAAATATGTGCATTTATTAGCGAAGGTAATCCATGAACAGTCCTGTGGCCGCATTTTCTGCAATATATTATTGAGTATTTGTATCTCTGTGACTTGAAATTCCAGGTATGGAATGGTCATATGCATTCATCTATGAACCTAGGAAAAGGTTCATGAGGAAACTGCAATAGCCAAAAATGTTTATGCCTGAGTAGCCTCTTAATATGAGGTGAGAATTTCAGGCCAATAATTGATTTTTACAACTCCCTTGATGTTGCACTTTCATGTAAAATTCGATTGAAAACATGGCTTAACACAGGGGGTACAGCGTCTGAAAAACAACATTGTCAGTGGTGGCCAAAGTGTCAGCATGGAACATAAATTTGACTATGATCCATATGATGGATTTTACCTGTCTTTAAATTCTACATTGTAAGTTCCATTATAGCTTGCAGCAGTAACATTATTTGGTATGGTAATTTCCCAAATGAATTCTCCTGAGGTCTTTAAAGGTGTCCGTAGCATTCCTACTACTTCCAGCAGTTATATGTCGGTGGGAGAATCTTGTTCACCACCTATTGCTCCTAATTTGTCTAAATAAAGGCAGCTGTCCCTGTAACTGCAGAGCTAATGTAATATGCTCAGAATAGAGATTACATTGTGCAAAACCGCACAAGTGATTATCCCAATGGCTCAATTGTGCCTGAATTATATGTATTTGCTTATGATGGGGCTGACTACTTTGTAAACACACTACATTCTGACACAAGATTGTCATGGCCAGAGCTCAGGCAGCTAGTGCAACATGTACCTCCATGGTGCAGTTGGTACTAATCACCAAGGGGTCGTCCACAAGTTGGGCACACCGCCCTTACATGGAAGCTGACAAACTTTTAATTCGTAGATAAACTGTTGATTTTTCAATGAGGACAAACTGGGACAGTTGTGGGACCCCATGTTCCGCAGTGGATACCTGCAAACACACACCTCGTGGTGAATGACAGTATGACACCTTCCCCCTTTACTTCCAGGAAAATAACCATACTCTGTTACCAACCAAACATCCAGCAGGAAAAGGGGATATTAAGTGAAGGACTGGATGGATTGGGGTTCACATGAGTCTCCATTATTTATTAAAATATTTTTATTTAAGAAAAATAACTAGTCAGATACATTAGCAGGATTACAAGCAACACTCCGAACTTTCAAATTTAAGACATTACACACCTTAGTTTAGTGACAATTTAAATAAGGCAATAGTTAACGACTAAAGCTGTGTCTGACACCAGTTCTTAGATTTTAGATTCAAAATTTCCATCTTCAGAAACTGCAAATGAGCAAATGCTTCAACAAATGAACAAATAATTATCTGGAAACAGATGGCTCTTTAATACAACACAGAAGCATAAATCATCTCAAAGGTTAAAACTGAATAGCTATACTGGAAGACAGAGCAATTTATAGCTGCCTCGGGACCCTTAGAAAAAGGAAATTCTTAAAATACACCTCAAAGTGCATCTAGATAATTTAATAAAGTAAACAGGTGCACTGATTTCTAGAGCTACCTTCAGGCAGACAGACAGACAGAGCAAGTCTCTCTAAATCTTGCACCAGTGAGCAGTTAAGTAATTAACAAGAGAATGAGCATGCACAGATCGATATAACTGGCTTCAGACACAGTGAAAATTCTAAGGCATACTGTAGAAAATCACTAAGTGATTCAGTATGTGAATGTGCATGCATAGCAGCTCAAGAACACCCTTTAAAAAGGAAAACCAGTAATTAGTAGTCAGAACCTACTTGTAGCAGTAAATAAATAACAGGTGAGAAAAGGTCACTCCATGACAACTTTAAAATAACAAACAGTTGAACAATTAAATCTGGTAATCAGTAACTCGCCCTGAGGTGGAATAAATTTCTTTCACTCTCCACCTCACAAATCGCCTGTGAACGAACACGAAAAACATTCAGAGCTCAGTAACACTTGATGGTTTTAGACATTTTGCTTGTTCCAGTCTGTGAGCATCAAATGTGCCTGTTAATTACCAACAGCCTATATTTTCACAAGTCTGGATGACATCTGAATGTGACGTGTGATTCACATAGAGATGATCAGCATGTGACCATTCTAACAGTGCTCGACAGTATGTACAACAAAGGCACTCGACCCAACAAACCCCCAGAACTCAAAATGTACAAAATTTTAGTACAAATTTCGAATAGTGATTTACGTAACTTGAGTGAAGGCAGCCTATCGGTAGCTGGCAGTGGTGAATTCCCTGAGGCTGATATACAGAGGCAATGTTAACAGCCACAGCATGATAAGCATGCCCTGAGTCCAAGTCCAAAACAATCAAAGTGTGCCACAACAGTAGAAAACTGGAGCAGACTAAGGAGCATCTAAATTCCACTGTCATTCTCACTTAATACAACTGCACGGCCATGATAGTTGGGTAGATCAATGGACTCGTCAAATGATTCTCATCAAAAACTCTGTCTAAGGCTAAACATGGTCACACTTAAAACAGTATTCAGGATTACCAAATCATCGAATCCACTGCTGAACATTGGGAATTGAATACCAATAACAAGCTTGTCTAGTTGCTAGACACTGCCCTAACCCCTTCCAAGGCAATGCCACAAGGTATTAAGTCATGCAACACAACTGAAATCGGGCAGTTTTTCAGATGAGAAAGCTTGTTGCATAATGTGACTTCCACAGAGAAGAACAAATAGCAAATACAGATAGCCAAGACCACACCAATGTACTGTCTTTCATTAACACCTGTGCCTGCAATTAATAACTTAACAGAACTTTTGAAGGGCTACTAGTCACGCCATTCTGTCAATTGTGGCTGAATGGCAAATACTGTCGATGTACCCTGCGTGGCTCTTATCATGCCCCATGGTGCCCCGAGCTCCAAGCCAAAGAAGTGACATCACCAGGTGCAGGATGGGAATTCAAAGAGGTAGCCCGCCATGCCTCAGATAGTAATAATAATAAAATCATAATGATCATTATTTGTACTAGTATATTAGTATTATTGTAGGCAGTTAATTAAGACAAAGGTCAATTAATAACATGTTGCTGTATTCTTTCTATCTTCTGCCCAGCATCTCTCTTCAAGGCATCTTCTTTGCGTACACCATTTTGCTTCATTATTTTGTCGATATACTCTTTCTGAAAGTTAAGTGGTCTACTTTGTTTCTATCAGTAAAATGATTTCCAATAAAAAATTATTCTTTGGCTGCTAATTATCTAACATCCTCAACAGATCCCAATATCAGTTTAATGATTTTCGTCCTATGCTATCACAGTTTCATTTGTTCTCATTCCAGCACTTCCTTTGACATTATGGGTTTTTCAGACTTGATATGCTGGTGCTGTTCCATAAATAATCTTTCCAGAACTTTGTCTTCTTTTGAGATCAGCAAGTAAAACCCATAGTTCAGATCCATAGAATAGGACTGATGTAGCCTGTAGCCTACTCTCTCTTTTTGTTCTGTTAGAAACGTGCTTGTCCCACCAAAAGGAATTCATGAAGTTAGAATAGTATTAAGTAGTGTGCCAACGTAGGGTGTGTGCGTTTAATAATTTTATCATAAATAAGCATTCAGTGCAACAAGGTTTTGATGTAACTGTTCTAGACATTTTATTATTCTGATCATAAAAGTAGTATGAGTGATGTGGCACTTGACAGTCCAGTTTCTTCTCCCCCACACAGTTGGTGTAAACTGTATTGTAATTTGATATGAACAACATCGATTTTATGAACAACATTGAAGTCCTTGTTTCAGGTAGTAGCTGTGCTATTTTACTTAATTACACTACCATTATATGCATATGTAGATAATGAAGCTAGAAAATATGATTGAAAACAATAGCATAGGGAGAAGGCTGAAATGAAAGATCATAATGAATTTCCAAAGGCGTTGTCATTAATCAGTCTTACAATTTTTTGCTGCCTCCCAGTGAACTATACCATAGTGAACTCATCACTGAGAATTTTGAACTCAAAAGATAACACTTAACAATAACTACTATTTAGTTATAAAGTAGTGTGATGGTTTGGGTTTATCTGTGTGATACATTTTATATAATATGGGAGGACTGTGACTGCTTAAAAGTACTTATTACAGTTTGTTATTTTTGCCACAGGCGCAAGATTATCCATGCAGCATGAATGTAAAAGAAGAGTTGGAGGAGGGTGTGAATAAAGAGGTAATTTTAGAATTTATATGACTACATGGAAGTAATCTTGTTGAGCTGTGGTGAAAATAATGAGATGGTAATCAATTGTGTGTGTATTCACTTTAGCAGTCCTGTTTTTGCTTTAGGGTGAAGATAACAAGGGTGACAGTATTACAGTATGCTCCAGGTTGGAAACGAGGAAACCGGTAAAATAGAATATTTTGTTACACTTTACCCATATGGATTTAAACATTATCTTTGAGCAGGTGAAGTAGTTTAGCTTGTGAGTTTGTAGAATTGCTTCTTTACATTATAAGTACAAATAAAAATTAAATGAGATAGCATTGATGAAGTTATATGAAAATCGGTACCAAGTCCCAAGACTCAAGCTATGATTTCCTGTTTTAATGAGTAGTTCCCTTAATGGTTCCGTGTATGTGAACTCCAGCATTGGATGTTTTTATTCGCCACGTGATACTGCTGTGACAGTTACAGAATTATTCAAGAAAAATCTACACAAAGTAGTGCAGAAAAAGTAGGTGATCCTAACCTACTGAGTAGAGACTAAGATGTCTGTGCATACATTGCAAGTGATATGGACAGGCAGTCTTGTAAAGTACTTTTGAACAGTTTTCTGAAAGCTGTTGTAAGCTGCTAGTTTAATTGCCCACACAAAATTGAAATAGTTGGAATCCTGCAACTATAAAAAGGCTTGTCCTTACAGATGGTATTAGTACAGAGAGGGGCTAGTGATCATGATGCCAGCACAGCAACAGTGGTAAATGAAACTTCCTGGCAGATTAAAAATTGTGTGCCGGACTGAGACTTGAACTCGGGACCTTTGCCTTTCAGGGGCAAGTACTCTACCATCTGAGCTACCCAAGCACGACTCACGCCCTGTCCTCACAGCTTTACTTCTGCAAGGTTCGCAGGAGAGCTTCTGTAAAGCTTGGAAGGTAGGAGACGAAGTACTGGCAGAAGTAAAGCTGTGAGGACGGGGCGTGAGTGGTGCTTGGGTAGTTCAGATGATAGAGCACTTGCCCGCGAAAAGCAAAGGTCCTGAGTTCGAGTCTCGGTCCGGCACACAGTTTTAATCTGCCAGGAAGTTTTATATCAGCGCACACTCTGCTGCAGAGTGAAAATCTCATTCTGGATTTTAAATGAAGTTAATGAATCCTGTAAGAGGGCTAGGTGAATAGATTTGCTAGAAAGAGTTAAGTAGTTGTTAGCATCCCTTTTAAACAATGAGAATGTCATTTACTTCCAATATGATTTACATAGAGGAAGATGGACAAACGCTAAATGGACTGTAAATCACACGCTGAATATGTATGTGGAGAGTAACTGGATTACAGACAGGAAAGACCCACTTTGGTTTAATGTCAGAATTCGGAAAACACCGAAGAAGCAGACTGTTGTACACTCAGTTCAAAAAAGTATGCACACTGGTGACAGCCAAGTGCTAATGGAAATTCTTCTGTCTGTAAAAAGATCTATGCGTGAAGCATACAACTACCACCATCATATGTGAGCAACAGATTTTACAGAGAACATGAGACATTTCTGGTCAAAGACTTCTATCCAGGCAGTCATTGACCAGTCTGGTGTGGCTTTGGAGGAAAGCAGAAGGTGGTCACTAACCCCTCTCTGTATTTAGTTATCAAGTTTGTGCAGGAGGATCATACCAACATATTGTTGTTTCACTGTCACACAGACTCCTGTATTAGGAACATAGTAATAGGATCCCTGGAGTAGAGAAGCAACTGGAAGAGTTGAAAACATAATAGTTGCCATGTCCAAACAGAATCACAAATCATTTGTCCAGAGAGTACTCTACAGCATTTGTCTCATACTTAGCTTGCATTTATTACAAATCTCTCGCCCAGTGCAAAGAGTCAGGCAGCTGGGAAAAAGTTCAGGTGGCTTCTGTATATAAAAATGGCAAAAGAATGTACCTGCAAAATTACAGAACAATATCATAATGATTATTTGCTCCAGAGTTCCTGAACATATCCTCAGTTCAAATATAATTAATTTCTTTAAGGCAGAAAAGTTTTTATCCACAGATCAGCATTGATTTTGTGCAATACTCATCTTAGTCATCTATCAAATTACATACTGTGAACCATGGATGATTGGCAACAGGCTAGATTCCACATTCCTATATTTCCAGAAAGCATTTGAACAGTGCACCACTGCATACTGTAAATAGAGGTATGAGCATATGGAATAGGTTCCCCGATATATGAATGGTGCAAAGACTTCTCAAGTAACAGAGGCCAGTACTTTGATCTCAACAGCAACTGTTTTTTCAGAGACAAGAGTATCATCAATAGTGCCACAGAGAATGGTGCCATATCTATATATGAAATGATCTGATGAGCAGCATTCTGTGCCTGTTTGCTAATGGCATTGTGTGTGGGGAAGGATCATCACTAAGTGACTACGAGGATACAAAATGACTTGGACAAACTTTGTATGTGGTGTGATGAATGGCAGATGCAGAAATATTCAAGTAACTGCCGATGAGTAGGAAAAACAATCCCATAATGTTGTATACAACATCAGTACTCTACAGATTGACAGTCTGGTCAATAAAATGTTTAGGTATAACATTGCAGTGGCCGGTCGGAATGGCCGAGCGGTTCTAGGTGCTACAGTCTGGAGCCGTGCGACTGCTAGAGTTGCAGGTTCGAATCCTGCATTGGGCATGGATGTGTGTGATGTCCTTGGGTTAGTTAGGTTTAAGTAGTTCTAAGTTCTAGGGGACTGATGACCTCAGAAGTTAAGTTCCATAGTGCTCAGAGCCATTTCAACCATAACACTGCGAAGTGATATAAAGTGGAACAAACACAGAAGGATGGTAGTAGGATGGGGAATAATCAACTTTTTTTGTATTTGGAAAACTGTGGTTCATTTGTAAGGGACACTACGTACAGAACACCATAGAAGTGCCTAGTAGTAGTAATTGTTGTTGCTGTGGCAATAGATGCCATCCACGATGCACCGTTTGGTGGCTTGCACAGTTTTAATGCAAACGTACATGCACAGCAGCCAGAAAGAAGATAATCAAGGTGCAGATTCCATGTGAAATGCATTCTCAAGCTTAATAAGTTTGGAAAGCCCGTTTGTAAGGCTAATAAGTTGTTAACTGGCGTATGTGACAGAGCCAAGGATCAGTCATCTGCTTGTGTCATGAAGAGAACACATGACAGAAAGATAAACATAAATATAAACTAGAGGCAAAGCTGTCATCAGCCTGGGGGTTTTAAACACCGGAGTTCTCTACAACACACAGTCCTACTGACTACCATGTGCTGTTACCCTCTTTCCACATCTGAACTGACTTACCCAACTAGTTACAAAGTACCTGCTGTTCAATGATCAAGGACCTTTGGATTTGCAGTGTCACAATTACCCATTGAGCCACCAAGTACTACAAAAAGGCAGAAGCACTTTGCAGTAAAGTCCAGAGCTATAATCCTTATAATTCCATATGGAATGCACTCCAAAAGTAGATGATGAACACACCAGAGGTCACATGACCATAAAGTGTAGTTAGCAGTTTCAGTTACACAAAAAACGGTGCTGAACTGACACCTTTCTGCCATCTGAATTGTTCATTTGTGGAACAGTGGTTTGCACATGTATAGAAACAGGCAAAGGTCATTCCAGTTTGTAAGAAAAGTCACAGGAAATACGTGCAAAACTACAGACATACCTGGTTGGTGCAAAAATCTTCTTGAATGTATTTGTGATGCTGTATGATGGCTCTTGAAAAAAAAAAATCAATTCATCTGCAAGAATGGAAATGGATCCCATAATTACTGGTCATGTGAAACTGTTTAGTCTGCTTCTCCACAGTGCTGCCACAATGTAGTCAGCCAAACCAAAGGACTTGAATCAATTCTGGGAATGCTGATACAAACTGTGTGTGCTGCATGCACTCATGTGTGACACAGGGGCTCTTCGCCATTTGTGCTACCTCTCAATATAAGCTGAAGGTGGCCTCAGAACCCAAACGATGGGTATCATTGGCACCAACATCAGCCATAACTTGTAGACAGCCACACCCTGTGTGTTTCGTAGCCACATGCAGGATATTTTCCACATCTCAGATGAGGCTCCATGGCAGACATATTCAGTACACATAGGATTCATTTCCAGTCCTGGATGCCATTTCCGTAAGGAGCTCCGTAATGCGTTTGACGTTGGAGGTCCTGATTAACTAGAAAACTTCTCTCCACTTGGGCCTGTCTGGACCCTGATGAATGAACACCTGCCAGTCCACTCACAGGGTCAGTGGGTGAGGCAGCCTCCACATCACTCTCTGCCTCAAACAGCGCTAACTGTTACGACCCATCCCTCACCATTTGGTGAGGACAACTCAGCCACATTGGGTACACCACAAGGTGTCTTAACAGAGCCAGTGGGAAAAATAGGTGGCACCTTAGGCATCCTATGTGATGAGCCAGATTCTCGGCCCCCACTACTACAATAGGCAGCAGCGTGAATGCTGCTGAATATGGCAAAACGCATCTTCAGCTGTTGGTGAACTGAGGCCAGCTCCTCCATCTGCACACAGTGTGCACACATTATATCCATTCCAGTACTACTATTCAAGAATTGACAGTAAAACACACAGAGGAAGCTATATATGTAGCTGGCTATTGTTCTGATGTTTCACCAGTGGAGGCTAATGCATTATTGCACTGTGTAACTTTTCATTCAAAATAATTAAAATCTGTGCAACAGACCACGAATACACTTTAAAGTTACTAAAATATGGGATTGCACCTCTTTACTACAAAAGCATGGAAGGAATGTAATCATAAAATGAGAGGGAGAGCGAGAGGGAGAGCGAGAGCTACATATGAAGGGCTTATTTCAATAGTGGTACAAGTCCATTACCTCCACTTTTCTGCCTATAATGCTTCTGAAATCAATGATCCAAACAAAGAGAAAGAAAGGTTCATGTCTAGCAAAAAGCCATATGCTTGAATACATTTGTGGTATCTCAACTGCAGATTTTTCAGCCTCATTTAACTTTAGGACTTTGTATCTCAAGATGAACGAAAATGGACTTGTACCACTATTGAAATAAGCCCTTCATATGTAACCTGATTCTGAAACAACCCTGATTAAATCAGGGTATTGTTAGCAGTCAAATAATGTACGGGCTTCACCTTTGTTTCAACCCCCCTGCGGGTCCGGGGTAAGAATAGGCCCGAGGTATTCCTGCCTGTCGTAAGAGGCGACTAAAAGGAGTCCCTCCCCCTCAAGGGGGTAGTTAGCGCCTGCGTCCGGAGACGGACGTTTCCACGACCTCTATTTGCGGTCATTTTGCTTTTTCACTTCTCGTTTCTTCCTTCCTTTGGTTGGTTCCTTTCTTTGCTCTTCTCCACCTCACTGTCTTCCTTACTCTTTCCCCTGCATACTCTCCTTGCCTTCTCATTGCCTTCTTCTCATTGCCTTCTTCTCCTTGCCTTCTCATTGCCTTCTTCTCCTTGCCTTCTCTGGTCTCCGCCTCGGCGTTTGAGACACTGTCCTCTCTCTCTCTCTCTCTCTCTCTCTCTCTCTCTCTCTCTCTCTCTCTCTCTCTCTCTCTCTCCCTCCCCCCCTCTCTCCCTCCCCCCTCTCTCCCTCCCCCCCTCTCTCCCCCCCCTCTCTCTCTCCTTTTTCCTCTTCTTCCTTCCTCCCTGTGCACGCCTGAAGGCCAACCAACGTGTTCGCACGCGTAGCCGGTGACGGGGTAACGCGTAATTCCCCGCCCCGGGTAGACATGTAAGGCACGGGCGTACCCCCTGGTAAAGGTCAGGCCCGGGGAGGGGTGATTGCCTGAGCTGATACCTTCTGACCATGCCGATTGGTCCCTCCGTCTGTTTCTCGGGAGGTGTGACCTGAGGTGTAAACATTCACCTAAGGCGGGAGTGCCCTCTGAGAGGGTCCCCACAAGGAAGGAGCGCGCCATCGGAGACGCTGGCAATCTTGGGGGATTCCTCCACAATGGATTTCACTCCATCTCTCTCGACTTCTGCCCAAAAACGGAAACGTGACCAGCTACCAGTGACAAAAGTACTACCGCCTGCCCCACAGTTCCTCGTCGTTTCTCGATCTGAGGACGGAAAGGAGTTTTCCTCTGTCAACCCTTTCGTTATCCAGAAGGGCGTCGATGCCATAGCCGGATCTGTCAAATCTTGTACCAGGTTGCGTAACGGTACCTTATTACTCGAAACTGAGAGCGCCTTTCAGGCACAAAAACTGCTTCGGGCCACACTCCTGTACACATTCCCTGTCCGGGTGGAGGCTCACCAAACTTTGAATTCGTATCGTGGTGTGGTCTATACTAGATCACTCGACGGATTGACTGACGAGAAGATTCTTTCCTCGCTGAGCAGGGCGTGACGGCTGTCCATAGGGTCATGACAAAGGTCAACAATGACCTTGTACCGACCCGGACACTTTTCTTGACCTTCGATAGTGTTCAGCTGCCATCGCGCATCAAAGCGGGCTACGAGGTTATTTCTGTTCGCCCCTATGTCCCGACACCTACGCGCTGCTACCAGTGTCAGCGTTTCAATCACACTCGACAGTCTTGTTCCAATGCGGCTAAATGTGTCACTTGTGGCAGGGATGCCCATGAGGGTGACTGTCCACCTCCGTCTCCTCGTTGTGTGAACTGTCAGGGTGACCATGCCGCATCCTCCCGCGACTGTCCTGTCTATAAGGAAGAACGCTGTATCCAAGAAATTCGGGTCAAAGAGAAAGTTTCCACCTCGGCTGCTCGCAAGCTATTGGCTAGTAGGAAGCCCACGCTGCTCCCAGCGGGGAAATACAGTACTGTCCTCGCCTCGCCTCTCCTCTCCTCAGACTACCAGGGAGGTGGCAACCCAGACATGCGATCTGACCTTCAGCACCACGGTCGTCCGTTCGGCCAGTGCTAAGATCGCGCGGTCGACGTCTCCTCTTCCTCCCATCACCCCACAGACACCAGCCCCTTCATCAGCTTCTGCTAAGACGAAGACCCAGAAGTCAGATGCATGGGCCTTCAAGAAGGAACCGTCCCGTGCAGACTTCCTACGTACCTCGACCTCCCAGCCTTCGACCGGTACTTCCACCAAACTACCTTCCAAGAAGGCTAATAGGAAGCACAGTTCTCCTTCTCCACCACGGCGCATTTCTTCTCCTGCGCCACCCAGCGGTTGCCGCCCCAGGCCCCGTCATCCGTTTCGCCCGGCCGCACCGCTGGTAGCCGAACATCTGGCTGTTCACTGGCAGAGGAAGCTCCCCCTCCCGGCCCTCTTCCCAAGATGGCCGATGAACCTATAGACCCAATGGACGCTGACTGTCCGCCTACTGATAGCGGCGGCAGTGCTCGCTCAAAGCCAGGCCCTCAGCGGCCTTCGAGGTGACCCCTTCCTTTTTTTTCCTTACGATGGCACTTATTCACTGGAATATTCGCAGCATTCGCTCCAACCGAGAGGACTTGAAGTTGCTGCTCCGCTTGCACCGTCCGCTCGTCGTGGCCCTCCAGGAAATGAAGCTACGCCCATGCGATCAAATTGCCTTGGCACACTACACCTCTGTGCGTTTTGACCTACCCCTTGTGGTAGGTATCCCAGCTCATGGAGGGGTTATGTTGCTGGTCCGGGATGATATTTACTACGATCCCATCACGTTGCACACCGGCCTGCAGGCAGTTGCCATCCGCATTACTCTCCCCACTTTTACATTATCCATTTGTACCATTTACACTCCATCGTCGTCTGCTGTTACCAGGGCAGACATGATGCAACTTATTGCTCAGCTACCTGCACCATTTTTGTTAACTGGAGACTTCAATGCCCACCATCCCCTTTGGGGCTCTCCAGCATCCTGCCCGAGGGGCTCCCTGTTAGCAGACCTTTTCAACCAGCTCAATCTTGTCTGCCTCAATACTGGCGCCCCTACTTTTCTTTCGGACACATCTCACACCTATTCCCATTTAGATCTCTCTATATGTACTCCCCAACTTGCACGCCGGTTCGAGTGGTATGCACTTTCTGATACATATTCGAGCGACCACTTCCCGTGTGTTATCCATCTCCTGCAGCATACCCCCTCTCCGTGCTCATCTAGTTGGAACATCTCCAAAGCAGACTGGGGGCTCTTCTCTTCCGGGGCGACCTTTCAGGATCAAACATTCACAAGCTGCGACAGTCAGGTCGCACACCTCACGGAAGTCATTCTCACTGCTGCTTAATATTCCATCCCTCACCCTACTTCTTCTCCACGTCGCGTACCGGTCCCCTGGTGGACCGCAGCATGTAGAGACGCTTTACGTGCTCGTCGACGTGCTTTACGCACCTTTAAACGCCACCCTACAGTGGCGAATTGTATCAATTATAAACGATTACGTGCACAGTGTCGTCGTATTATTAAAGAAAGCAAGAAAGCCAGCTGGGCTGCTTTCACAAGCACCTTCAACAGTTTTACTCCTTCTTCCGTTGTCTGGGGTAGCCTGCGCCGGCTATCTGGCACTAAGGTCCACTCACCAGTTTCTGGCTTGACGGTCGCGAATGACGTCCTTGTGGCCCCTGAGGCTGTCTCCAATGCCTTCGGCCGCTTTTTCGCAGAGGTTTCGAGCTCCGCTCATTACCACCCTGCCTTCCTCCCCCGCAAACAGGCAGAGGAGGCTAGGCCACCTAACTTCTGCTCCTCGAATCGTGAAAGTTATAATGCCCCTTTCACCATGCGGGAACTCGAAAACGCACTTGGCCAATCACGGTCCTCCGCTCCAGGGCCTGATTCTATTCATACTCAGATGCTGAAGAACCTTTCTCCTGCGGGTAAAGGTTTTCTTCTTCGTACTTACAATCGCATCTGGATTGAGGGACATGTTCCTGCATGCTGGCGCGAGTCTATTGTTGTCCCGATTCCTAAGCTGGGGAAGGACAAGCACTTGCCTTCCAGTTATCGACCCATCTCGCTTACCAGCTGTGTCTGTAAAGTGATGGAGCGAATTGTTAACTCTAGATTGGTTTGGCTGCTCGAGTCTCGACGCCTCCTTACCAATGTACAATGTGGATTTCGTAGGTGCCGGTCTGCTGTTGACCATCTGGTTACCTTGTCGACCTTCATTATGAATAACTTCTTGCGGAAGCGCCCGACCGCGGCTGTGTTCTTTGATTTGGAGAAGGCTTACGACACCTGTTGGAGGGCGGGCATTCTCCGCACCATGCACACATCGGGCCTTCGCGGTCGCCTCCCTCTTTTTATTCGTTCCTTTTTAATGGATTGACAGTTCAGGGTACGTGTGGGTTCTGTCCTGTCAGACACCTTTCGCCAGGAGATTGGGGTGCCACAGGGCTCAGTTTTGAGCGTCGCTCTCTTCGCCATAGTGATCAATCCAATAATGGATTGCCTCCCAGCTGATGTATCAGGCTCCCTTTTCGTGGACGATTTTACCATCTATTGCAGCGCGCAGTGTCCACGTGTCTTGGAGCGCTGTCTTCAGCGTTCTCTTGACCGTCTTTACTCCTGGAGTGTCGCCAATGGCTTCCGTTTTTCTGCCAAGAAGACGGTCTGTATTAACTTCTGGCGCTACAAAGAGTTTCTCCCACCGTCCTTATGACTCGGTCCCGTTGCTCTCCCATTCGTGGAGACAACAAAATTTTTAGGTCTTACATTTGACAGGAAACTTAGTTGGTCTCCACATGTGCCTTATTTGGCTGCCCATTGTACCCGTTCTCTCAATGTCCTCCGTGTTCTCAGTGGTATGTCGTGGGGAGCGGATCGAACCGTCCTACTTCGCCTATATCGGTCGATCGTCCGCTCCAAGCTGGATTATGGGAGCTTCGTATACTCCTCTGCACAGTCATCCATCTTACGCCGCCTCAACTCCATACAACATCGGGGTTTACGACTTGCGATCGGAGCGTTTTATACTAGTCCCGTCGAGAGTCTTCATGCTGACGCTGGTGAGTTGCCACTCACCTACTGGCGCGATATACTGCTTTGTTGGTATGCCTGTCGGCTACTGGCAATGCCCGACCACCCGTCTTATCGTTCCTTTTTTGATGACTCTCTCGACAGTCAATACGGGTTGTATGTCTCCGCCCTGCTACCCCCTGGAGTTCGCTTTCGTCGCCTCCTTCAACACCTTAATTTTTCACTCCCTGCCACCTTTTGAGTGGGCGACAGCCACACGCCACCTTGGCTCCAGGCTCAGGTTCGCATCCACCTTGACCTCTGCTCGCTCCCGAAGGAGGTTACCCCCGGTTGAGTCTACCACTCCCGTTTTGTCGAACTTCGTTCGAAGTTCATTAATATGACCTTCATTTATACAGATGGCTCTAAGACCAATGACGGGGTCGGGTGTTCTTTTATTGTCGGGGCACAAAGTTTCCAATATCGGCTCCATGGCCATTGTTCGGTCTTCACAGCTGAGCTCTTTGCCCTCTACCAGGCTGTCCTTTACTTCTGCCGCCACCGACATTCTGCATATGTCATCTGCTCTGATTCCCTGAGCGCTATCCAGAGCCTCGGTGATCCGTACCCGGTTCACCCTTTCGTGCACCGGATCCAACGCTCTTTTCAGCAGCTGGTGGACGTCGGTTGACCGGTTAGCTTTATGTGGGTTCCTGGCCATGTCGGTATCCCTGGGAACGAAGCTGCAGATGCCGCGGCCAAGGCTGCGGTCCTCCAGCCTCGGACAGCTTCTTGTTGTGTCCCTTCGTCAGATTGTAGCAGGGTAATTTGTCGGCGCATTGTATCGCTGTGGCATGCCGATTGGGCTGCACTTCCAGACAACAAGCTTCGGGCCTTGAAAGCTCTTCCCGTGGCTTGGACGTCCTCCTCACGCCCTTCTCGGCGGGAGGAGGTAGTTTTGGCCCGGTTGCGAATTGGCCACTGCCGGTTCAGCTATCGCCATCTGCTGACGGCTGCGCCGGCGCCGTTCTGCCCATGTGGGCAATTGCTGACGGTCCGCCACATTTTAACGTCGTGTCCGGATTTTAACACCCTGCGTCTCGATCTTGGCCTGCCATATACTGTAGAAGCCATTTTAGCGGATGACCCACGAGCAGCTGCTCGCATTCTTCATTTTATCCATTTGACAACCCTCTCAAAGGACATTTGATTATGCTGTTTTCTTTTTTAATCCTATACCTGTCAGTATGTCTTTCATCATGTTTTCCGTTTCGTTGCTGTTTTAAACTTGTGACTCGCGGTGCATTCCTAAAGTAGTCTGGGCGCTAATGACCGTTGATGTTGTGAGCCCTAAAACCACAAAAAAAAAAAGACTTTGTTTCAAGTAACGGTAACCTAATATCATACATGCTAATTGATTTTGAGTGCTATGGGTGTTATTTCAGGCAGAATTTGGCTGCTCAATAATGCTACATTCAAGGAGCAGGGATTGTTGACTAAAGAAGGGCATGAAAGTTAGGCTGAGGTAGAGTTACATATTTTAGGTTAAACATAAATGGAAGGAATCACTATCACTGCAAAATAAATTTTTATTCGTATCTAACCTCAACATGTCAAATATGCATGTGTTGTCTGTTCTTTTGGACATGTCCAAGGGGACAGACAGCATTTTGATCCTGCAGCCACAATGACTCAGGGACAAAGGAAGTAGAGACATTAGTTGTTTGTGGGCATTAATTTACATCAATGGGGAGAGTTGAAAATTTGTGCTGGACCAGGAATTGAACCCAAGTCTCAGGTGGACTGGGCAGTTGCAGTGACAACTATGCCATCTGGACACAGTGGTCATCACATCTGCATGGTCTACTCTAGCATGCTTCCTGTCAGACCCAAATTCTGAACTTACTCACCACTGATGCAGTGCTCATGCTCATGATCCTCTTTACACATGGTGTCTCACTGGTTCCTGTAAGAGGTAGTGTGGTGTGCACCTACACTGAAAGGATCATTGGCTGACATCACCTTAATTACATATGAGGTGTCCATTCTTTCGAATATGTCGATGTATCATCACATCATGTTCCAACAATCTGAACATGTTTTCCTTACTGCAATCATTTGTCAAGCGTTGTGGACGTGAATGTGTAATATCAGCATTCCCTGTTTGTGACCATTTCTTTGTAAAAACAATTTTCACAATATGGTATAATATTGCTTGCTGGGATCAACCCACAACAATGGGGAGAAACATTCAGCCAGTGTGATATTCCTCCTCTCACTGTGCCATTATGGTCAACACTCACTCATTGTGCAGCTTCATCAATGCATCTGAAAGGGGCAACAGTGCATACTGGGAGCATTAAGTGATTGACTACCGATACCTTGTATTTTCTACTGGTTTAAATAAAATATGCTTACCTTTCAGTAGGTAATTATGCATCCCCTACTGTGCTCTGCTGGTGTCACATACTGCAGTTTGAGCCCCTGAGACAAGCAGTTGCTGACCATTCAAAACAAACAAAAGACAACTCTGTAATAGACTGCATGAATCTATGCATTACAGTTTTGTAAATGTGAGATTACATCTCTGAAACTTACTCATTGTTGCTACATAGGGACCCTACCATTTTCCAGAGAATATGTAGTGGAGGTCACAAAACTAATGAAAGGTCTGATCTGAGTCTTAAACTCTGCTCAAAATTGGGTGATAGTAGTTCATCCACAGCTTGACTCTACAAATTAAAAGATGTTCTCTTGCCCCACTTGCTAATGTTCATTGCCTCTTCAGTCAACAGCCAAAAAGTGAGCCTAGGGTGTCCTCTGAGCCCAACCAACAGATTTTGTTGTTGCACACGAGCCTCAGCTCACAGCTGGCCAATAGAACTTACACCATATCTCATATGAGACAGTGGCAGATACAGAAAAACCTCAAGGAGGGCTCACTAGAGATATCTTTAGTTACTTTTACTGTAATAAAAGCTAATGAAGTCATATGGAAAGTGTAAGAAAGTTTTATTTAAACTGATTATACACATATACATGATATAAAAAAGTTAGAGTTGTGGTTCTGTACTTTAAATGATGAATTCTATGCACCTACTCTTCCTGACAAATTGGTTAATTACATTGTCAGCACGACAAGCAATCTCAGGGTGAGTGTCCAACAGAGCTAAGCCATTAAGTCAATCCTCCTTCACTGTTGACCTCAGCCATGTCTTTGTACACCGCAGTGTTGAAAAACTTCTTTCTACTGCAGCAATAGATGCAGGTAGACAAATATTTTGTACAGCGTGTGCAAAGTAGGATAGTCAGATATAGGATAGAGAGACAATGCTTGCATAACAAAAACACAATCATTAAGGGCATTTATGCTCGTTGCTTGTATTGAAGAAACTGTCCCATTAGTCTCTTTTTAATCACAAAGTGTGAGTCGTCTTCAAAATACAGTAGTTCGGTTAAGCACTGATTTAGTTTGTGCGCAAGATCATTAGCATCATATTCCAGTAATTGTGATGGAAAAAGGATGTTGAATTTAAAATGATAAATATTTTCTTCAGCAAAACGCTCTCTCATGCCAGTTGTAACATGGTCCAGTGTTGGAATAAAAAGTTACTTTCTAATATGTCGTAGCATCATCATTATGATGAATGTCGAATCTAATTTTGCTTTTGCCATTGCTCAATGCCCAAGATATGGTCTTGCTGACTACTGACTGGATATGTTATGCGCATGTCACTTGGTGTAAATAGATTGATAAGAAACTCCCCTTTTCTCCCCCTTCTCTACCCCCACCCTCTATCCCCACCCTCTGTCTCCCCCGCCCTGTCTCCCTGCCCCCCCGCCCTGTCTCCCTGCCCCCCCGCCCTGTCTCCCTGCCCCCCCGCCCTGTCTCCCTGCCCCCCCGCCCTGTCTCCCTGCCCCCCCGCCCTGTCTCCCTGCCCCCCCCGCCCTGTCTCCCTGCCCCCCCCCCGCCCTGTCTCCCTGCCCCCCCCCGCCCTGTCTCCCTGCCCCCCCCCGCCCTGTCTCCCTGCCCCCCGCCCTGTTTCCCTGCCCCCCCCGCCCTGCCTCCCTGCCCCCCCCCCGCGCCCTGTCTCCCTGCCCCCCCCCCCGCGCCCTGTCTCCCTGCCCCCCCCGCGCCCTGTCTCCCTGCCCCCCCCCCCGCGCCCTGTCTCCCTGCCCCCCCCCGCGCCCTGTCTCCCTGCCCCCCCCCCGCGCCCTGTCTCCCTGCCCCCCCCCGCGCCCTGTCTCCCTGCCCCCCCCCGCGCCCTGTCTCCCTGCCCCCCCCCGCGCCCTGTCTCCCTGCCCCCCCCCCCCGCGCCCTGTCTCCCTGCCCCCCCCCCCGCGCCCTGTCTCCCTGCCCCCCCCCCGCGCCCTGTCTCCCTGCCCCCCCCCCGCGCCCTGTCTCCCTGCCCCCCCCCCGCGCCCTGTCTCCCTGCCCCCCCCCGCGCCCTGTCTCCCTGCCCCCCCCCGCGCCCTGTCTCCCTGCCCCCCCCCCGCGCCCTGTCTCCCTGCCCCCCCCCCCGCGCCCTGTCTCCCTGCCCCCCCCCCCGCGCCCTGTCTCCCTGCCCCCCCCCCCCGCGCCCTGTCTCCCTGCCTCCCCCCCCGCGCCCTGTCTCCCTGCCCCCCCCCCCGCGCCCTGTCTCCCTGCCGCCCCCCCGCGCCCTGTCTCCCTGCCGCCCCCCCGCGCCCTGTCTCCCTGCCGCCCCCCCGCGCCCTGTCTCCCTGCCGCCCCCCCGCGCCCTGTCTCCCTGCCGCCCCCCCGCGCCCTGTCTCCCTGCCCCCCCCCGCGCCCTGTCTCCCTGCCCCCCCGCGCCCTGTCTCCCTGCCCCCCCCGCGCCCTGTCTCCCTGCCCCCCCCGCGCCCTGTCTCCCTGCCCCCCCCGCGCCCTGTCTCCCTGCCCCCCCCCCCGCGCCCTGTCTCCCTGCCCCCCCCCGCGCCCTGTCTCCCTGCCCCCCCCCGCGCCCTGTCTCCCTGCCCCCCCCCGCGCCCTGTCTCCCTGCCCCCCCCGCGCCCTGTCTCCCTGCCCCCCCCGCGCCCTGTCTCCCTGCCCCCCCCCGCCCTGTCTCCCTGCCCCCCCCGCGCCCTGTCTCCCTGCCCCCCGGCCTGTCTCCCCGCCCTGTCTCGGCCCCTTCTCTCCCCCTGTATGACAGTGCCGTGTAGAAACGAGACAGATGCCCTGATATGTCAGTTTCTTGGTTTTTCAGTTTCTTGAAGACCCATTAAAGGCTGGCGACCCTAGTTTTTGCGTAAAGCAAGATCCCGAACTGAAACACCGTGCTGCTGGATCTGAGCATAATGTAAGTTTTCACACAAGCACTGTATTGTGCAGGAAGTGTAGTAAGAAACTCTAGTTAGATGTGTTATTTGTAGGGTATTACCAATAGTATTTAACAGCACTTGTAACAAGCATATCTTTATGAACCATTACTCTTACATTAATTTTGTATTGTGATTCTATGTAATGAATGCCTTAAGTACATATATGGTGTCAACGGAGCAAGGAAGACTTTCTCTTGGAAGTAATTGTTAAACTTGTTACATCTCTGTGTCACAGTGCTGTGACATATTCGGAACTATGACATGTGATGGATGTATATTCTAGAGTTCCCAGTCATTATTCACTGTAGTATTTACATCATTACTGAAATCCTGCTGTGGAATTCCTTATGATTTTCATCCAGTACACATGACATAAATTTGCATTGTTCCCTAAAGAGCAGGCACTGAAAATACATGGTGATATGGCAAGTAGCTATGTAAATAACATTAAATTTGGGTAATTTTGATGATAATGTGTGGAATGCCACATTCATTTGATTAATGACCAAAAATTCCTCTTGTTTATGGGTTTACTGTTGGAAGATTATTTGCATCTTTATATTATCTGAGTTTAATTTTGAAATGTTGCCACACACATATATCAAATTTGTATATGGGAGTACAACCATCCGATAGAGTAGGCCATAGTGCCTCTGAAATCAGAGTGGATTATGTGACAGGAATAGAAAGTGAAAGCATGCCAAATAAGTACTGCACAATGGGTGATAGCAAAATCAGGGGCAATAGAACTGATTTGGATGCATTCTGACACACTCTCTTCCCAATTGATAAGAATCTCTGCAAAGTTGGATGATACTAATGAGAAAAGAATATTGAGAGCTGTCATATACACACAGAAGATAGCAAGCAGTTATAATTCACAGATTGTGTTCTTCTTTCAGTCTGTTGAAGATCCATTGGGAATATCTTTGTCCACTGATTTTATCAAGGAGGATCCTGAATTAAATATAACTGAGAATACTGTAAGTATTTACATCTCTGATGTATTGCATGTATTCAAGTAGTAAGTCTTTTGTTAAGTGTGTAGAGTAAAAGATGCATTGCAGTGGAATTGTCACTGATTGTCAGTTTTCTGGAATTTGTTGCTGTAAGTGGAAGGGGACTAGTGGCTGGTATAATGCTGTTCTCAGTAGCCCTTGTTGTTATCAACTACATTGTATAATGGTTGTCTGTGATGGTCGCGAAATTCACATTTAGATGAAGTGTAAGTTCTAATAGTGTAGGTGATTTGAGAAGTATTCCTACTTTCAACAACTTCTGATACATAGAATTCAAAAGAACACTGGCTGTTCTTATCTTTTGTGTGAATCGTAGTTATTCTTGAGTTTGCCCTAAATATTTTTTTGGGATTTGAAAAACAGAGATGAAATTTGTGGCTTCTAGATCAGCCCCAATATGTTGGCCACAACCTGTACATATTGTGACAGCTTCTGTGGTACCTGTTGTATTACTTATAAAATTTTCATTAATAGAAAAACTCTTATAGCTTTTAGTGAATGAATGTATATAGCTGAAGCCATGTGTGGCCTCACCATTCGAGTCCTGGCAGATCTGAAGAAGAAAGATTATTTTTTTAAATATGCTGTATGACCTTGATAAGGGAAGGAGAAGCTCGCATTGATAAACATGTCACAAGAATGCAATTAGACAAATATTGGGGAATATTCAACACGCATTTGCGAAGGTTAGGTACTGGCTCACTCTTGATCTGATTGTTCATAAACAAACTTTCTGAAGTTATAAAGGATTTTTTCAGGCAGTGAAATGTTAGCTTCTTCAGACACCGGAATGTGTGGTGATTATACAAGCATACAGGTCTAGGATCCAAACTATTATGCTAGGGACAGCTCAGAGAGTATATAAAGGAGTGTAGCTGATTCACAGCTAACAGGCCAAGACTTAAATGTCACAGGGACTCATGTTATGCCATTTTAAACAAATGAAAGGGATGCATTGGCATCACAAGTAGACAGGACAGTAAATGAAACAGTAGTAGTGTTGTTCCACAAGAAGGGTTTTACAGAAATGAGAATGCTGCACATAGTAGTCAGGGATGTGCATATGAGGAGTTTGGCTAAAACAGTGATCTGTAGGGTGTCCTAGGGCATAGCTGTAGTTGTCAAAGTGGCTGGATTGTAGTTGGTGACCACTTACCATGAAAATACAAAAGGCCATACTGGCCTTCATATGCAGCCCAAGAGATCATAGGTCAAACAAGATGTCTCCATGGCACCAGGGCCAGAGGTTCAGGGATAGTGTCCACTGCATGGAGTGCTGCTCCCATAGCAAGTGTGAAGAACAGTGTGTTGCTGATTGTGTGGTCTGGAATACCATGTCATGTGGTTGGCACTGAAATCACTGATGTTGTACCCCACTTGTTACTTGGAAAATATGTAACTTAGATTAAACAGTGGTAGACACCTGAGAAATCTACGAATAGGATGTGTGACCATAACAGTGATGCTGAGTAGTACATGCAATTGTGCAGCAAATATGTTAGCTCTGTCAGCTAGAGTGGACATGCAACCTTTGTGGTCTCGGGAGCATAAAATGCAAGAGCTTAATAATGATGCAGAAAAATAGGGCTGACCATTTTGATACTGGCACATGGCCAGCAAGATTCTGTAGTAATTGTGTAATTGGGAATTGTATTAGGTAATTGCATGAGAAGCTAGAGCAAGCTAGCAAGATAGCAAATTAATACTTTGTTGGAGAAGCAGTTCAGTGCCAGGCTGCTACATCTGTTACTGGTAGGTTCAGACAACACACAACTGTAATGGAGATCCTTCAGGAACTCAAATGAGAATTCCCAGAGGGAAGGTGATGTTCTTTCTAGAAACACTATTGAGAAAATTTAGAGAACTGCCATTTGAAGCTGACTGGTGAACGATTTTGTTGTTTCCAACATACACAGCACATAAGGACTATGAAGGTGAAATTTGAGAAGTCAGGGCTGATTGAGAGGCACATATACAGTCTTTTTCACTCATATTTGTGAGTGGAATGGGAACGGAAATTCCCAGCAGGGTTATGGGGTACCCTTTGCGATGTACCATTAAGTGGATAGCGGAGTATAGATATATGTGGAAATTCTAGGTAAAATAAGTATCTGACCAATGTAGTAGGAGCAACAATGATATTTTTCATAGTAGGAAATGTACATATACATACATACAAAATCTATTACTAGTTCCCTTAATTAGCCGTGCGAGTAGATTAGCACTAGTCACAAACAGCTTGTTGTCACTACACTTCAGAGATAGCTCCCTGTGGGAGCTTCTGCCTTAAGATTTGCAGTGTGGCTCATCTCATATCCATCCACATCTTCATTTATGGAATGCAATGTGTAAATTCAAGAATGAAAAAATGAATAACATTCACACCATATCTCTAGCCAGAACAGTGTTGAAAGCAAATTTAATTTTCGGAAAAACATTCTGAAACATTCCATAATAGGTGCAACCCATCAAGACAAATTAAGATCATCATATTTCACTGAAAGAAGTTATACCTGTATAAGCAATTCCTCAAGGATGTTTAAAATCATCAGATTTCACAAGGCTATAACTTTATTTATTACAAAGGTACAGAATTGGGGTCTGATTTTTATTTCTATACATGCCTGCAAAGCCTTTATTTCCAAAGGAACCATATGGTTTTGATGTTGCTCACATTTTGTGTGTGTGCACATACATCATTAAGGTACTTTTCACAGCTATGTTTAGGACCAGATTCGTCATTTACTGATCACAAATATCAAAATCCTTTTCTACACATTTAAGCATCCAGACAATAGACTTGATCCATGCATTTGCAAGCATGTCAGTTCAGGAAACTCAATGCTGTTCCCATGTAGCATCATAGTTCATCCAGTGTTATTGGAACACATAGGTGGAGCCTTTCACAAACACCCACCAATAAAAAAGATACCATACTGTGAGATGAAGCAAATTTCATGGTCAGGTCTGCAGACCCTTTAGCTGGTCAATGCTGCTTCCAATGCAGTGGTATACCATCTGTATGAAAAATTATATTTCTGATAATTTCCCATCTCTTCTGTTTTTTGGCCATCTATGTGTTTTCTAACATTGTCAACTTTCTTCAATTTGTTACAGAATTTGCTCCTCTTCAGATTCAGTTCAGTGCTAATCTCGTCAAACTGTTCATCACATTACTTACGTTTAGTAATAACTCCTGATCGCTACCAACAAACTTCCTGCCCCATATTGCACAGCTCTTTACCCTTATTAATGTTGCAGCTACCAGTTCAAGTCATCCCTTGAAGACTCATTTTATAAGATGGAAAAGCAATCAGAAATGGCCTGCTACTAGAAGAAGTAGACACTACTGGTCACATACTGAATGAAACATACTGCATCCAATTCCTTGGTGTCTGCTTGGGTTTTAATTGAAATGGGGTCGACAAATTCGTAAAATTGTCAAGTTGATCCCTTCAGCATTACTCACCTACAGGCAATTTCAATGGCATCTTTTGGAGTTTTCACTTGTTGTTGGAATTGTCTTATGGGAAAGCCAAATAGAAATAAATAAAATATTAATGTTATTTAATGTGAAAGGCAATAAGGAGTTCCATAGTGACATGTAGATGCAAAGTGTTCACATCACATTCCTACTACAAGCTTGTATAGGATAAATACTAATTTGTTCATTGCTGCCATGTCCTATAAGATTATCCTATAGGCTAGGACTTAAAGTGTGCTGGGAAGCATTTCTGCATGTAGACACTCTGGAGCAGGCTGTTCCAACCGAGCTCCAGGGAGCCGGAGGGCTCACTGCGGCAGCTCGGAGTCCGCATGGAGGGGGGAAAGCGAACTCACTGCCCCCTGGCTGCATGCAGCTGCAACTAACGCAATAATCCATGTTCAATGACAGCTATGACTAGGGGCGGGAGCCCTTTACCTCTATTGGAGGATGGTACTTTTCTATTCATTGAGAGGGATGGTCGTCCGCAGTGTCTTGTATGTCATAAAGTATTTAATTCTGGGAAGAGCTACAATATACGACGACATTATACACGTCTCCATGCAGCGCACAGGTAGAAGGCGTTGCACGCAGAGAACTGGTAGCCAGGCTTAAGAACGACAAACCAGGAGACGTAAGTTTAAAAACGGTTTCGTAATACTGAGTGTATCAAGACATGCAACATAGTTAGTGTTCTGTAATGCGTTTATAAAATTCAGGTGAATGAGAGTGGACAAAACACTACTGAATCTGCAATTCGAGCAAGCTACAGGGTCGCTCACATCATTGGGACGAGTGGCAAGCCGTTTCCGGTGGGACCACTCGTAAAATAGTGCATGGCAGCAGTTGCAGAATGTTTGTTTCCAAGGGAGGTACTGGCAATTGAAGGGGTTGGCCTGTCGAAGCAAACAATGTCTCGTCGAATTCTGGACATGGCAGCAGATTTAGAGACACAGCTCATGAAAAAGGTGGAGAGCTTTGTTGCATTTTCACTAGCGCCTGATGAAAGCACCGACATATCGGACTGTGCTCAGCTTGCAGTCTTTGTGCGTGGTGTCGACATGGAGCTGGAAGTAACTGAAGAACTCTTGGATGTGGTACCACTCGATTACACCGCAACAGGACGTGAGATTTTTTAAGCTGTTTGTGAATCAGTGTACAATATGAATTTGCAGTGGGATAAGCTCCATTCTGTAGCGACAGAAGGTGCACCACAAATGATCGGGCGTCACCAATGTTTTGCTTCTCGTTTGCAAAATAAACTCGGGGACGAATTCGGGAAAGACATTTTGACTCTTCATTGTTTTATTCACCAACAGGCACTGTGTGCTGAAACAGTAGAGCTAGGTGGCGTAATGAAAGATGTCGTGAAGTGTGTGAATTTTTTGCGTCATCACGGTATGAATCATCGCCAATTCAAAGCATTCCTGAAAGATATGGAAGCGGAGTATGGGGATATACCTTACCACAGTACAGTTCGTTGGCTGAGTTGGGGAAAAGTTCTTGATGTTTTCTTTGCCATTCGTGAGGAAATATCCCTTTTTCTCGAAATGAAAGGGGAAGAAATGCGTTGTCTGAAAGATATAAAATGGATATCAGACCTGGCGTTCCTAGCTGACATAACCATGCATCTGAATAATATAAATCTGTCATTGCAGGGCAAAGGGCAGCTACTCGCTGACATGCACGACCAGATCAAGCGTTCATGGAAAAGTTACGTTTATTTGAGAGGCAGATGAGTAATGGACATTTAACATTCTTCAATCGTCTTTGCTTCTTTAAAATTACCTGAGGGTACTACTTTCAGCGATTATCAAGCAAAGTTAAAGCAGCTCATCGCGTCATTTGATCACAATTCCGAGACCTCACTAGTTTAGATATGGAACTTAAGGTGTTCAGCACTCCTTTTTCAGTTTCCCCTGATGACTTGTCGTTGTCACTTCCATTTGACATTATTGATTTCAACTTTGTTGAAAGAGAGGTACTACAACACGATGGTATCATTCATTAGAGCAAAAAACATTTCCCAAGCTTCAGAACAATGCCGCTCAGATCATGTGCGTGTTTGGATCTAGATGTTGTTGTGAGCAGCTTTTCGCAGCAATGAAAAGAGTGAAAAGTAAGGAACGATCGTTTCTTCGGGATGCAACAATGAAGGCCATCCTCCACATTAACTCTGGAACACTTTGACGCCTGATATTTCCGATCTGGTAATGAAAAGGAAATTTCAAGCTACAGAGGCCCAATAAATTTAGTATGCAATTTCTTGTACAATAGTTGTTTCTTATTTATTTCCTGAACATCATATTTCCTGGTGTAGCATGTCACCACGTCTTAGCAGCTAAGAGAATGAGGTTGTAAGTCGCAGCTGGCACATCAAAACACTCGCCTTGCCACCTGCCTGAGCCAGCCGTGCCACATGCCGGCGTGCCAGCCCACTTGAATGTTCACAGCGAGCGACACGGCTCCCTGGAGCAGGGAGCGCTCTGCGGCTCACGACGGAGCCGACAAGCTGGAACAGCCTGCTCTGGAGGAACATTCATTAATTACAGGGCACAGAGAGATGAGCTTTTTGGTTATCTCATTCTCATGCTGGTGTCTCCTTAATTTGTTATCGATCTGAATGCCTAAGAACTTAACTCTTGGAACCTCATCCAGTGTCTGTCATTGATATCTCCTTGTATCTGGAAGTCATTTGAATTTGTTTGAAATTGCATGATGTATGTTTTTGTAAGTATAAAGGTTGAATTTTGGTGCTGTTGCCTGTAAACCAGTTGCAAGCATGTTCCATTATTCTTCTGGCTGTTTCTAGTATGAATGTGTTTGGCCATTATCAGTGTACTAATTATCGGCAAGCATTGCAGATTTTGAAGGCATCTCCAATGGCTTTAGCACAACATTTATGTAGGTCAGTCCTGTGGGACATCATATGTATTGTTTCCCGATTCTGTATTCAGTTTTCCTCCCTAGGTATCATTATCACTATGACCCAGTTTATTGTTGCTAAGCTAAGATTCAGTTCTTGTAAGTGTAATTCATTTAACATGACAACACTTCTAGTTTCCCTGAGTAAAGGAAGATTAAGGCTTTAATGTGATGCCAATAAGTTTTCTCCACTTCTATGTGCCTTGTACAGTTACAGAATGAAAAAGTCATCCCAGCATTGGGGGACTGCTGTAAATAGTGGAGGAGAACATTTTGTTGATTATTTAAGTCTCTTATTTGTATCTGTTATATATTAAAATTAGGTAAATATGCCATGAACCATATACCAACCAAATAATTGCTGGAAATGGGTACATATGCCTTACCTTTTTTCATTTTATTGGTAAACTGTGTTTCCTTTCATCACTATCTAACCAGTATGTATAATGTTCAAAACAAAACGTGGCCTGTTAAGCCCAGTGTCTGAATACAGATGTCGCAAACACGGATTGGTATTGTACATATCTTTTGCAACACAGTTAACTCAATGGTTGTGTGCTAAGTCTTCAATGATGAATCATATTGTCTTTAGTTGTCAAGTTTATAAAGAATTTAATATTTTCTCAAAACAATTCTGATCTACAAGTAAGGTTATGGCTGAGTAAATGTCAGAACATTCTTAATTTCTTGTCATAAAATGATGTGGCTCTGTTGAGAGGTTAATGTAATCTGTCCACTATTGATTCTCATAATATTTGAGGAGTAGTGTTTGGGTCAGCTGTGTTGTGACAGTTAACCAACACAAAAGATAATTACTCTTCTTGTGAAGTATTGGTTTAAATAATTTTAATGAACAACCCATAGGGTGCATTGAAATATTTTGTAGGTTATCAACTAAATTTGTTTACTTCATTGTAGAAATGACTGAACTACTAAATATCCACCAATTGATGTTGGAAATAATTTGATTTTGTTGTATGATCAGTAGGCCTGGTAGTTGCAGTGGATAGTGCTACAATTATTTATTAATGGAATACAACAGTATAGTTACTCATTAAATGGTAGTTGAATCGAAAGTACAATTCAGCTGAGGAAAGAGCGATTCAAAGTTTTCTCTTGGGCAATCACATGTTTGAAAAGTGAGTTTCATTCATTGTTATAGTAACAGTTCCTTTTCTAAATGATTGATAATGGGTTCACACAATTGGCCGTGTGAAATTAAAGATAGCTTCTGAAAGAATTTCTTAAAATTATGTTTAAATAAGAAATTATTTGAATTGCACCCTTCCTTTAAAATCCAAATACATAAGGAATATGTTAAATTAGGCATGCAATAATTGAATCTAAAACTTGAAATCTTGAAGATAAAAGTATTCTAAAGACATAAGTAATATCTGATGCTTTTTAAATGATCATTGGTTAATTTATTAATGTTCAAATTTGTTCAGTTCTAACAAAAAGTGCTGTCACTTTTGTATTTTGTGAAAAAATTTTAGCCTTTGGAATGGGCTTCAAAAACATTACCATAGGTTCTGTATTTTCAGAGATGCCATAGAAATTGTTTTATACCTCTCATTTAAAATTTCTACAATGACAAACAGTCCAGGATTTATCAGATCAATATGCACATTCTTGACAGCATGTGTTGCTATTGTGTCTTCGTCTGCAGCATTTGATCCCGCAAGAATCATTTTCCACCTCTGAATACCAGGCACATCTTTGATGGGTTGCATCCTTAGTTACGAGAAGATGTTTGGTTTTATCAAGCTTCAGGGTTGTTGTGACAACAATATTATGATAGCTTAAGGTAAAAAATAATAATAGTTTTGAATATGAGCAAAAACGTTTGACCTGAATGCGAGTTACACTCACTCAGTTGTCCAGAAACCATCTTCCAGTACCATAAAACATGGTTTTTACTTGAATCTGAGTTTGTGCCATTTATAAAAATCTGTAGCTCAGCCAGCATACCATTTTCTGTGTTTCATCTGGTTCCACACTCCTCTCCTCATTGTACCACAAATAGCATCCATGACGACTTTACCATGTCACGCAGCAAAGAATAACAGTCCATTTCCACTTTAAATACTTTTGAACACAAACTTGATAATGTGTACTTTTTTTTTTTTTTCAAATATAGAAGTAGTACAGCCATCTCAACGAATTGTCAAATTTTGTTACATGTGAGATCTTCTTATTTACATCAGGTATTATTTATATGAGAACACAGCAACAGAAACTGTTTCATGTGTTAGATCTCATTAGTGATGATGGCATGATAAAATGTTCCTGCAGCATACAGGCACAACCTGCAAAGCCTGTACTTATTCATGTTATGAATGAGCACTTTGACTTTGGCCTTCGTTAATCATAGACACACTATCTACAAAGTCAGTCTGTAGATCTCCAGATTAGAGAAATACATTTTGCACATATCCCCAATTCAGCAGGTTGTGAGTTTTCTATGAAGCAGTGAACTATTAAATATAAAATGTCCTTATAAATTTCTGACACTGTCAGTGATGCTACCATTAACTTCTGTATATTTTTGTTGCCTGTCAACATCAATCCATTTTTTTCCATTTTACTTGTTTGTCAGTCAACTTCATTCTTTAATGTGGAGTGAAGTTTAGGAATACAGTTTTTACACTTTATACATGAGTTCGTAGTACACATGAATTATCGGTAGGCTACATGTTCCAGTAACTCCTTACCTCATAAAAAATGCTCTTTTCAGTGCATTCACCAGATAATAAGAGTTGGCATGATACTTTCATACATACATTGAGGTGTATTCAAAACGAACAAAATGTGTAATAAATGAAAGTATTTTTTATTTGTCCTATTTCTGTATCTGCCTAAAATTGCTTATAAGCTCCCTGAGCTGAAAATACCATGTAGTACTTTTTGCAAAACTCTGTGCAGCTTTGTCTTCTGATCTTTAAATAATCTGTCAGGTGCTTGACAGATTGTCATCTCTGTTGTAAAAAAGTTCAACTGTTTGCTTCTTTTTTTCTGAAACCTTATTTTCCAGTTTGTGTTGTTAATGTGTGCTTAAACATTATGGAAGTTGTTCCACTGGAACAATTAATTTGTTTGTTACTGCATATTTCCATGTTGGGCTCTCTGGATGTTGTTATTTCAATCTTTTCACTGTTTTTCTAAAGTTTATGGGGATTAGTATGAACGTAAATAGGGTTCTGATGTTTACACTCCAGTGACATGAGTGGTTGTGCATTTACATTACTTGTACATACTCTTCACAACTCTTTTTCCTCTTTACCTTTATTTTAAATCTAGACATTTGCGAAGTTGTTCTCTTCCCGTTCTTCTGGAGTCTTGTGATATTTGCTTGTCTTTTTCTCTACACTGAACCAATTGTAATTGATTTGCTTACAGTTTTGCAAAATTTCTTTCTCTCTCTCTCTCTCTCTCTCTCTCTCTCTCTCTCTCTCTCTCTCTCTCTCTCAAATTTACTATCCAATATCTTTAACAGAAATCTAGTAATAATAATGTTTAACAATGGACCAGCCTTCATATACAGATGTATTGCTATGTAAATTATTCAGTAAATGAAACTTTTATTGTTTCATCCACAAAATAATTCCGCCATAAATTCTTTGCTTTACAGCACATCTTTTTTAAATTGTTTAGGTTAAAGTTACCTAACAAAAAATTTAAACATTCTTCCTGACCTACCTTCTGTGTAGTAAGAATCTTTGATGTTAAATTCTTCTTTGGATATCACAACTTAATCAGTATTTTTAGTTCCATATCTGGCAGCAACCATGATGAATTTAAACTTAAAATGCCTCTAACACTGTAGCCAAACAAAATGTATTTTGTAACATGGTCTACGCAGTTCAAATCAGCACACAGGAATTGTCATACTGATCAGTACATCAGGTATGTAATGTGAAGACAAAGATTCTTCATATCATTGTAACCTCTACTTGTAACTTTCAAAAAATAGATGTGGGAAATTATTTACATTTTTGCTCTTCAGACAGGAAAATAGATACTACAGATAAACCTTGATGCAAAAACACAGATAAGGTTCAGAAAATTATATTTTACTCTCGTGTTCACATTTTGGATTGGCTCAAAACTACAAATTTGTCAGATAAAATGGCTGGTCTTCACTTAATTTCAGGAGTTGAAATAGCTAGTACTGACAATACATGCACACAAAGGTACAAGGAACTTCCCTAGCTTTTGGAATTATTATTTCCTTCATCTGGAAAGAGTTAGTAACAGATACAGGAAGGTTAGGAAAGAAGGGCAGGTCACTGAGACCTAAAGTGTGTCACTCACAACGAAACATCACCAATTTCACTTTATATTTTATACAGAACAAAAGCATACAATATTTCATGGAGTACGACACACTTTTTTCTTAAAAAAAATTCCTACATCATTCAGGTGTGTTTTATACTCAAAATTAATTTTAAAATGTCCAGTGTTTGATTTAAAATTCCTGCCAGGCTTAAAGAAGGCCATATATTCAATGCTGTCGGAAACCTATAACTATCTGGCAACACGATTCAACTGGCAGCAGCAGTGCACCAATGCAATGAATGTGAGCTGTAGAGCTTAACAAGCTTGTTAACACTGTCCCCCTCCTGCCCCGCCATCACAAACCTAGAACACTGTCAAGCCTATGATGTATCACAGCAGTCTACAGTGCCAGTGAACTTGAACTGAAAGTGATTTGTATTATTGATAACAGAAGAGTATTTATTTAGTAGTTAATTAATGAAAAAAATAGGGGTTTCATATGATGTGGGCTATAAATTGAAGATAATAGCATATGCAGACCAATATGGAAACAGAGCAGCTGAGTGGTATTTTGGTCCTCCTCCAACAGAAAGAGCCATTCGTGATTGGCTTGCCAGTAAGGAAGAACTGAAAAAATGAGTGAGACTACATGTGCCAATTGAGGACTGAATGCAAAATGGCCTAAACCAATCTTATATCCAGAATCAAAGCAACAAACTACTACTTCCCCATCTTGTGTTTCATTCACAATACAATCCTACAAACTGTAACCAGATGTCCGTATGATCGTGTTCTGCATGGAAGATGGCATTCCGGTCAACTGACAACTTTGCCAGTGATGTCAGGGGTTGTATGAAATGAGGTAGTGTTTGTTGGGTAACCCCACATTCACAATCACCATGTACACAGCTACAGACAGTGCAGTTTGACACAGAAAATGCCTAGTAGACTTGGCATTGGAGGGCCATAGAAAGAAAGGAAGCAGGACAGTCAAAAATTGATGTGGCCTGATGGCTTAGTGTGAATTGTGCTGTTGTTTCTTGGATGTAACGACAGTTCATAGAGACTGAAACTGTATCCCAAAGTCCAGGGCAGGGTCGACCACATGTGACTTCTGAAGAGAGGACTGTTATTTGGCTGTAAGGTCACAACAGACTGCCTTTGTACTGCACGGTAGCTGGCATATAAGCCTGCAGCATCCGCTGGACTTGTTGTATCAAGGTAAACTCTGTGCAGATGGCTTTGGCAGAGTGGCCTTTATTGTTGGAGACCTGCTGTATGTCTACCTCTGACACATCTTCAAAGAAGACAATGCCAAGAGTGAGCAGGCAGCTTGCTTGTGACTAAGGGCAGCCTGCCCTGTCTTGTGTTTGAATGGTGGACTCCATGCTGCATTCCAGGGTGTCACTGTGGGTGTCACAGGTGTGTGGTGTTGGCTGTGATAGTGGGACAAGTATCATATGAACTGCTTAGTACTTCTACATTTCAGATTATGTTTGTTTAGTGTTTAAGGCATGTATTGTAAATACTAATCTGGTGGCAAGTGATGAAAAACTTGCGTCTTTCCACTAGCATATTGCAGCATTGGCTGTTGCTATACTATGCCCAGCTGGCTCTGCTTTGCAAAGCAAGTTGGCCATGTTTTGCTTTTCAATGCATAACACCGTCACCCATGTACAGCTGGCTGTTCTTCTGCTCTAGCATATTTCTTGACCAGTTACGGTCAATACGCTACATTGACCTTTTTATCAAGACTCTCTCTCTCGGATTGATCAAACTATACTACCTATTAAACCAGAGTTACTGGCGACAAGTATTTCTGGCCTTATTTTGCCACTTATGTATCGTTCTAACAATTAGTTACCTTAGCCCTTTCACTGAATCTTATAAATTTCCATAGGGAGCCTTGCCCTGCACCTTGACTCAAACATCATGGTACTAATTTCATTACTGGGCCTCTTGTACAATTTTTTCCAACACTATACGTCTCACTTAAAAGTGAAAATAAATCGATTATTCTTCATACTATATCACTGTGCATTCTGCTGCTTTTATGCTTGGGTTATCCAACGCAGTGGAACCTGGACTATGGCTGGGTCCGAACTCGGTCGTGTTCTTTGTCTTTTGTGTACCAGAACAACACCAGGCTCAGCAGAACAAGTGTCGCTGCAGTGGTTGGTATGACAATGGTGAGTGTTGTCTCATTCAGGTGCTGATTTTCACAATATGAATTTACATGTTGCAATAACGTTTCCAGGGAGATTGGTCCCTCCTGCCAGTTCAGAAGTGTGTTTACAGATTACATTAGTTCTGGCCCTAGAGTTTGATTTAAGCTGGGTGGTTTGCGGCAGGTGGCACTTCCATGGGCTCTTCTGGCCAGTACAAATGTGGCTGGGAAATGCTCAAGTGAGTTATCCCTGCAATCATGGTGGACAGGCAGAAAGTAGGCCCCATTACTTTGGACGCTGTTCCATTTAATAAGAAAGCATTCACCTTTCATTCTACCCTCGTTGCTGATGTACCCCTCCACTTTTTGTAACAACTAGCTGCTACTACTGTCTTGACAAAGCCCATGTGCCTCGACATGCTGAAAGTACAATTCTGGCTGGACCACTTTTTAATTGTATTCTCTTTCCTCCTTTCTCCCATTATCAATTTCACTGCACAGGAATCTTGCCCCACTCATATTACCATATGCAGACAGACTATGATTTTCTCTCGGTGGCATTTTTGTAACTTTGCTTCCTCCATTTCTACATATCTTCCTTCATATTTTGCAGTTAATGACAGTCGTTGAGTTTTTACTCTTACAAATTTCTTCAGTGTTCCCCTTGTGACGAGTTATGCATGAATTATGTAGCACTCGGGATGTTCTTGTTTCCCTGCTACTGTTACAGAAATGGAAATAGAAACTTTTCTTCCATCAGTTCTCAATGATACTGTGGCTACTCCAAATTAAAGGGCAAGCCTTTGTGCTCAGGTTCTGAAACGAACCTCAACTTTGGTGATAGTTCCTTCTGTACTTTCCTTAGGCCCTTTAAATACTTCCCTTCTTGCAACAAATTTACCCCTATATGGAACACTATCTTCTGCGGACTGCAACCATTTTAATAACTACTTCCCCCTCTAAGACTTCTACTTGGATTTGTAGTTCTTCGATATTCTGAGTAATATGTAATACTGCTGGTTTTCTACTTCAGCTATCTGCATTCCCATGCTTCTTCTCAGTTTTATGAATAAGTTCAAAATCAAATTCGCTTAGCCTTGCTGCCCATCATGTCAACCTATTGGGAAGGATTCTGTAACCCCAACTATTTTAATGTCGTATGATCTGTTATTACTCTGAATGTTTTACTGTACAGATAAAATTTGAAGTATGAAAGTCCATAAATAAGGTTAACTTCCCATTCTCCATTGTGGAATAACTTCATTCTTCAGAATTCAGTTGCCTTGAGCGTAAGCTACTGGATGTTCTACACATTCTACCTCTTGGCTGGTGCTTGAATTTACGCATCACATAATAAAACAAATTCTGTATTAAAATCTGGAAATGCTACAATTGGACTCAATGTTTAAGCTGCTTTTAGCCCCTCAAAAGCATGCTGGCACTTCTGACCACACAAATTTAGTACCCTTCTTCTAAGAATTGTCAACCTTTTGACAGTATCCACACATCCTTTTACGAACTGGTGGTAATAGTTCACAAGTCCAGAGTGACTGCATCTCTTGTACAGATTGTGGTACGGGAAATTTCCATACACCTCTAATTAATCTTGGTCTGTGTTACATCCATCTTTTAATATGTCCTAGGTATGCTATCTATTCCATCAAAAAGTCACAATTTTTTGTACTCACTGTTAACTTCACTGCTTTTAACCTTAGGAATACTTCCCTTAAGCACTGCATATACTGTCTGCTGTCACTTCCATAGACGATTATTCCATCAAGATACACAGCGACTACGAAGGCTTTCCCGGCGTAATATTCTTCTCGGGTATGCAGCCGGATCATGACGTCTTCAAGACAATATTTCTGCGGTCCAAATGGCCGCCATCGTCAGGTGAGAGCGCTAGTGCACAATCTCGCCGGAACTGACTTCCCAGCGCAAGCGGCAGCCCATATATAGGCCGCAGAAAACCCACAATGCGTGCGCGAGAAGGTGCCGTAGCTGCCCTCTAGTGCAGTAAACATGCCGCGCCGCCGGTGGTGGAAAGAGGTGAAATAGAGATATCGCTGTCAAAAATAAAAGAAATTTTAAAAAATTCTATTCCGACGATTGAGACGCAGACCGTTGTTTTTTAATGTCAGATAACACCGGGTCCCAAGTCTTACTTAAAAGATAACCCTTGTCTCTATTAATAAGATTGTCGGATAAACGAATCTCTATGGATTCTTTTAAAACACAGTCCCAATAGCGAGATGCAGGGGCAACCATTTGTGTCGCATCATATTGCATTCTGTGTCCCTCGGTGAGACAGTGCTCCGCCACTGCGGATTTCTCGGGTTGAAGCAGCCATGTGTGCCGCTGATGCTCAACACATCGGTCCTGAATGGTCCGGATCGTCTGACCAATATAAGCCTTCCCACAGTGGCAAGGGATCTTGTACACACCGGGCTTCCTCAAACCCAAGTCATCCTTAACAGAGCCAAGAAACGCTCTAAGCTTCACCGGCGAACGAAAAATACTTTTGATGTGATATCTTTTTAGAATTCTTCCTATCTTTGAGGAAATGCTCCCAGCAAAAGGCAGAAAAGCCACCGATTTGCAGGTATCTTCTGGTGGTTCAGGCGATGGTCCAAACTGGAAAGCACGACGGATCTGTTTATCTGTATAGCCATTCTGCTTGAACACAACCTTAAGGTGGTCCAATTCTTGTGTCAAGCTTTCTGCATCTGAAATGGCATAAGCTCTTCTCGCCAACGTTCGCAGGACCCCTGTACGCTGCAACGATGGATGACAGCTAGAAGCATGCAGGTAACGGTCCGTGTGCGTAGGCTTACGATAAACACTGTGTCCCAATGTCCCATCATCCTTTCTGTACACCAGAACATCCAGAAACGGAAGCTTTCCATCACTTTCCACCTCCATGGTAAACTTGATGCTAGGATGCAGGGAATTAAAATGATCTAGGAGGCGGTCAAGAGCCTCTCTCCCACGAGGCCACACCATAAATGTGTCGTCAACGTACCTCCAGAAACAGGTTGGTTTTAAGGACGCCGTCTTCAGCGCCATGTCCTCCAAATCTTCCATAAAAAGGTTGGCGACTATTGGGGACAGTGGGCTCCCCATAGCCACTCCGTCAGTCTGTTCAAAATATTTGTCATTGAATAAAAAGTACGTCGACGTCAGCACGTGGCGACAAAGCCTGCTTGTGTCCTCATCCAGTTTCTCACCAATTAATTGCAAGGATTCTTCCAGAGGAACCCGGGTAAAAAGCAACACGACATCAAAGCTCACAAGCAAATCGCAGGGACTAAGAGACAAGGACTTCAATCTCTGAATAAACACCATAGAATTGGGAATGTGATGTTCGCATTTACCGACGTGAGGGCCAAGAACAGATGCTAAATACTTGGCTAGATTGTAGGTAGGAGCACCCAAGTTACTCACGATCGGACGAAGCGGGACCCCTTTCTTATGAATCTTGGGTAGGCCGTATAGTCTCGGTGGCACGGCAGCACCAGGACGAAGTTTTTTGAGAACGTCGTCAGGTAAAGAACTCTTCTTCAACAGTGAAAGCGTCTTCCGTTTTATCCGTTCAGTTGGGTCGTCCTGCAATGTTCTGTATGCTGAGTCCTCAAGTAAGAGATCCATCTTTCCCAGATAGTCATCACGTGATAGAACCGTTGTGTTGCCTTTGTCGGCTGGTAGAACTATCAGATCCTCGTCTTCTTTAATGGATCGGACGGCTGCCCTGTCGAGAGAGGAGATGTTACTCCGTGGAGGCGGCGCCCGCCACAATGTATGCGAGACCTCTTGCCTAATCTCTTCAGCTTGGCATTCTTCTGACAATTGAATCCAATGTTACTAGATAGAAATAGATTTCCTGCTGCATTGGATATATGGCCATTTTTAAGGCAACCGGGAATTTTGACTGGAATACTGGACTTGTTATATTAAATTTGAGTATAACACACCTCAATTTTGGAGGCAATTTTTTGAAGAAACAAATGAATTTTATAAACTGCAATATATGGTATCAAGTCTTTGAAAGCACCACTGGAAATTAATTTGAACAAATAATGAAGGTAACTGAAAATCCGTCATGCATTCAAACTTTCAAAAATTATACGTGAGATAGTAATGTGAATCTACCATCAAATGCACAGGATTGATTGACACTGAACATTTCCCATTTAACATTGAAACATGAAAATCTATACATTTAATATTTTGCTCTGGTGAACTATGTTCCTTCTAAGTCAAGAGAAATGCCCATAACCTACTATCCATTGGGGTTACTTTCCTGTGAGAAAAGGCCGACAACTGTGAGGCAGTATTTAAATTCACATCCATGTAACTTTTGCACTTGAATCTTTAAGCAATTTTAGGACTTTCCCAAGGTCAGTGCTATGATGGCAAGTAGAATTTTTGTCACACATTTAAACATAATCATAAACTCATTGACAAACAAAAGATGAATGCGGCCAAAATTAGTGAGGGACAGCAATAAACAAAGGATGCAACAAATCAAAGATTCTAACTCTGCTGACTGATCTCAAAAAATCAGATGCATAGCCAACTGCTAATTTGTCACTTTCCAGCTATAAAATATTATTCACAAATATTATACAGAAAAACACTAAAATTGAATTCAACAGCACTATTTCAAACTGTGCAGCCCAACTTCAGGTGTTAAATAGAGCCCTGTATAGTTTTTCATTAATTAATTTTATAAACACTGATTACAATAATGTTAATAGTACTACATGTAAGCCAAAATTGCCACAAGCATAAACAATACATCAAACTGTACAGTGAATACATAGTTTGACTGGAACTCAACTGGATCCAGGGTATCTACAATTTGATTAGAACTACTCAATTAATTTGACCAGAGCTAAATGTACTCCACAATTCCATACACCAAAAGACAGCATATTTTACACTACACCCTTATCCTTATCAAATGTGTATTAGATACTTTTTTGACAAATTAACTATTATGCAGTGTGATCAAGATGTGTCAAGTTGAATTGGTTGTAATTCAAACTTGGTAAGTGCTATGTAGTAACCTAAAGCACCATGTAAATGAGCAGGAAATTACAATCTCACCTGATATGACAAGTTTGTTTGTATAGAAATATTTCCTTGTATTTAATTACTGTAACAGTTGCATATGATGGCAATTTATCATGTTTTAACTGATAATTAATGTAGTATTTATCTCAGAATGTTTCGTAAGGTTCTAAAGCGACCAGCATGGGAAGGTACTTATCTCAAGCCAGGCTTCACAAAATCCTCACCAGAGTACCAACTAATCCAGGAGGTTAATTGAGGAAGGACGATGGGGAAAATACAGAGACAGCACATGAGACACTGGAACTGCTCCTCAAAACTCATTTTCCTCAATATGCTCGGGCGGATAACATAGAGCAGAACGCGAGCCCTGAAAGACAATAGTTCTCAGACACTCAAAGAGAGGACTGGGAATCAGCTAAGGAGTGTGTCAATTTCAGTAAAATCCAATGGGCGGTGGCAACATTCTAATCGGTCAAGTCACCTGGTCCAGATGGAACCGTTTCAGCTCTCTTAAAACAAATAGGAGACAATCTTATAAGAGTCCTTTGCACGTTATTCAGGGTTAGCCTAGCAGTGGGAGTCATTCCCAATGCCTGGAGGACAGTGAAGGTTGTCTTTATTCCAAAGCCAGGGAGAATTGATCATACGAAGGCCAAGGATATGAGAGCAATCAGTTGAGTTAATGTACATGCTGGGGAGAGGAGGCTAACTAGGGCTCCTCTACATTCAAACTCACACACATAACCAGGTAAATCAAGTGAGACAGCTCTCCAACTATTTGTTGGGAGGGTGGAGAAAGCACTTTCCTTTCAAGAAACAGCCCTCTGCATCTTCCTGGGCGTCAAGGGGGCTTTTAGTAACACAACCTTTGATTCCATGGTTAGGTCAACAGAGGTGCATGACCTAGTGACCACTATATGTAGGTGGACTAGGGCCATGCTTAGTGGAAGGAGGGTAGAGGCCACATGATGAATGAAAAAATAGTAATTAACACCACTAGAGGTTGTCCACAAGGAGTGTTGTCCACTTTATTGTGGAACCTACTGGAAAACGAACTCATTGAGGAACTAAATTACAGACGATGCTTTTGCCACGGATACGCAGATGACCTTGTCATAGTAATACCCGGCAAATTTGCTGACACGGTTAGGAATATGGCACAAGGTGCACTGGATATTGTGCAAGACTGGTACATTACATAGGACTTAAACGTTAATCCTAACAAGACTGTTGTGGTACCAATCACGAAGCAGCACATCTAAAGCTTTTTGATGAAACATCTGTGAAGGGGATAGTGAAATATCTAGAGATAATCTTAGATGAGAAACTAACATGGACCCTTCACATTAAGAGCATCCGCTCCAAGGCGAATTGTACTCTAGTGAGTACCAGAAGGTCTTGTGGCAAAAACTGGGGCCTAAGATCCTGATGTATGCACTGGACACACACAACAGTGGGTAGACTTAGGATCTCCTATGAGGCCGTAGTGTCGTGGAAGAATGTACAACAGCAGGCTGCAGCTAAGGAGCTTGCTAAGGTGCACAAACTGGCCTGCTTTGCCACAACAGGCTGAATTAGTAGCACACCAACCACTGGGATGTAAGTCATGCGGGACATGCCTCCACTACATCTTTGGGTTAAGATGAAGGCAGCAGCTGGTGCATACACACTCAAAACTGGTAAAAACTGGATCACATTGGGATATCTAGACACACACACACTAAAATAATGAGGCAAATATAGGAATGGCTTGAGAAATGCCGCCTGACTATATAACAACTCCCAACTGCTTCAACAAGCCTTACAATACAATAATTGGAGGCAGGGAGCAGTGGGAAAACAGTTTGACACCATGCAGAGGACACTGTCTGGTTCACTGATGGGTCAAAATCAGACCAAGGTGCTGGGGGCGGGGTGTACAGGGTTCAGCCAAAACTGGAGGGCATCATCTCTCTAGTAAAACTGGCCTCGGTATTCCAAGCTGAAATTACTGCAATCAAGGCGTGTGTGGAGGAGAATATATATAGGTGCTACAAGGACCATAGCATCTACATCTATTCAGACAGCAAGGTAGCCCTGAAATTATTGGGAGCTCCTGCAGCACAATATATTATTATTGCAGAATGTCACAGGGCTTTGGTGGAGTTAGGGGATTCAATAGCAGAAACTTAATATGGGTCCTTGGTCACTCAGGGATCAGTGGCAATAAAGAAGCTGACAGATTGGCCAGGATGGGGGCAAAGACTCCATTCAGTGGACCGGTACCTGTTCTGATATTCACCAATGCTATGATCAAACGAACTATGGAACTGGCTTAGAAGAAGCACATAGAATACTAGACCAAGGTCTATAAGCAAAAACATGGTAAGGTAACGATGCCAAAGTTGTGCTTTAAAAGATGCTCTGTAACCCTGGGCTCGAAGAAGAAAGAGATTAAACTCATGTTTGGACTGATGACCAGTCATGGGAATTTAAAAAAAAAAACACCTACATACAATGGGTATAATGGAAGAAGACCATAAATGTAGCATCTCTGATGACAGTGAAGAAACTGCATCACACCTAATCTTCCAATGCATGACATTGGAGAGCAAAGAGACAGAATTTTCAGTGAAACTAGAAGTGAAGAAATTGTGTCTAACAAATAATGGGTAGAGAGACTCCTTGCACTATCTAAGGGCACTGGTTGGCTTTACTAGATATACAGCAAGCAATACTGCACAATAAACTGTTTCGGTGCCAGGTTAGACCAAAGCTGTCTTAGCTTCTCTGCCAAAATCAAATTAAATCCATCATCCTTAGTGAATTTGTGTTCAGGTATTTTTGACAAATTAACTATTATGCAGTGTGATCAAGATGGGTCCAGTTCAACTGGTTGTACTTCGAATTTGGTATGTGCTACATAGTACCTTAAAGCACTATGTAAATGAGCAGGAAATTATCTCATCTGATATGACAAAATCATTTCTATAGTAATATTTCCTTGTATTGACTTATTTTAACAGTTGCATATGATGGCTGTTTATCATGTTTTCACTGATATTTAATGTTAATATTTATCTTAGAATGTTTGGTAAGCTTCCAAAGTGACCAGTATGGGAAGGTGTTTATTTCAAGTTGATTAGTTTCAATAAGAACAATGTACTTTAAATCACTTACTTTAATTAAGTTTTGTAAGATGTTTTGAAAATGACCAGCATGGTATGGTTTCTTGAGGTTTTAAATAAACAGTACTGCTGTGCCTCATAGTCTTTGGTAATGTATGTGTGTTTCTCACATAGTCTGGGCCAGTGAACTGTTACTGTTAAGTCTGCATAGGTTTTCACAGTAGTTGAACCGAAGTCTCTGGGCAGCCAACCAGTTGTGTCATTTCAGCTCTCTAAAATTGTATAGATGATAAGATTTTGAGCAATACATGAGGATTTTGGCATTTTCTCATTCCATTCCGAGGATCTGATAGTTCTACCAGCCGACAAAGGCAACGCAACGGTTCTATCACGTGATGACTATCTGGGAAAGATGGATCTCTTACTTGAGGACTCAGCATACAGAACATTGCAGGACGACCCAACTGAACGGATAAAACGGAAGACGCTTTCACTGTTGAAGAAGAGTTCTTTACCTGACGACGTTCTCAAAAAACTTCGTCCTGGTGCTGCCGTGCCACCGAGACTATACGGCCTACCCAAGATTCATAAGAAAGGGGTCCCGCTTCGTCCGATCGTGAGTAACTTGGGTGCTCCTACCTACAATCTAGCCAAGTATTTAGCATCTGTTCTTGGCCCTCACGTCGGTAAATGCGAACATCACATTCCCAATTCTATGGTGTTTATTCAGAGATTGAAGTCCTTGTCTCTTAGTCCCTGCGATTTGCTTGTGAGCTTTGATGTCGTGTCGCTTTTTATCCCGGTTCCTCTGGAAGAATCCTTGCAATTAATTGGTGAGAAACTGGATGAGGACACAAGCAGGCTTTGTCGCCACGTGCTGACGTCGACGTACTTTTTATTCAATGACAAATATTTTGAACAGACTGACGGAGTGGCTATGGGGAGCCCACTGTCCCCAATAGTCGCCAACCTTTTTAAGGAAGATTTGGAGGACATGGCGCTGAAGACGGCGTCCTTAAAACCAACCTGTTTCTGGAGGTACGTTGACGACACATTTATGGTGTGGCCTCGTGGGAGAGAGGCTCTTGACCGCCTCCTAGATCATTTTAATTCCCTGCATCCTAGCATCAAGTTTACCATGGAGGTGGAAAGTGATGGAAAGCTTCCGTTTCTGGATGTTCTGGTGTACAGAAAGGATGATGGGACACTGGGACACAGTGTTTATCGTAAGCCTACGCACACGGACCGTTACCTGCATGCTTCTAGCTGTCATCCATCGTTCCAGCGTACGGGGGTCCTGCGAACGTTGGCGAGAAGAGCTTATGCCATTTCAGATGCAGAAAGCTTGACACAAGAATTGGACCACCTTAAGGTTGTGTTCAAGCAGAATGGCTATACAGATAAACAGATCCGTCGTGCTTTCCAGTTTGGACCATCGCCTGAACCACCAGAAGATACCTGCAAATCGGTGGCTTTTCTGCCTTTTGCTGGGAGCATATCCTCAAAGATAGGAAGAATTCTAAAAAGATATCACATCAAAAGTATTTTTCGTTCGCCGGTCAAGCTTAGAGCGTTTCTTGGCTCTGTTAAGGATGACTTGGGTTTGAGGAAGCCCGGTGTGTACAAGATCCCTTGCCGCTGTGGGAAGGCTTATATTGGTCAGACGATCCGGACCATTCAGGACCGATGTGTTGAGCATCAGCGGCACACACGGCTGCTTCAACCCGAGAAATCCGCAGTGGCGGAGCACTGTCTCACCGAGGGACACAGAATGCAATATGATGCGACACAAATGGTTGCCCCTGCATCTCGCTATTGGGACTGTGTTTTAAAAGAATCCATAGAGATTCGTTTATCCGACAATCTTATTAATAGAGACAAGGGTTATCTTTTAAGTAAGACTTGGGACCCGGTGTTATCTGACATTAAAAAACAACGGTCTGCGTCTCAATCGTCGGAATAGAATTTTTTAAAATTTCTTTTATTTTGACAGCGATATCTCGATTTCGCCTCTTTCCAACACCGGCGGCGCGGCATGTTTACTGCACTAGAGGGCAGCTACGGCACCTTCTCGCGCACGCATTGTGGGTCTTCTGCGGCCTATATATGGGCTGCCGCTTGCGCTGGGAAGTCAGTTCCGGCGAGATTGTGCACCAGCGCTCTCACCTGACGATGGCGGCCAGTTGGACCGCAGAAATATTGTGTCTTGAAGACGTCATGATCCGGCTGCATACCCGAGAAGAATATTATCAAGATACACAGCATTTCCATGGTTTCAAACTTCTGAGTATTGTTTCTAACAATCTCTGAAATTTATACAGGTGCATTTTTTAATGAGGATGGCATCCTTCTGATTTGGTAGTGTCCCCATGGTTCCAGAAATGCTGTTTTGTGTCAGTCCTATGATACAGGCTCTATCTGGTGATACTCACTCTGCAAATCCATTGTTGAAAAATATTAGGATAGCTTTAAATGATCCATAGTTTCTGTGGTGTTTGGGAAATGGGAGGCATCCATTATGTTTTTCTCATTTAGGTGCCTGTAATCGAACCAAACCTATATTTTTGGCACAAATATTCTTGCCCACTGTTGACATCACATTCTGCAAGTATTCCATCTTTCAGCTGTTGATCGATTTACCACTTCAAAATTGGGTGAAAGTTGCTAGCTCTTCTGTATGGTTTGTGGTAGACTGATGACTCATTGCATATTGGTATGCAGTGTTGTGTAATATGCGTACCTGATAATGGTCCTTTTGGAAAAAATAAACCATTGAATTCCAAAAGTAGATTTGTCATCTGTTTGCTCTTGCTTCACTCTAGATGCTTCACTTTTGCTCCTCATACAGTTTCAGTGATGTCTGGCAATTCTCTGTGACTGACACCCCATATGTTCCATTCTTCTTCCTCCAAGATATTCATATTGGAGATTAACAACTGGTGTGTTAATCATGTGCCCTCTGTGCTGAAATGGTATGTAGAAACAGGTATGGGCATGATATGTCTGTTAAATAAACAAGCGACCTGATCTAATACTTAATTCTCTTCTAATGGTTCCATCACACACAAAATTCCTGCCAGCAAGCTGGACTCGACACTGACCCAATGAAATTTCCCAGTACCCTTGGATACATAATCATGCGAATCGAGTCTTAGTATAGGTTACATGGTTTAATTGGTTCATCTTTCGCAATAGACTCTTCTTGCCACCTCTCTACTGTGACTTAACCTAACTGAAGCATTTTTCTGCCATGTTCCACCCTATGTAGCTGGAAGTTGAGTATGGCACAATGCTGATAAGGAAATCTAATCCAGAATCATGTTGCACCCCTCAATTGAATGTGACACAATCTCTAATCATTGTTTAAATTAAGCCGTATTCAGGTGGATGCCTGTGTCCACAGTCATAATGGTGTGATGATGTCTTTATTCCCACTCCATCTCAGTCTGTACTGTGGTGGGTCCAATTGCGTACATTTCACCAGATCACTACTGGTGACCAAAACATTCTCCCCTGTGTCCAATGATATCATGGAATCATTTTTGTTCCTATTCTTCTTATCCCATACAGATCTTATGGCATCCACATCTGCATACAATTTTGTAGCATCTAGTCTTACTGGGAAGACCATAGGTGGACCAGGGGTCCCAGCTAGTGTTAAATACCTTATTTATACCTGCTCCTCTACTTTTAAAACTGTTACTACTTCTTTCTTTATTCACATCACCCTGAGGCTGGCGACACTTCGTCCTTACATGGCCTGTTTGTGCAAACTTGAAATGTTTTATATTAGCTGCAAACAGTGTCCATTTGCCCTGTATTCCAGTAGACAAATTGATCTCCTCACACACTGTAGTTACCGCACTGCTGTGCGCAAATCTGTCAGACACGCTGTCCACACACATTCTGACATTTCTGCATGCAGCCCTCTTAATAAAGCTTTGAAGACCCTCTGCTATGCTTCTTGCAAACTAATGTCATTAACTTCAGCATCCTGCCCCAATGCACAGGTATGTCAATTGATTTTCCTTATCCTATCTGCAAATTCTTCCACAGTTTCTTTATTTCTCTTAGTTATTACTGCGAATTGTTCCCTATAGTGTCTGGCACTATTTTGATCCATATATCTTAGAATTAACCCTTCTTTAAATTCTTCAAATATTGTGGCTCTCTTCACAGCTCCTGTATACCCTAAATATGTTTTTACTTCCTTTGTTAGCATCAGTTTTGTAACAGTCAATAATACTTCATTAGACCAACCATGCATCTGAGCCAGACATTGAAGGTCAAGACATGCTCACTGTCTGTTGTTTCACCAGGACAAGGACCAATTAAACTTTTGTCTGACAAATTTACACTGGGTTGAATGATCGTGATCCTGTCAACCCACAAAGTTCCTTATTTTCTGCTGGTAATTCTGTTACCTTCTCGAACAATATGCATACTACTTCTGATTGTGGTACACCTTGTATCTCTGGTCCTATTCAAGCTTTGTCCTTGACAACACTCAATTCGAGAACTAACATTCACAAGACAAGAAGACAAAATACATTAACTTAATTCTTACATGTAATTATGAGCCATATTGTCTCCCAGCACTGCCTAGCCGTACGGCCCAAATGATTACATGTGTAACATTTTCCTAGAAGTGATTTCATACATTGCACTTATGACCCTTGAGGTTACAATGTGCACATCTGACAGTCACTAACTAGTCCTACCTTCCATTACCTCTAAGAGTAGAAAAATCCACTGGTTCTCTATTCACAATAAAATCTATGTTATAAAATTCACGACTGTCAGATGGCTTTTCTATGACCAAAATATAAGGATTTTCTTTTTCTTTAATTCACTGTAACATAGGGTGTAGGTTCAAACATTGCTCTATGAAGTGATGGCAAAGTTCTGACATCAATGTTGCATGACCCTTGGATTGTCACATGTGGAGGGTGAAATGAGGTGTCAGGGCGACTGTAGATATGTTTAATTACTTTTTTCCCAGCCCACAACTGTAGTAAATCAGGAACAGCTTGGTAGAGGCTCCCAGTTGCTTCTTAAGTGAAATAGTAGACATCTGTCATTGCTGACAGGTCAAGGAGCAAGGCTGAATATGGGGTCACTCAGTGTTGCTGTCAGCAGTCACTCTGGCTGCGACAGCGATGCAGCTGATGATGGCCGTAAACTTCCTCCAGTGAGCAGCCAGCTCCCTCGTGCCTCACAGCAGGCTACCCTGTGTAGTGGTCAAACGGCAGACCCCATAGTGCATTCTAGGATGTCACTCTGGGTGTCACAGGCTTGTGGGTGTTGTTCACTCTGATATTGAGACAAGAATCATTTAGTACACAAATAGCTGAATGTTTATTCGTTCCAGACTATGTTCATTTAGTGCTTCAGGCAAATGTTTTAAACACGACTGGTGGCAGGTGAGGAAACGCTCCCGACCTTCTGCTAATGCACTCCAGCGTTGGCTGTTGCTATATCACGCCCAACTGATTCAGCTTCGCAACACCAGTTGGATGTGTATTGCTTTGCAGCATGTAATACTCCCACCCACCTGCAGCTGGCACTGTTGCAGCTCACTTCTGCTCTGGCGTATTTTCTGACCAAATTCAGTTGACATGCTACAGACGGAACCCAACAAGGACTTACACCAGAGAGAGCATTGAAAGGACCTACAATCACACCAGTGTGTCACTGGAAAAAAGTTGCTGTCTAGCGTAAGAGAAGAAATATTTGACCAAAATGTCAATAAGTACTGCATAGGTAATGCTCTGGTGGGCGGTGAAGACCATCTCTTATATGAAGAAGACAGTCATTATGAAGGAGAAGTTCAATTTTGGTATTCAGGGGCCTTTAGGTCAGTGGGGTTCTATACACTAAGAATTGTTGTTAGCCTGGCTTTGCAATCTAATATTACAAATTGTAAAAATGTTACTTCTTAAAAAGTGCTTAAGTATGAATGTGTACCCTATAGCCTGTAGCATCTTATAGTCTGTAAAATATACAGAGGACCCTCACTGATCGTAATTTTCCTCCCAGCCTTGTACAAAAATAAATATATCATGCTTTATCTTTCCAGTCTCCCATTGTCTGGCCACAGAGGAGCATTCCACATGTAACTCAGTACCACCCAGGACTGGAGCAACTGAATTACATTCTCCACCACGGTTTTGACTACCTCTTGTCGTGCCCTGAAGTGAGAGATGTTCTGCCCACTGTCCTTCCCACACCTCCCACGGTGGTATTCCACTATCCAAAAAGCTTCACAATCTACTTGTCCATCCCTACACAACCCCAGGTCCCAACCCCTTACCTCATGGCTCATACCCTTGCAATAGACCTAGATACAAGACCTGTCCTGTACATCCTCCCACCACCATCACAAATATCACCTCTCCCACCAAAGACAGGGCTATCTGTGAAACTAGTCATGTGATCTACAAGCTAAGCTGCAACCACTGTGCTGCATTCTATGTGGGCATGACACCCGACAAGCCATCTGTCTGCATGAATGGCCAGCGAAAAAAGTGGACCTCCTGGTTGCTGAGAATGCTGCTATTCGTGGCATCCTTTGTTTCAGTGACTGCTTCAAAGTCGGTGCCATATGGATCCTTCACACCACACCAGCTTTTCTGAATTGTGCAGGGAGAACTTCCCCCTACATTCACATAACCCTCTTGGACTAAACCTTCATTAGTCATTGTCCTCACCCATTCAGCCTCCTGTTCCATTCCAGCACCATGCAGCTCTCATCATTCCACCATTGCATCCAGTCTTTTTACTTCTCTCCTTTGCTGGTGCCCCCCTTCCCACCTCTCCCCTGCCCACTGTCTAATTGCCTGACAGCACGTAGCTGCCCTACCCTCTTTCCACCTCATCCTTGCATGCTCCCCAGCAGCACTGCACTGTAAGTCACCCCTACCCAACTATCCCTCCCCACTCCAGCCTCCTTGTTACCCCTGCCCAGTCACTACTCTCATCATGCAGTGGTGCTGCTGCTGCTCACAGTGTGGCTAAACTTGCCGAGACTGCAGTCGTGTGTGTGTATGTCATCCATTTTTGACGAAAGGCTTATGGGCCAAAAGTTTTATTTGTCACACTCTTTTTGTTGTTACTATCTGCAACTTAGCATCTCTGGAATATGGCAAATGTCAACTTTGCTTCCTCCTGCAGGTCTGGGGGTTAGAATAGGCTTAAGGTATCCCTGCCTGCGTGCCTAAAAGAAGTCTCTCACTCTTCGACCCTATAACTTCAGGTCCCATTTTATGGATTGACCTGCCACTTTCCAAATTCTACTGAAGTGCGGGCCATATGGGGATGGATGCCTTACGTGGTGCATGAGTTATCCATAGTTCCCCTAGATTGGATGTCCTGAGCCTATTGTCTTGGCTTTGCATCTCCACCAGCAATTCAACTATTTGGATGAGCACACTTTGTGGGGTATGTCATCTTCTTCCATTTTCTCCTGTACTGTTTCACCCTCATGACAGTTTGGATTTCTCTGCACCCAATATCCAGCACGGTAGCCATTACGTTGTGGTGGGGCAATCATGTACCCATCTGGTGGTAGTCCCCTGACAACACAGGGATCGCACTGCTGATGCCTGAGCTGTGAACTCCCCATGTATGCCAAGGAGTAGATGCCTGTCTTCCTGAGGCATCAGGACTCCTGGCAATGGCCAGCTTGCTATGTGGCCTTTGCTGTCGCTGGGTAGCACCCATGGGGAGAGCCCATGATTGGAATGGGTGGCATCAGGGCAGATGACCCACAGTGAAGCGGACTAAGTCATCCCTTGCTGGTGACTGTAAGACACCAGCTGTCTCCAAGAAGGCAAGATCGAGTACAAAGCTGACAGATATGACCCTAAATCTTTTCCCTCCCTTGCTACACCATGGGAGAAACATAGGGCTACAGAAAGAAGATAGCCATATTCGCCTCGGTATTTAGTCTGTAGCAGAATGGACAGGGACTCTTTCTACCCATGAAGCCTCAGTTTTTTAATATCTTGAGGATAAGTTTGAGGAAGTGGCAGCACTGTCCAAGATGAGAAGCAGTGCAGTCTCGATTCAGACAGGAGCTCCAGCCCAATCCCGGGCATTACTCACTTCTGACCGTCTGGGTGATAATTCTGTTTCTGTCACTCCCCATAAACTCCTCAACATTTCCAGGGGATTATTTTGCATTGCGACCTCCTCTTGCAGTCTGACAAGCTCTGTGCCAATGTTGAATGGTGGGGTGTTTTTTATCATCTGGCGCATTTACAGGGGACCCAAAGACAACAGGGTCACTACTGGTGCTTTCATCTTGGCCTTTGAGGATGATTCATTGCCTGAGAAGGTCAACGTGATGATTTACCACTGTGATGTTAAACCAAATGTTCCTCCCCATATTCGGTGCTGTATGTGCAGGAAATTAGGGCACATGTCTTCCCGCTGCACTTCCAGTGCCACATGTCGAGACTGCAGATGTCCACTGCATCCAGATACTCCATGTGTGCCCCTTCCCACTTGTATCAGCTACGGAAAGCAGCACTCCCCCGGCTCGCCAGACTGCACAGTACTCCAAAAGGAGCGGAAAATCATGAAGTACAAGACCCTGGACAGATTGACTTACCAAGAGGCTGAATGTAAATTTGAACGAATACAACCGAATATGGTTGACATCGACATATGCTGCAGCTACATTACCATCGCCATCACAAGTACCTAGTTTAGGAGCAAGGCCCCCCTCCTCCCCAAATGCAGGGGACATCAGTCCCCACCCACCAGCCAGAGAAGCAACAGCCTCTTCTGGCTCATCTCGTGTGGAAGCGGTCGCTTGGGACTCTTCTCTCCCAAGGTCTCCACTAACGCTACAGCGGACACTCGCCAGTGGCTAAAGGAGCCAAAAGCTGCTGGTCAAAGAGATGCACGGTCTTCCTCCATGCCTGAAGCTACTTCAGAGAAGTCCTCCCAGCAAGCCCCTAAAGAGAAGTGAGGGCAAAAAAACAAGAAAAAGAAGTCTGCTAAGAAAAAGAACCCTCAGGTGGCCTCAACACCACTACTAGCTACCAGTTCTATACCTGCGGATGAGGTGGAGATCTCAGCATCTACTGAGGACCTGGATCTCACTTGATGCCTCATTCACAATAGGAACGGATACAAATACTCAATCGGTGGCAGCAGGTGACGCTGAAGTGTAACCTGCCTCTTTGCATGCTTCATGCCTTCCCAGCCTCACAATAACCTCATCCTCCAGTGGAACAGCAGCGGCTTTTTCCACCACCCGGCTGAGCTACAGCAACTGTTTAGGTTTACACCTGCTTTCTGCATTGCCCTCTAGGAAATCTGGTTCCTGGCAATGCGGACCCCTGCCCCTCATGGCTATAGGGGGTATTACAAGAACTGTAGCAACTATAATAGTGCATCAGGTGGAGTTCTTGTCTATGGCCTGAACTCAGTATGCAGTTAACCTGTGCCCCTTCAAACCACTCTTGAAACTGTGGCTGTCAGGATAAGGACAAAGCAGGAAATAACTGTCTGCAACATACATCATCATCCGGATGGTGCAGTACCCCTGAAAGCATTGGCTGCACTGATTCATCAGCTCCCTAAACCTTTCCTACTTAGGGGAGATTTAATCGTCCATAACCCCTTGTGGGGTGGCACTATGCTTACTGGTCAAGTTAGAGATGTCGAAACTCGACCTCTGCCTCTTAAATACTAGGGGCCCCCACACGTTTGTGTGGCTCATGGCACTTACTCGGGCATTGCTTTATCCCTCTGCATCCCAGACTTCTCCCATCTGTCCACTGGAGAGCCCATGATGCCTCGTGTGGTAGTGGCCACTTCCCCATCTTCCTGTCACTCCCCCAGCACCATTCCCCCCAGATGTCTACCAAGATGGTCTTTAAACAATGCAGACTGGAAGCTTTCACCTCTGCTGTCACCATTGAAACTCCATCACATGGTACCATCAATGTGGTAGTTGAGCAGGTCTCTAGAACGATCGTTTCTGTGACAGAATTAACGATCCCTTGTTCTTTATAGTGCTCCAGCGAAAACTTTGGTGGTCGCCAGAAATCGTTGAGGCCATTAAAGAGCATCGACAAGCTCTACAGTGACGTAAGTGACACTCTTCCCTAGCACAGTTAATAGCTTTGGAAGGGCTCATGCTCGCATTCTCCAAATTATAAAAAGACGGAAACAGGCATGTTGGGAGAGGTACGTCTCGACCATTGGTGCCGTACGTCACCTTCCTAAGTCTGTAAGAAGATCGGACATGTATGTGCGTACCAGACCACGACAAGTGTTACTGGCACCAACATCAATTGTGTGTTATCTACCGACAAAGGCAATTGCCGAGCACTACGGTTGAGCCTCTGCACCCTCAAATGGCAGATGGAAAGGAAAGCACTCTAGTTCACAGAATGTCACATTGAACCCTATAATGCTCCATTCACAGAGTGGGAGTTCCTCAGCGCCCTTGCACATTGCCCTGACACAGCCCCTGGGCCAGATCAGATTCACAGTCAGATGATCAAACATCTATTGTTTGACTAAAAGCGCCATCTCGTTATCGTCTTCAACTGGATCTGCTGCGATGGCGTCTTTCCATCGCAATGTTGGGAGAGCACCATTATTCCAGTGCTCAAACCCGGTAAAAACCCACTTGATGTGGATAGTTATTGGCCCATCAGCCTCACCAACGTTCTTTTTAAGCTGCTAGAACGTATGGTAAGTCGACAGTTGTGTTGGGTCCTGGAGTCATGTGGCCTACTGGCTCCATGCCAGGGCAGTTTCCGCCAGGGTCACTCTACCATTGATAAACTAGTTTCCCTTGAGTCTGCCATCTGAACAGCCTTTTCCAGACGCTAACACCTGGTTGCTGTCTTTTTTGATTTATGAAAAGCTTAAGACACGACCTGGCAAAATCATATCATTGCCACATTATATGAGTGGGGTCTCTAGAGCCCGTGCCAGATTTTTATGCAAAATCTCCTATCGCTCTGTACTGTCCGTGTCCAAGTTGGTGCCTCCCGTAGTTTGCCCCACGTTCAGGAGAATGGGGTCCTGCAGGGCTCTGTATTGAGTGTATCTCTATTTTTAGTGGCCATTAACTGCCTTGCAGCAACTGTCAGGCCATCGGTCTCGCGTTCTCTCTACGCAGATGACTTACGTATTTCATGCAGCTCCTCCAGTACTGGTGTTGCTGAGCAGTGCCTACAGGGAACCATTCACAAGGTGCAGTCATGGGGTCTAGCCCACAGGTTCTGGTTTTCAGCTGCGAAGTTGTGTGTCATGCCCTTCTGTCAGTGTCGTACCATTCATCCGGAGCCAGAACTTTACCTTAAAGATGATCCACTCACTGTAATGGAGACAATCGATTCTTACGACTGGATTTCAACACGTGATTGACGTGGCTTTCTCATCTTGGTCAGCTGAAGTGGAACTGCTGGCAGCACTTCAATGCCCTCTGGTGCCTGAGCAACACCAACTGGGGTGCAGATCGCACTAAGCTGCTGCAGCTCTATAGAGCCCTTCTTCAATCTCGTCTTGACTATGGGAAACGGGTTTGTTTGGTGGCACCCTCAGCGATATGTTTACCCAGTTGACTGGCAACAGGAGGTTTCAGGACGAGTCCAGTGACCAGGTCGGAGTCCCTCCATTGAAGGTTAGACATGCACAACTGCTCGCCAGGTATGTTGCACACATTCATAGTTCTCCAGAGCATCCACATTACCATCTCCTTATCCCATACACGGTATTTCATCTCCTGCATTGGAGGCCCAGGTCAGGGCTTATGACTGCAGTTCGCAACTGATATTGTCTGTCTGAAGCGGAGTCCTTGCTTTTACCACCTATGCTCAAGGTCCATTCATGTACACCTCCATGGTGTACACCGAAGCTGAAGCTTTGCCTGGACCATTCACAGGGTGCTAATGGATGAGTTAACTGTGCAGCTCTCGGCTGTCACTTCCTCTCGATTCTTGACGAGTACCGGGACCGTGAAGTGGTTTACTCGGACTGCTCCATGGGTGATGGTCACATTGTCTTTGCATATGTTCATGGAGAACATACTGAACAGCACTCCTTGTCAGACGGCTGCAGTGTTTGGACTGCAAAGCTGGCAGCCATTTCTCGTGCTCTTGAGCACATCCAATGTGCCGTAGCAAGTAGTTTCTTCTCTGTGCTGACTCCTTGAGCAGCCTACAAGCTATCGACCAGTGCTACCTGCACCATCGTTTGGTAGTGACCATCCAAGAATCCATCTATGCTCTGGAATGGTCCAGTCATTCCATGTTGTTTGTGTGGACCCCAGGCCACATTGGAACCCCAGGAAGTGAACTTTCCGACAGGCTGGCCAAACGGGCTAAACGGAAACCACTTATGGAGGTCGGCATCCCTGTAACCGACATGTGATCATTATTACACCACAAGGTTTTTCAGGTTTGGGAGACCGAATGGCATAATCTCAGTATGCACAACAAACTCTGTGCCCTTAAGGAGACTACAAATGTGTAAAAGACTCCATGCAAGCCTGTCGCAGGGACTCTGTGGTTGCCTGCTGGCTCTGCATTGGCCATACATGCCCTAAATCGCTCCAGGCAAATGCCGGGATGGTTCCTTTGAAAGGGCACGGCCGAATCCCTTCCCTAATTCTATGAGACTGATGACCTTGCTGTCTGGTCTCCTCCTCCAAAACAAACCAAACCAAACAAATGCCGGCCATACATGGCTAACACATGGCTACTTCCTCTGTCGTGAGGACCCACGTCGGTGTCACTGTGGCTCACATATGACTGTCATCCACATCTTGCTGGACTGCTGACTTTTAACCACTGTACGGCAGACTTTTAACCTTCCTAGAACCCCACCTTTGGTGTTGGGTAACAATGTTTCAAACTGCAGATTTAATTTTAGGTTTTATTTGTGAGGGGGTTTCGTCATACAATCCAAGGGTGGGCATTTAGCCTTCTCCCTGAGGTCGCCACCCTCCCTCCATTGTAACTCTGTCGCACTGTCTTTGCATTTGTTTGTCTTCGTTGTCATCTTTACCCTACATGTGCTCTTCTCGCCTTGTCTTTTTGAGGTGGACGTTTTAATATGTTGCAGAGTGGCTGGCTCATCCTCATTTATTATTGTGATCAGCCAGCCCAGACTATATGCTCTATGGTTTTAATACCTTCTTCTGCTTTACTTTGTGGCGTATGTTTTCCCCATTTGTTGTTCATTCCACTCATTTTCTTTTTAGGTGTGCTGCTGAGTTTTTGTACCTTGAGCCTTGCTTCTGTCAGGAAAAAAGGGTCTGATGACCCTGTAGTTTGGTCCCTTTATACTCAAACCAACCAACCGATCAAGTTGTCTCTTTATAATATTGTTACATTCCTTCCCGGATTTTCCATTACTTGTTGTTGATCCAAATTTGAAATTTGTCCCATAATTCTAAGACCATGAATAAAACTAACTGCAGTTCTGTCTTTATCAGTGATGAAAAGGTAGAAAACACACTGCTATATTGAAAGAGAATGTGGAGTATGATAATTCAGTTGAATATTGGGTAGTAGTATTGACAGCATGATTCAGGACCGTGTGTGCAACACAGTAGTGTGTTCAAAAGAAGGATTCTAGGACATAAATATGTAAATTAAGTTAAGGCTGTACAGAGAATACCATGCCTTGATGCACAATGAAAAGGCAATTTACTCGATAAACTCTACGTAAATAGATATGCCAGGCAGACGAAAGGAAGGTAAGACAGACAGTACTTCATTGAAACAAGCTGCTTTCAAATATGAAGTCCACTCAAAAGAAGTGTGTCAAAAAACATTGCTTGACATATTTTGCATCACCCAGCAATGAAAACTCTCTCTTCAACATAAACTGGAAAGTGGAGTGACCACTCCTGAAGATGAAGATGGTTGAGGAAAATATTTGTGTAGGCCACATGTCATATCAAATGACAGGTCCCTGATTCAAGAACTCAGTTTGAGTTTCTCAAAGTAAGAATAAATCTTCGAAAGAATGTCTGTACCACAATCTCAATCTGTGCAGAAATTAATGATTCTTTATGATCACAGCTTCAGATGAGATACAAGTGCACAACATAGAACTTAGTCAGTTGTCATACAAAAGCAGACTGAGCATACAAACTGCTAAAAAACAACATAGAAATGGCTACAAAGGAACAATATACAAGGTGATTCAAAAAGAATACCACAACTTTAGGAATTTAGAACTCTGCAACGACAAAAAGCAGAACTAAGCACTATCTGTCGGCGAATTAAGGGAGCTATAAAGTTTCATTTAGTTGTACATTTGTTCGCTTGAGGCGCTGTTGACTAGGCGTCAGCGTCAGTTGATGCTAAGATGGCGACCGCTCAACAGAAAGCTTTTTGTGTTATTGAATAGGGCAGAAGTGAATCGACGACAGTTGTTCAGTGTGCATTTCGAACGAAGTATGGTGTTAAACCTCCTGATAGGTGGTGTATTAAATGTTGGTATAAACAGTTTACAGAGAATGGGTGTTTGTGCAAAGGGAAAAGTTCTGGACGGCCGAGAACGAGTGATGAAAATGTAGCACGCATCCAGCGAGCATTTGTTCGCAGCCCAGGAAAATCGACTCGCAGAGCTAGCAGAGAGCTGCAAATTCCACAATCAACAGTATGGAGAGGCACATTGGCACTTATCTGTCCGTAACTACCTGAACGTCAACTACCCGAGCCGATGGATCGGCCGCCAGGCAGCCCGTGACAGAGCACTTCATCACTGGCCTCCAAGAAGCCCTGATCTTACCCCCTGCGATTTTTTTCTTATGGGGGTATGTTAAGGATATGGTGTTTCGGCCACCTCTCCCAGCCACCATTGATGATTTGAAACGAGAAATAACAGCAGCTATCCAAACTGTTACGCCTGATATGCTGCAGAGAGTGTGGAACGAGTTGGAGTATCGGGTTGATATTGCTCGAATGTCTGGAGGGGGCCATATTGAACATCTCTGAACTTGTTTTTGAGTGAAAAAAAACTTTTTAAATACTCCTTGTAGTGATGTATAACAGAAGGTTATATTATGTTTCTTTCATTAAATACACATTATTAAAGTTGTATTCTTTTTGAATCACCCTGTATATGTTACATGCGTGGACATACAACACGTTCTACTTTGTCATAAATTGGCACATTCCATGGTATTTTGCCAGAGACAGTTGCCGTCATATAATTTCATGGTTCATGACTTTGGTACTTAACTAACACGGTAAATTTAGGGGATGGATCTGGTGCAAGGTGTGGTTCAGCCAAAATAGTTTCCTGTCTGATTAAATTTGTGATGCTTGAAAAAGGTATGGGACACAAACTAATTAATTATATGGTCTGACCACCATGTTGGGCAGAACGATAACTGGAGAATTTTAGCACTTTATTTCTATCTGGTCAACTGCAAGTACTGTGTAGAAATACATAAAAAGTTTTTATGTTAGAGTGATAGTTTCCTGCCTTGTGACAGGAACTTTGCAGTGATTGAGGAAAGAAAGTGTCAAAGTTATGGCTCCTTTAGAATGGAAGCATGTCATTGCTTAGGCCACTGTAGAACCTTCGAAGTTGACCATACAGGATATGATGGAAGACAAGGGCATCGGATCTGTTGAGCTGGTTCTCAAAATGCCACCTACTTTGAAAATTACTGCTGTGCTCTGGTTGAAGCTATGCAGTGATGATTCTCTAGGCATAAGCGGTTTCATCCATGTGAAAGACATTGTATTGTGAAACATGTTTTTGAACATGAAGTAAAAGAAATTCTATTGGATTTTGGTTTTTGGTTGCTCTACAATGGGGTACTGTGTGGTGTCACAGCCAGACACCACACGTGCTAGGTGGTAGCTTAAATCGGCCGCGGTCCTGTAGTACATGTCGCACCCGCGTGTCGCCACTGTGTGATCGCAAACCTAGCACCACCACAAGGCAGGTCTCGAGAGACTGACTCGAACTCAGCCCAGTTGTACGGACGACAGAGCTAGCGACTAGACGTACGAAGCCTTTCTCTCTCATTAGCCGAGAGACGGAATAGCCTTCAGCTAAGTTAATGGCTACGAACTAGCAAGGCGCCATTAGCCTTACAGTGATAGTAATTAAAGTCTCCTTTGTGCGATGTACCACAATGAAATTAAAGATAAGTATATGAGAAGCTCCGTTCTTTTCTTCATAGCATTAATTACGTATCCTGTTCCAGTACTTCACGCCCGTCTGCGTTAGTCTAGCGTGCATTAAGCCACCTCTATCTACAAGGTGTTGGCCCAGCTGCCGACACATCATACTGAATCTTGTAAGGAGAAGAAAGGCAATCTATTGGATGTGATGAAATACAGGGAATCAAAATCCAGGCATTTTATGAAAACATTCAGTGTGCGAACTGAGTGTAATGTGCCAGCTTTGGGCTCAACTTCATAACAAACTCATGTTCTATTACTTATTTAAGACCAAAGCAATTAGTTTACTATAAATATTAGTTTGTATCTTGATATAATTTTTTTATTTAAAACTTTGAGACTCTAGGCAACCTTATAGTTCTAGTAGAGTGTGATATACAGCAATGCTGTATATCAGTTGCTATACACTGTTTTTCCATTTTAACATTTATGTATTTTCTAAAACCTATCCTTAGTGCAATTTTAAAAAGCACAACCAACTATTCTCAACAGTCTGCATCTGCAAACAATAAATATCTATTACATTTTTATTAACAGTTTTTGTCGATTTCCTAAAAACTTGGAAATATACCATACAGCGTTATTCATGCACATGTTTCATTTTGCTATGATTATGTACATCTATCAGGTGACACTAATTGAGAATATGATTGATTGGTACCTTCTTCCAGCCACTAGGAAACTTCAATGGGCTCAGAGATGTTTGATATGCTACTGTTAGAGAAGGAACAAGTTTAGTGTAATATGAGTGGTATTGTACAGCCATCTCATATTGCCCAGGTGCCTTTTCTCTATTAAGTGAGTACACAGTATAAAATCAGCAAAAATTTATCATCTCAGAATCTGTCATTAAGATGTTTACGCCGGTACTGAAAGGAGGAACTCCATTATGATATTCCACAATGAAATAGATTTGAAAGAGAAAATTGAATATTTGGCCTTGTGTCTGTTATCTTCAGTTTGTATGCCAATAGGGCAACTGATAGTGATTTCAGTCCAGCTACTGACACTGTGTGCTGATTGCTTACTGTGAAAATTCAATCAAGATGTGTAATGTTAATGCATTGAAATTGGTCCTATGATGTATTGAGTTTCAGGGTAGTGAACAGAACTGATTTCAGAATGTCTCTCTACAGTCCCATGGATGGGTCAAGGCCATCTACCACTGAGTATCTACCCTGTTAAAACCACCTGTCGGTCAAGCAACATGTAAAAGTATGAAGTTAGGCATATCTTGTAATAGTTAATGTATACTTAAACAAGTTGTTTAAACGAATTTAAATGCAATGACAACTAAATAAGGAAATGTAAACACAGTGACAAAGATAAGTTGAATGGTGTACTGTCAATGTAAGACACAAAAATAGAAATGGCCATCCTTAAAATCATTAAATTGAATTATATAGGATCACATAGCAAGGTTAAACACGTTAGATTGAAGATAATGCAGTTCAATTATATGAATAATTATGAATATTTGACAGATTCCCCAGTTACATAAGCTAATGTGAAATCGGAACTAAGTCCAGCTGGGTGTTAATCATCAGTGATGCTGTGTCACTGTCAATCAAAGTTCATTACAAAACAGAACTATCAGTTGCGCAAAGTGAAAGTTCGTCAGTCACAAAAACATACAACAATTTAATGGAATGAGAAAATGCCAAAATCCTCATGTATTGCTCAAAATCTTATCATCTATACAATTTTAGAGAGCTGAAATGACACAACTGGTTGGCTGCCCAGAGACTTCGGTTCAACTACTGTGAAAACCTATGCAGACTTAACAGTAACAGTTCACTGGCCCAGACTATGTGAGAAACACACATACATTACCAAAGACTATGAGGCACAGCAGTACTGTTTATTTAAAACCTCAAGAAACCATACCATGCTGGTCATTTTCAAAACATCTTACAAAACTTAATTAAAGTAAGTGATTTAAAGTACATTGTTCTTATTGAAACTAATCAACTTGAAATAAACACCTTCCCATACTGGTCACTTTGGAAGCTTACCAAACATTCTAAGATAAATATTAACATTAAATATCAGTGAAAACATGATAAACAGCCATCATATGCAACTGTTAAAATAAGTCAATACAAGGAAATATTACTATAGAAATGATTTTGTCATATCAGATGAGATAATTTCCTGCTCATTTACATAGTGCTTTAAGGTACTATGTAGCACATACCAAATTCGAAGTACAACCAGTTGAACTGGACCCATCTTGATCACACTGCATAATAGTTAATTTGTCAAAAATACCTGAACACAAATTCACTAAGGATGATGGATTTAATTTGATTTTGGCAGAGAAGCTAAGACAGCTTTGGTCTAACCTGGCACCGAAACAGTTTATTGTGCAGTATTGCTTGCTGTATATCTAGTAAAGCCAACCAGTGCCCTTAGATAGTGCAAGGAGTCTCTCTACCCATTATTTGTTAGACACAATTTCTTCACTTCTAGTTTCACTGAAAATTCTGTCTCTTTGCTCTCCAATGTCATGCATTGGAAGATTAGGTGTGATGCAGTTTCTTCACTGTCATCAGAGATGCTACATTTATGGTCTTCTTCCATTATACCCATTGTATGTAGGTGTTTTTTTTTTTTAAATTCCCATGACTGGTCATCAGTCCAAACATGAGTTTAATCTCTTTCTTCTTCGAGCCCAGGGTTACAGAGCATCTTTTAAAGCACAACTTTGGCATCGTTACCTTACCATGTTTTTGCTTATAGACCTTGGTCTAGTATTCTATGTGCTTCTTCTAAGCCAGTTCCATAGTTCGTTTGATCATAGCATTGGTGAATATCAGAACAGGTACCGGTCCACTGAATGGAGTCTTTGCCCCCATCCTGGCCAATCTGTCAGCTTCTTTATTGCCACTGATCCCTGAGTGACCAAGGACCCATATTAAGTTTCTGCTATTGAATCCCCTAACTCCACCAAAGCCCTGTGACATTCTGCAATAATAATATATTGTGCTGCAGGAGCTCCCAATAATTTCAGGGCTACCTTGCTGTCTGAATAGATGTAGATGCTATGGTCCTTGTAGCACCTATATATATTCTCCTCCACACACGCCTTGATTGCAGTAATTTCAGCTTGGAATACCGAGGCCAGTTTTACTAGAGAGATGATGCCCTCCAGTTTTGGCTGAACCCTGTACACCCCGCCCCCAGCACCTTGGTCTGATTTTGACCCATCAGTGAACCAGACAGTGTCCTCTGCATGGTGTCAAACTGTTTTCCCACTGCTCCCTGCCTCCAATTATTGTATTGTAAGGCTTGTTGAAGCAGTTGGGAGTTGTTATATAGTCAGGCGGCATTTCTCAAGCCATTCCTATATTTGCCTCATTATTTTAGTGTGTGTGTGTCTAGATATCCCAATGTGATCCAGTTTTTACCAGTTTTGAGTGTGTATGCACCAGCTGCTGCCTTCATCTTAACCCAAAGATGTAGTGGAGGCATGTCCCGCATGACTTACATCCCAGTGGTTGGTGTGCTACTAATTCAGCCTGTTGTGGCAAAGCAGGCCAGTTTGTGCACCTTAGCAAGCTCCTTAGCTGCAGCCTGCTGTTGTACATTCTTCCACGACACTACGGCCTCATAGGAGATCCTAAGTCTACCCACTGTTGTGTGTGTCCAGTGCATACATCAGGATCTTAGGCCCCAGTTTTTGCCACAAGACCTTCTGGTACTCACTAGAGTACAATTCGCCTTGGAGCGGATGCTCTTAATGTGAAGGGTCCATGTTAGTTTCTCATCTAAGATTATCTCTAGATATTTCACTATCCCCTTCACAGATGTTTCATCAAAAAGCTTTAGATGTGCTGCTTCGTGATTGGTACCACAACAGTCTTGTTAGGATTAACGTTTAAGTCCTATGTAATGTACCAGTCTTGCACAATATCCAGTGCACCTTGTGCCATATTCCTAACCGTGTCAGCAAATTTGCCGGGTATTACTATGACAAGGTCATCTGCGTATCCGTGGCAAAAGCATCGTCTGTAATTTAGTTCCTCAATGAGTTCGTTTTCCAGTAGGTTCCACAATAAAGTGGACAACACTCCTTGTGGACAACCTCTAGTGGTGTTAATTACTATTTTTTCATTCATCATGTGGCCTCTACCCTCCTTCCACTAAGCATGGCCCTAGTCCACCTACATATAGTGGTCACTAGGTCATGCACCTCTGTTGACCTAACCATGGAATCAAAGGTTGTGTTACTAAAAGCCCCCTTGACGCCCAGGAAGATGCAGAGGGCTGTTTCTTGAAAGGAAAGTGCTTTCTCCACCCTCCCAACAAATAGTTGGAGAGCTGTCTCACTTGATTTACCTGGTTATGTGTGTGAGTTTGAATGTAGAGGAGCCCTAGTTAGCCTCCTCTCCCCAGCATGTACATTAACTCAACTGATTGCTCTCATATCCTTGGCCTTCGTATGATCAATTCTCCCTGGCTTTGGAATAAAGACAACCTTCACTGTCCTCCAGGCATTGGGAATGACTCCCACTGCTAGGCTAACCCTGAATAACGTGCAAAGGACTCTTATAAGATTGTCTCCTATTTGTTTTAAGAGAGCTGAAACGGTTCCATCTGGACCAGGTGACTTGACCGATTAGAATGTTGCCACCGCCCATTGGATTTTACTGAAATTGACACACTCCTTAGCTGATTCCCAGTCCTCTCTTTGAGTGTCTGAGAACTATTGTCTTTCAGGGCTCGCGTTCTGCTCTATGTTATCCGCCCGAGCATATTGAGGAAAATGAGTTTTGAGGAGCAGTTCCAGTGTCTCATGTGCTGTCTCTGTATTTTCCCCATCGTCCTTCCTCAATTAACCTCCTGGATTAGTTGGTACTCTGGTGAGGATTTTGTGAAGCCTGGCTTGAGATAAGTACCTTCCCATGCTGGTCGCTTTAGAACCTTACGAAACATTCTGAGATAAATACTACATTAATTATCAGTTAAAACATGATAAATTGCCATCATATGCAACTGTTACAGTAATTAAATACAAGGAAATATTTCTATACAAACAAACTTGTCATATCAGGTGAGATTGTAATTTCCTGCTCATTTACATGGTGCTTTAGGTTACTACATAGCACTTACCAAGTTTGAATTACAACCAATTCAACTTGACACATCTTGATCACACTGCATAATAGTTAATTTGTCAAAAAAGTATCTAATACACATTTGATAAGGATAAGGGTGTAGTGTAAAATATGCTGTCTTTTGGTGTATGGAATTGTGGAGTACATTTAGCTCTGGTCAAATTAATTGAGTAGTTCTAATCAAATTGTAGATACCCTGGATCCAGTTGAGTTCCAGTCAAACTATGTATTCACTGTACAGTTTGATGTATTGTTTATGCTTGTGGCAATTTTGGCTTACATGTAGTACTATTAACATTATTGTAATCAGTGTTTATAAAATTAATTAATGAAAAACTATACAGGGCTCTATTTAACACCTGAAGTTGGGCTGCACAGTTTGAAATAGTGCTGTTGAATTCAATTTTAGTGTTTTTCTGTATAATATTTGTGAATAATATTTTATAGCTGGAAAGTGACAAATTAGCAGTTGGCTATGCATCTGATTTTTTGAGATCAGTCAGCAGAGTTAGAATCTTTGATTTGTTGCATCCTTTGTTTATTGCTGTCCCTCACTAATTTTGGCCGCATTCATCTTTTGTTTGTCAATGAGTTTATGATTATGTTTAAATGTGTGACAAAAATTCTACTTGCCATCATAGCACTGACCTTGGGAAAGTCCTAAAATTGCTTAAAGATTCAAGTGCAAAAGTTACATGGATGTGAATTTAAATACTGCCTCACAGTTGTCGGCCTTTTCTCACAGGAAAGTAACCCCAATGGATAGTAGGTTATGGGCATTTCTCTTGACTTAGAAGGAACATAGTTCACCAGAGCAAAATATTAAATGTATAGATTTTCATGTTTCAATGTTAAATGGGAAATGTTCAGTGTCAATCAATCCTGTGCATTTGATGGTAGATTCACATTACTATCTCACGTATAATTTTTGAAAGTTTGAATGCATGACGGATTTTCAGTTACCTTCATTATTTGTTCAAATTAATTTCCAGTGGTGCTTTCAAAGACTTGATACCATATATTGCAGTTTATAAAATTCATTTGTTTCTTCAAAAAATTGCCTCCAAAATTGAGGTGTGTTATACTCAAATTTAATATAACAAGTCCAGTATTCCAGTCAAAATTCCCGGTTGCCTTAAAAATGGCCATATATCCAATGCAGCAGGAAATCTATTTCTATCTAGTAACATTGGATTCAATTGTCAGAAGAATGCCAAGCTGAAGAGATTAGGCAAGAGGTCTCGCATACATTGTGGCGGGCGCCGCCTCCACGGAGTAACATCTCCTCTCTCGACAGGGCAGCCGTCCGATCCATTAAAGAAGACGAGGATCTGATAGTTCTACCAGCCGACAAAGGCAACACAACGGTTCTATCACGTGATGACTATCTGGGAAAGATGGATCTCTTACTTGAGGACTCAGCATACAGAACATTGCAGGACGACCCAACTGAACGGATAAAACGGAAGACGCTTTCACTGTTGAAGAAGAGTTCTTTACCTGACGACGTTCTCATAAAACTTCGTCCTGGTGCTGCCGTGCCACCGAGACTATACGGCCTACCCAAGATTCATAAGAAAGGGGTCCCGCTTCGTCCGATCGTGAGTAACTTGGGTGCTCCTACCTACAATCTAGCCAAGTATTTAGCATCTGTTCTTGGCCCTCACGTCGGTAAATGCGAACATCACATTCCCAATTCTATGGTGTTTATTCAGAGATTGAAGTCCTTGTCTCTTAGTCCCTGCGATTTGCTTGTGAGCTTTGATGTCGTGTTGCTTTTTACCCGGGTTCCTCTGGAAGAATCCTTGCAATTAATTGGTGAGAAACTGGATGAGGACACAAGCAGGCTTTGTCGCCACGTGCTGACGTCGACGTACTTTTTATTCAATGACAAATATTTTGAACAGACTGACGGAGTGGCTATGGGGAGCCCACTGTCCCCAATAGTCGCCAACCTTTTTATGGAAGATTTGGAGGACATGGCGCTGAAGACGGCGTCCTTAAAACCAACCTGTTTCTGGAGGTACGTTGACGACACATTTATGGTGTGGCCTCGTGGGAGAGAGGCTCTTGACCGCCTCCTAGATCATTTTAATTCCCTGCATCCTAGCATCAAGTTTACCATGGAGGTGGAAAGTGATGGAAAGCTTCCGTTTCTGGATGTTCTGGTGTACAGAAAGGATGATGGGACATTGGGACACAGTGTTTATCGTAAGCCTACGCACACGGACCGTTACCTGCATGCTTCTAGCTGTCATCCATCGTTGCAGCGTACAGGGGTCCTGCGAACGTTGGCGAGAAGAGCTTATGCCATTTCAGATGCAGAAAGCTTGACACAAGAATTGGACCACCTTAAGGTTGTGTTCAAGCAGAATGGCTATACAGATAAACAGATCCGTCGTGCTTTCCAGTTTGGACCATCGCCTGAACCACCAGAAGATACCTGCAAATCGGTGGCTTTTCTGCCTTTTGCTGGGAGCATTTCCTCAAAGATAGGAAGAATTCTAAAAAGATATCACATCAAAAGTATTTTTCGTTCGCCGGTGAAGCTTAGAGCGTTTCTTGGCTCTGTTAAGGATGACTTGGGTTTGAGGAAGCCCGGTGTGTACAAGATCCCTTGCCACTGTGGGAAGGCTTATATTGGTCAGACGATCCGGACCATTCAGGACCGATGTGTTGAGCATCAGCGGCACACATGGCTGCTTCAACCCGAGAAATCCGCAGTGGCGGAGCACTGTCTCACCGAGGGACACAGAATGCAATATGATGCGACACAAATGGTTGCCCCTGCATCTCGCTATTGGGACTGTGTTTTAAAAGAATCCATAGAGATTCGTTTATCCGACAATCTTATTAATAGAGACAAGGGTTATCTTTTAAGTAAGACTTGGGACCCGGTGTTATCTGACATTAAAAAACAACGGTCTGCGTCTCAATCGTCGGAATAGAATTTTTTAAAATTTCTTTTATTTTTGACAGCGATATCTCGATTTCGCCTCTTTCCACCACCGGCGGCGCGGCATGTTTACTGCACTAGAGGGCAGCTACGGCACCTTCTCGCGCACGCATTGTGGGTTTTCTGCGGCCTATATATGGGCTGCCGCTTGCGCTGGGAAGTCAGTTCCGGCGAGATTGTGCACTAGCGCTCTCACCTGACGATGGCGGCCATTTGGACCGCAGAAATATTGTCTTGAAGACGTCATGATCCGGCTGCATACCCGAGAAGAATATTACGCCGGGAAAGCCTTCGTAGTCGCTGTGTATCTTGATGGAATAATCGTCTATGGAAGTGACAGCAGACAGTATATGCAGTGCTTAAGGGAAGTATTCCTAAGGTTAAAAGCAGTGAAGTTAACAGTGAGTACAAAAAATTGTGACTTTTTGATGGAATAGATAGCATACCTAGGACATATTAAAAGATGGATGTAACACAGACCAAGATTAATTAGAGGTGTATGGAAATTTCCCGTACCACAATCTGTACAAGAGATGCAGTCACTCTGGACTTGTGAACTATTACCACCAGTTCGTAAAAGGATGTGTGGATACTGTCAAAAGGTTGACAATTCTTAGAAGAAGGGTACTAAATTTGTGTGGTCAGAAGTGCCAGCATGCTTTTGAGGGGCTAAAAGCAGCTTAAACATTGAGTCCAATTGTAGCATTTCCAGATTTTAATACAGAATTTGTTTTATTATGTGATGCGTAAATTCAAGCACCAGCCAAGAGGTAGAATGTGTAGAACATCCAGTAGCTTACGCTCAAGGCAACTGAATTCTGAAGAATGAAGTTATTCCACAATGGAGAATGGGAAGTTAACCTTATTTATGGACTTTCATACTTCAAATTTTATCTGTACAGTAAAACATTCAGAGTAATAACAGATCATACGACATTAAAATAGTTGGGGTTACAGAATCCTTCCCAATAGGTTGACATGATGGGCAGCAAGGCTAAGCGAATTTGATTTTGAACTTATTCATAAAACTGAGAAGAAGCATGGGAATGCAGATAGCTGAAGTAGAAAACCAGCAGTATTACATATTACTCAGAATATCGAAGAACTACAAATCCAAGTAGAAGTCTTAGAGGGGGAAGTAGTTATTAAAATGGTTGCAGTCCGCAGAAGATAGTGTTCCATATAGGGATAAATTTGTTGCAAGAAGGGAAGTATTTAAAGGAACATAGTTCACCAGAGCAAAATATTAAATGTATAGATTTTCATGTTTCAATGTTAAATGGGAAATGTTCAGTGTCAATCAATCCTGTGCATTTGATGGTAGATTCACATTACTATCTCACGTATAATTTTTGAAAGTTTGAATGCATGACGGATTTTCAGTTACCTTCATTATTTGTTCAAATTAATTTCCAGTGGTGCTTTCAAAGACTTGATACCATATATTGCAGTTTATAAAATTCATTTGTTTCTTCAAAAAATTGCCTCCAAAATTGAGGTGTGTTATACTCAAATTTAATATAACAAGTCCAGTATTCCAGTCAAAATTCCCGGTTGCCTTAAAAATGGCCATATATCCAATGCAGCAGGAAATCTATTTCTATCTAGTAACATTGGATTCAATTGTCAGAAGAAATGCACCAGTACAATGAACATGTTACAGGGATTCACAAGCTTCGTTGAGATGTTTCTCTTGGAACACCAGCTGATTGCGTACAAATCATTCTGTCCTTCCTCCTCTCTCTTCAGGGATGACCTGACCTTGGCTCATTGGTTACTGTTGTTTCATGTTTTTGCTATTGACTGTGCACACTTGTTTGTGGTTGTGATATGCCATACTCCATAGAAGTACTCCCAATCTTGAAGACATGCAAAACAGCTTGTCCCACATCAAGCGAGTGTTCTGTTTTGCTATACTTCTAGTTCTCTGCTAGAAAACAATCACTGAGTGAATACCTCAGTCATAGTAGTTACTGGATACCATACCATCAAGGCAAGTTACAAACTTTAGAGCTAAAGGAATAGATACGTACATTGTTGTTGTATGATCTTATTTGTTCACTAGATATGTAACCACAGCAGTGTGCAGCTCTTGATGGAGTGACACTTGAATGCATTGCTCTTTTGTTACTGCATGCAAGCAGTACTGACAGCATAACACCACCACTGCAAAATATTTCTGATCACTGCTGTAGCCTAACAAAACACTCCAAATACTGTTATCTGCATATTTGCAGAGACTCTTTGAGCTGCTTGCGGCAACTTGTTTGCAGTACATATACGATCACTATGCATTACTGAGAAGGTACTACAAATATGGAAAATTTTTTTCCTGATCAATTACAGGCCAGCTAAGGTTTTACATTTATTTATGGTACTCCTTCTTCTGTACACATTTTTCTTTCCATGCACCTGACGTTCAGTTTCTATCTTGTCTTTTTGGAACTGTTAAGCTGTGGAGAATTTACCAACTCAATCCTGTTTCTGTATTTGGTTTGGTTTTAAATATCTTGCTAATTTATACAAGTTTCTTGTAGGTCTTTGTGCACTCTTGTAAGGCATTGAGATTTTTTAATGGTTTTAGTACTGCTACACAGTTTTTCTTTTCAGTATGCTAAGACTCATTAACCTTGTATGCCAAATTTTGTCTCCAGTTATTTTTCTACATATTTATCTATACTTCTGTATTGTTTCTGAATTTAAATGTTTGTGGTTGTATTTTGTTTCCTAATATCTTTTCTTTTTCGTAATTTTCACTATCTTTTGTTGATTCTAAAATTAGTATTTGTGATATAGATGTGTATTCCGTGTGATACAGATGTGTATTTTGGCCAAATGACTACCTTGCAAGTTGGAGGTTCTGCAATTTTGGAGAATGAATTTTTACTATAAACATCTTCTGTTAACTGAAATGCAGAGTCCATCTTTTATAGTCTTCCTCTTGTGGTTCCAGTTTCCCCACCATTTGGCTACATGACTTCTCATAGATCCTTAAATTTGTCTTCCCCTGACCCTCCCACACTTCGTATTTGATAGGGATGTTGCAGTCCTTAGTTACCCATTACTGCTTCACTGCTGCTTATCAGAGGAGACGAGTAGTCATGCTTTTCCTACTGTTTTTTCTTTCTCTCTGTTCTGTGGTTTCTCTACATTGTCAGCATTGCTAAATTATCTACAAAATTTGAACAAACAATTTTGAAATTATCAATTTTCTAACCAAGTAGTATTCAGCTTCTGGTAGTAGATTCTGACAACTGCTCCATCTGTTCAATATTCACTTTTCTAGTATAGTCTGAAAGAAGAATGGAGTTAGTACATTGCCTTGGCTATAGTTGGTTCTTATCTCAAATGAGGCTGTCAGTTCTTTTAAGAAGACCCGTGTTGTCTTCTGTATTTCAGATTCTTTAAGAATTTTGAAATAAAGCAGTCTTGCTTTATAGTCATAGGCCTTCTAAAATGTTACAGATGTATTCCAATAGTATTTTGCTCCTTTAGTCCTCTATCAATTTGGCCTTCACAGGACCATCCTGTCCTAAGCCATCTCTGATATATCTTGTATTTTAGAATTCTGCTGTTGTCTCCTTGAACTTTTCATGGAATTTCATTGAATCTTATGTGAACATGGTTATCAGTTATTCTAGGCCAGCAATCTTACTTTTATTATTCAGTGGTAATGGTCAATTTCAACAGGTATCTATGTCTGACTCTGGAATTCATCATCTTTTTGGAATTGTGCTTTGTTACTGGCACACAAGCTGTTTGATATTCTCAAATCATATTATTGTTGTCCTCGTATCTTTTTAGTGGTCTTTTTCTTTGCAGTTTTCCTTTTTTCTTACATATAGTCAGGCAGACATTCATAAATGAAAACATTTTCTACCAGGACTGATGTGGAATGTACTTATTCAAAATTAATTTGGCAGTTGTACAATTCTCAAGTGGTAGCTCAGTGTGATGTCTGAATCCTTTATAATTCCTTTTGAGGTAATGCTTTCCTTGTGTTAACCATGTTTACAAATTCCATTTTCTTTACAAGATGGGAGTCTTTGTAATCTGTATGCCTAGAAATTGGTAGTACTTCATGTACTAATTTCTATCAAAGTCATGTCATACTGCACATCTTAATATCCAGTCCCCAAGCACTAAGCATGACATTTAATAACACTGACTTAGTTCATAGTAAGCTGTCACTTGAGAATGGCATAACAGTCAAAATTCCAGTTGTGAATAAATTCATTTAATAGCAGTTTGGGCAGATAATGTTCTAATCTCCACTCTGTGCCAGTCTGAGGATAAAAGTTAAATAAAATCTGTATGTTTTCCTCTGGAACTTCATCAGATGCTTCTCAACATTGTTCTGAGGACTGTTTTACCTTCTGCATTGTTATCCTGATCTATTGGTGCATGTGCATTAATTATTGTGTACCTTTCACCTAAATATTCAATTATTGCAGGGAGAGAGACTTCTGGAGGTAATGAAAAATTTGGATTTTGGATTGTTTGGGGGAAGAGGCAAAACAGCGAGGTCAATGGTCTAATCGTATTAGGAAAGGATGGGGAAGGAAGTCGACCATGCCCTTTCAAAGGAACCATCCCAGCATATGCCTGGAGTGATTTAGGGAAATCATGTAAAACCTAAATCTGGATGGTTGGGCGTGGGATTGAACCGTTGTCCTCCCAAAAAATTTGGTACCGTTTGCAACATAATTGCCATTTATGAATGCAGAGCCTAGTTCTGTAGTAGTTTTGCGAATTTCTTCCCTGTGTTCTCTGTGAAGAATCTACAGTTCTCTGATTGTGGTATTTCTTCATCTGTGAATGTGATATTTTGTAATGCCAATTTTAACTTGTCCATTTACAATGTGTGAAACTATTTTGAGTTTGCCAGTATTTATTAATGTTTGTATATTTAATGGTCCAAGCCTGTATGTAGTTTTGGTGTGAACTTAAGGTTGGGTTTAGGTGTCACTCCTCACCTCTGCAAGTTGGTCTGGGCTGCCCAGAGCACAAAGGTCCAAATGTGTCACTTACGATGATGGATTCATCTGTCATTGCATGGCAGTTTTCATAACGGAAAAAAAGTTAAAGAAAATTTTACACAAAGTGTAAGTGCATAACAGATTAAAGATGTTATTGGTCACTTTCCTTTGTGAAGTGTCTAGTAGGAAGTATGGCTACAACCAAATTACTGGCTTGTGTAGTTATTTACAGTACTGAAGACAGTGAGAAAATGGAGACTGAATTCTTACTAACATTCTGTTTCATTAACTGCAACAGTTTATCATGTCCTCTTAAATGATATTTTCAAGCCTAACTTACAGCATTTTGTGGACCAATCACATGTTGGTGGGCGTTAATAGAATTCTATGTATTTACTGTCTCATCAGTTGTAAATCACTGGCCATTTCTTCAAATATTTCAGGTGGAAACCTCAATAAGATGTGCATCTGATAGTGCAAGGTAAGTTTTCATAATTCACTGCAGAACTCTTTCAGAAATATAAATTTTTGTTTATTAATTGTGAGAGTACTTCAGTTATAAAATGCACTACCGTAATGATTCATTAATACTATTCTTTGCAACAACCATTATGTGAGTATTCCTAGATAAATAGAGCAAATGTCTGATATCCATACAGGAAAATAAAAGTTCAGGTGGCATATCAGCAGCTGTATTGTGTTTAATGCAGAATGCCACATGAAATCACTGAAATTCATCTTGATGGGCACAAGCTAATATCATACTGCAGTAGAACAAGTTAGAAGAAAGGGTGAATGGCTATATATCCAAAAATTGGAGATGATTCCCAGCCTTTCAGATTAATGAATATAGTGTTGAACACCTCTCTCAATGCGGTGCCGCAGTGGTGCTCAGGTAACGCACAAGCTTGCAGTGGTTTACAGGCCACCATCAAGAAGAAACGTAAGTAGCTGGTGCCACTTTCAGTAAGACTGTGAAGACTTAACTGGTGAATCCTCATTCTCTTTGTTTCTCCTTCGTCCTAGTGTGTTCCTGAAGGCTGTCCCATTCGTTAGACACATTACAGGTGACAAAGTAATGCATAATTGGCAGCTCCAGATCAGTGGGTAGGGTTCTCATGTACCCTCTGATACAGGTCAGGCCCAGAAGGGTGAGTGCCTGAGCTGTTACCTTCCCAAATGCCAATTGGTCCCTCTGTCAGGAGTTTGGGGGGTGTGACCTGAGGTGCGAACAATTATTTACGGTGGGTGAAGCCCCCTCTGAGGGGGTTCCCAGTTGGAAAGAGCATGCCATTGGAGATGTTGGCAATCATGGGGGATTCTTTTGCAATGTATCAATCACCATCTTAACGTGTGTCTACTAAACATAAACAGAATGAGGCTATAGATTTGAAGGCCCTCCCAAATGCACCTTGGTTCCTCATGGTATCGCACACTGAAGAGGGTCATTTCTTTGCTACAGTTAATGCATGCCTTATTCTGGAAGGTGTTGCAGTTGGAGACTCTGTGAAATTTTTCTCATTTATGATAAAGATGGATGCAAACTTAATGCCCACATGCACTCAAAAATGGTTCAAATGTCTCTGAGCACTATGGGACTTAACATCTATGGTCATCAGTCCCCTAGAACTTAGAACTACTTAAACCTAACTAACCTAGGGGCAGCACACAACACCCAGTCATCACGAGGCAGAGAAAATCCCTGACCCCGCCGGGAATCGAACCCTGGCGCGGGAAGTGAGAACGCTACTGCACGACCATGAGCTGCGGACCCACGTGCACTCATTTTCTACCATTTGCTCGAGTAGTTTGTGCCTCAAAGATTAAGGGAGGCTGTGAAGTAATCACAGTCCAACCATACATTCCAAACCAGATGAGTTCGTACAAGTGTCAACGTTATAATAAAACATGCATCTAGTTAAAACATGGCCAAGTGTGTTACTTTTGGCTGAGATGCTCACGAGGGCAGCTGTTCGCCTCCTCTCTGCTGTATCAAATGTAATCCCGTGAATGTCCCAAGTGTCTTAATGAGTAAGCATCCAGAAGATCTGATTGAAGGACATCAAACCCCACCCTGTCACTTGCAATTGTTAGCTAGTCAAAATCCGTGCATTTTACCGTCTGGCATTTACAGTACCATTTTTGCTATGCCGTGCGTAACGGAGGATATGCCCACTAAGACTTCCAACTTCAAGTCAGTGTTGCAGTAGTGAAATCACACAGGTCACAATAGTATCCCTGTCTCCTACTACAGCTACGCAACAAGCAATCAGATCTTTACATTTGGTGGCGAAATCACGTGCTACACAACTGTCAGGCTGAAAGGACAATAGCAATACTCGTGCAAAGACTTTCTACAGCTAAAAACATACTCTTCATCTGTCAACTAGAAAGTTCTAAGAACTCTAACAAAAACAAATGGTCTTCTCCTTCGCTGACTTGGAGATCCACTTCAGTGGTGTTGGCATATGTACCCTTACCTGGCTGACCTCCATTTTGCTGGTGCCCACTGCCTACCGATTTTCTGTCTTGGAATTCAGACTGACCCAGGGAGATAGCCAATATGTTTGTAGACCTCATGGAACAGGATTCTCCAGCCTCTTCCCCCTGTAACAGTGGATTTTTGAAGGCTGGCACTCAGCAGCCACCAAGGTGACTAATCTTAATTTGTTCCCTCTTGCCCAATCCCCATTATGACTTCTCCAATGGAAAATTCATGGCATTAAATCCCAGGAGAGATTACAGCTGCTCTTGGAATTACAGTGTCTGCTTGTTTTCTGCTTCCAAGAAAAAAAATTATCCTCACAACCCATTTGACCTTTCATGTTTCTTTCTGGTCCTCTGTGACCTTGTCCCCCCAAGGACAGCATTCCACCTCATGTGGGAGCCATGCTGGCCATCCATCTCATTTAACATGCGACTGCTAGCTGTTGCAGTCAGCATTTCCCTTCCTCATTTCACCTTTTCTCTTTGCAAGATCTACACCTCTCCATCATTTGCTGTTACCAAGTCGGACTTACCCTAGCTCATTGGTCAGCTCCCTCACTCCTTTTTGCTGCTTGGCCACTTCACTGCCCACCATCTGCTTTGGGCTCTTAGAGAACCTGCCCAAGAGGTTCCCTCTTAGCTGACCTTCTGAATCATCTCTTACCACTAGAGCACCCACGTTCCTTTCAGATTTCATGCACATTTCTTACCATTTGGACTTCTTGTTCTGCACTGTCCAGCTCGCCTGTCATCTTTGGAATGTGCGTTCTTATAGGACAACTATCCAAGGATTTCCACCCAATAATCCCCAAACAGCTTTTAGAGTTTAGCCAAGAGACAAAATCCAATAATAAGTTAACTTGGTAATACAACTTAAGATCATTTACAAAAACCTTTAAGAATGATGACAGTTGGCACCATAAAATCGGAAAACATTAAGGGCAGCAATAAACTAAAAAACATTAATAATAATGGCAACTCGGCACCATAAAATAAGATAAATTTATTCTGCAAGAACAAATTACAATGGTGCTTTAAAAGATTTTATACCTCAGACCAAGATCCAATAATAAGTTAACTTGGCATTACAATTTAAAATCATTTATATAAAAGAGCTTTGAGAAAGATAATGGCACTTGGCACCATAAAATAAAAGAAGCACAACATACAACCAATAAATATAATAACAAAATAATAATTTGATACAACGAAAGGGCAAGGGCAACTCCCAACACAATCACAGACGACCGAGCTCTCACACTTCAGAGCCTTCCCACTAGAAACAGTCCCCGAAATAAATGCTGAGAGCTCCCCGACATGCCTCCCACAACTGCACCTTGGTTATGTTCTGTAACACACGACAGATAATATCAACACAAGATAAAATTCAAAAATGAAATAACAATATAACATCCCGACAGCACATAACCACAGTGCCGTTAACTCAGGCGCTCTTAACAGGTGCCAGAAGCCAACACACACAAATCTTAATAAAGAAAACAATAAAAGCCAAGCGCACATGAATAGTGAAACCACAGTCTTAGAAGTGCCTTACCAACACCAAACGCGACTATTCCACCAAGTTAATAATAACACAGTAAGATAAAAATACGGAACATACCACTAAATGCTGTGACACAAACCAAATTGACGAGATCGTGTTGTTCAGGTCCCAGAAGACCATATTATAAGCAGAAGTAATTCACTATATGTATACTGTCCAAAACCGCCTTCCTTAGGCAGACTTTACCTAACTTGTCAAATGCCAAATATGCCATACATGAACGCAACTCCGGGCAGGTAACAGGAACCACCTACATGAATTCCTTCAAAAAGGAACATACAGGCACCACCAAAGGTTACGCTGAGCAGACCGGGTGGGTAACGACCCACTCAGCGGTATAAACAAAAGATACTCCAGTTGAGCAAATAAATTAGTACCAATGAATATCGTAATGTGCCACACACACACACACACACACACACACACACACACACAGCATCAACTTCCAATAACGCCGTTCCACATCAGAATGAAGTTCAGAAACCGCAGCTGGAGCTTCCAGCGGAAAATCTGACGAGCCAACCGAGCTCACACCCTAACCTGGCAGACGACTCCAAAATTTAGCAATTAGTTGTCTCTGGGCCAGAGTATCACAGGACCCCACCGGACCTCCACATCGGACAGGCAGGCAGAACAAGTACACAGACACCAATTAATCACCACCGCATGGCCAGCACAGCGGCGAGTTGATCCGCTCCAGACCACTCTGCTCATATTGCGAAGTACAACCAACTTAGTGCTAGTCACCAGCAGGTCAGGCAGAGCGAACTTCACGTTCCATGCAATATCCAGAAACCGACTACCCTCTCACTTTCCACCAGCCACCACGAACACACGCCCGCGACATAATAGCAAATCACCACATATGAGTGCCACCCGCACTAGAACAGCGAACTATAATCGATTATAGCGTGCGCTCTAAACGAGATCACAGGATAGCGACGCGCGCTGTATCAACCTGGAATGACCCATTCCCTCTGACACATACTCAAGTGATCACTTCCTGTGTGCTATCCATGCGCCGATTCCTACCCCACCTGAGTGCAAATTTCTACATCTACATTATACTCCGCAAGCCACCCAATGGTGTGTGGCGGTGGGCACTTTACGTGCCACTGTCATTACCTCCCTTTCCTGTTCCAGTCGCGTATGGTTCGCAGGAAGGACTGCTGGAAAGCCTCCGTGCGCGCTCGAATCTCTCTAATTTTACATTCGTGATCTCCTCGGGAGGTATAAGTAGGGGGAAGCAATAATATATTCGATACCTCATCCAGAAACGCACCCTCTCGAAACATGGACAGCAAGCTACACCGTGATGCAGAGCGCCTCTCTTGCAGAGTCTGCCGCTTGATTTTGCTAAACATCTCCATAACGCTATCATGCTTACCAAATAACCCTGTGATGAAACCCGCCACTCTTCTGTGGATGTTCTCTATCTCCTCTGTCAACTCGACCTGGTACGGATCCCACACTGATGAGCAATACTCGAGTATAGGTCGAACGAGTGTTTTGTAAGCCACCTCCTTTGTTGATGGACTACATTTTCTAAGGACTCTCCCAATGAATCTCTCCCTGGCATCCGCCTTACCAACAATTAATTTTATATGATCATTCCACTTCAAATCGTTCTGTACAGATACACCCAGACATTCTACAGAAGTAACTGCTACCAGTGTTTGTTCCGCCATCATATAATCATACAATAAAGGATCCTTCTTTCTATGTATTCGCAATACATTATGTGTGTCTATGTTAGGGGTCAGATGCCACTCCCTGCACCATATGCCTATCTGCTGCAGATCTTCCTGCATTTCGCTGCAATTTTCTAATGCTGCAACTTCTCTGTATACTACAGCATCATCTGCATGGAACTTCCGACTCTGTCTGCTAGGTCATTTATATATATTGCGAAAAGCAATAGTCCCATAACACTCCCCTGTGGCACGCCAGAGGCTACTTTGTCTGTAGACGTCTCTCCATTGAGAACAACATGCTGTGTTCTGTTTGCTAAAAACTCTTCAATCCAGCCACACAGCTGGTCTGATATTCCGTAGGCTCATACTTTATCAGGCGACAATTCGGAACTGTATCGAACGCCTTCCGGAAGTCAAGGAAAATGGCATCTACCTGGGAGCCTGTATCTAATATTTTCTGGGTCTAATGAACAAATAAAGCGAGTTGGGTCTCTCACGATCACTGTTTCCGGAATCCATGTTGATTCCTACAGAGTAGATTCTGGGTTTCCAGAAATGACATGATACGCGAGCAAAAAACATGTTCTAAAATTCTACAAGAGATCGATGTCAGAGATATAGGCCTATATTTCAGCGCTTCTGCTCGACGACCCTTCTTGAAAACTGGGGCTACTTGTGCTCTTTTCCAATCATTTGGAACCTTCCGTTCCTCTAGATACTTGCTGTACAGGGCTGTTAGAAGGGGGGCAAGTTCTTTCATGTCTCTGTGTAGAATCGAATTGGTATCCTGTCAGGTCCAGTGGACTTTCCTCTGTTGAGTGATTTCAGTTGCTTTTCTATTCCTTGGACACTTATTTCGATGTCAGCTATACTTTCGTTCGTGCGAGGATTTAGAGAAGGAACTGCAGTGCGGTCTTCATCTGTGAAACAGCTTTGGAAAAAGGTGTTTAGTATTTCAGCTTTACGTGTGTCATCCTCTGTTTAAATGCCATCATCATCCCAGAGTGTCAGGATATGCTTTTTCGATACACTTACTGATTTAACGTAAGACCAGAACTTCCTAGGGTTTTCTGTCAAATCGGTACATAGAATTTTACTTTCGAATTCACTGAAAACTTCACGCATAGCCCTCCTTACGCTAACTTTGACATCCTAAGGCCGACTGTAGGCTATACCCCTCCCTCACGACCTTTACACAGCTGTGATGATCACATAAAGTGTCTTCCAAATGTTATCCTTATCGCCGAAGAATGTTCCCCACTGTGCACTTCAAGTTTACTGTAGTGTGTCCTGGTCCCTGGTGGACTGAGGCATGCAGCAATATGATTCGCTTGCAGAGATATGCTCTCCACATTTTGAACCATCGTCCTGATACATCTGCTAGAGGGCTGGTATCCTCTGTAGTCCGTACATTTGGGACTTTAGAAGCTGTCTGCCCCATTTACTAGAGGAAGTTTTGAAAGACAAAGTTGTCTCAAGGTTTATATCGTTTGACTTGTCACACACATTTATCCACGAAAACGGGTTGCCTGAATGCTCGTCCTGGGTATCATTGTCTTTGCTATCCCAAGTAACCATATTATGGAATCACCCAACAGGCGTCTCAGCTCCCTTTTCGCCAAGGATTTTACACTCTGTTACAGTTCCACACAAACGTGTCTCCTTGTGTGGCGTCTTCAGCGTCGTTCCTATCTTCTTTTCTCGTGAAGCATGGACAGTGGCTTTGACTTTTCCACTGCCAAAACCTTTTGTATGAATTTTTGGCTGCGTAATGAGTTTCTTACACCATCTTTACATCTTGCACCTTTCGTTCTTCCATTCATTGAAACTAGAAAATTCCTGTAGCTAATATCTGATAGGAAACTTACTTGGTCCTCCCATGTATTCTTACCCGGCTGTACATGGTACCCAGTTCCTCAGTGTCCTACATCTCCTAAGTGGTACTTCCAGGGGAGTGGATCAGACCAACCTCCTCCATTTTTTTAAAATACCATGTCCATTCATAACTAGACTGTGGGTGTTTAGTTCATTCCTCTGCACTTCTGTTCATCATTTGCTGTCTTAACACACTCCACCATCATGGAATATGTTTTACCACTGGTGGCTTTTACGCGAGCCCGTATGAGAGTCAATGCAGAAGATGCTGAACAACTAGTCATACTGGCATGATGTCCTCCTCAGTGGACAGGCATTCCGTTTCTCTTTCACGCCTGATCACTCATCTTATTCCCTCTCATTCCATGACTCCCTTGCCTTCTAGTATGGGTCATGCCATTCATCTCAGTTACCTCGTGGAGTTGACTTTTGGCTTCTGCTTTGCAGCTTAACTTCACAGTACCTGCCACATTCCTGATGGTTGTGAACCCTTCGCCACCTTTGCTTCATGTAGCAGCCCATATTCATTGTGGACGTCATTTTCTTCACTTTTATAAGCAAGACTCACTATAGGAAAAAATGCATAAATAATATGGACTAATCTGTCGTCGAGGTACAAAATTCATTACAATATTACACTCTCCACGAATTGTACTGACTGGCAGTTGGTTCATCAGTTGATAACTCAAAAATTTTATCAGTATTATGCACCATCACTTGTCCCTCTGAGAAACCTAGTGATTATCCTATTAAATATTTGTGAATGAAGTCCGCAATGTGTTTTGTTTCTATCTTTGATTTAAACATATTAACGTTTGCCTTCACCTCATACCTCAAATCCCTTAACAAAACGTTTCAAGTATACATATGAATTGTCAGTGTTGCAAGTGCCAAGAGGCATTGACACAACTTCCCAATTCTCTAGATGCAATTTATTATTAATTCAGTGACGTTAGCTATGATTTCGTATGTTTCCAGTCAGTCAATGCTGTAAATCGCTACCCCCTGCATATATATTGGAGGAAATCAGTTTGCTTTCAATTTAAACCAATTAGGATTAGAGTGAACATAATTACATCGCAGATTCAAATGACGTGGAGACTTGCATGCTGCTTGTTTTTATGCAATTTTCAGGAAAAATATCATGCAGAAATATCCTCAGAGGTATGAACTGAAGTCATGGTAGCGTCGAACATCGTACATCAGCTGGTTCCTATTGGTGAAGTGACAACACAGTTCTTCAGGTGGCTTTAAATCACCAAGAGCTCCATACCCCAAACAACATCTAAATTGACAGTTCCATGTTTCTTGGATTTCCACATTGTCTTAGGCAATGTATCCTTTATAAACACGCTGCAAAATCTCGTGATTTTAAGTTTGCTGACGAGTTTAACCAGATCTGTGTTATTAATCCTTTTTTCCAGTATCATTGCTGTGGGCCTTTATGTACAACCAAAGCCATTTCCTGTATTGTAAATATAGGCCTTTACCTATAGCAATGGCCTCCATGGTCATATTATGCCTTTCAGCTGCTTATAATTACTTTTCGCTTTTTCGGGCGTTCTGTACTGCTTGAACTATATCAGCTCTCCTAGCTAATGAAACCAGTAGCTGACAGCCCAGCAAATGCAGGTATCGGAAACAGAATTATTCCACCAGATGTCTTTGATATTTGTAGGAACGTGGGCGTTTTAACACATCATTTCCTTCCTTCTTTCTGCCTAAAGGCACCTTTTGCAGCTGTCACCAATTTTTTAAATATCCCATAGGTTTTTCTTCTTCTTTAGTATACAGTGAACTGAATTCAGTAATGCTTGACGGTTAGTCCAGTACCCAATTTAAGTTCGAGCAAACATTGCCTTATCAACCACATGTTCAGAAATAGCTTGTGCTGCATGAATATCTGTTCCCTGACATACCTGTGTAGCCTTATCAATGAATATTTGCTCTGCAATACGGTGATCTTTGTAGTGTAGGCAATGATGTGCACTTTGTATACATTGTCCAATGCATTAAAGCCCTTATCACCATAAGCTAGGTGCTATTTTAGTTTTGTTCCAGCTCCACAGAAATTGTATCCAGAGATATACACTTCTGATGGCTGATTCTCGAGAATACCACCTCCAACTTTGTTGATACGTTTCGTAGCACTCATGTCACACTACTGCCTGGTTTCAGCTTTGCTTTTCGAATTACATAGCAAATTGTGGGTGTTCACCCAGCTGTTGAGCTTTGAAGAGAAACTAAGCCATTTCATCAATGCCCTGTTCCTTTGACATCATATGATCCGCTCTATAACTAACATATTGGGTTCAAAGCTTTCTTGTAATTCCTTTGTGACTTCAATAGGTTTGCTCTTAATTCTGTGGTGAATAATGCGATTATACTCGTCAATGATTTTTGGCTGTATGTTCAGCCATTTGAACATACATTGAAGATTAAATTGCTTCCACATTCAATTTTTGATGGTCCAGTTCAACCATTTGGCAATACTGTTTCCAAATATGAGAATGTTGAGTAGTGGCTTATCCCACTTAATTCGAATTCTGCTTTGAAATGTCTATCGTAAAATTCACTTCCATCATATGTCTTCAAGGTTGATGGACAGTCGATTCAGTCCTGTCTGCAACAACTGTTCAGAAACCTCTCAAACCTCCTTCCCTGTGTTTACATTCAAAGGTAAGGCCCAAGTGAAATTGGAATGTGTCTGTGACTGCGAGAATGTACTTGACACCATTATTTGATTGTAAGTAGTTTTGAATATCCAAGAGATCAGCCTGCCATGCATAATCCATTCCTCGTATTATCAGATTTATTCTGCATGCAGGTCTGTAAAGCTCATGAACAACTCTCTCACACTTACTCGACGATGCCTAATTTTCGTAGCCCAGGTAAGATCGATAATATTTTGTTCATGTGATCTGCAATCTCTTCACCAGCTAAAGCTGTAAACAGTTGTAATCGATCTATGATTCCATTTAGTTACCATAATTCATATATTCTAGATGTAGACTGTTTAGTGTTTCAGGCTGAACTTCGACTATTTTACCTGCACTAGGTGGAGCTGCTAATGCTGGTTCAGTTAAAATCCTGTATTCGTCGCTCTATGAGACTTCCATTCATCCTTTTGGGGTTTTACATGCGTTGGTCGTATGTGATATTGGACCACATGTTTTTATAGTTTCAGGGTATATTTTTAACAGTCGACATTTTCAAAATTATTAACTGTAACAGCCTAGGCAATCTTTCAAATTCCTTGTTCTCAATTCTTATTGCCTTCTTGGTTAAACATTATTGAGTGCTTACCTAACAAATACGGTTTTGCACTGATGACCCCATATGTTCTTTCTTAACTCAGCCCTCCTCCTCCTCCTCCTCCTCCTCCTGTTTCTGGTTTCATCCATAGTCCATGACACCTCTTTCAGCCTGTCAGTTACTGGCTTAAATGTTGCTGAGGGACACTGGTCTCGTTGCAGTTGACCTAACTTTCACGAAAGTAGCTTCTGTCAAATTGTTTTCCACACCTCAGCTTTTAACATTACACTTCTTTGACAACATGCTGGGTATGCTTAAGTATGTCTCACTCAAATAAATTATATTCACTTCCATGTGGCGAGCAAAGCAGAAATGTCGGCGGATATCCTGATTTTCCACAGAGTTGTTGCCAAAAATGAATATGCTGTTTGGTTTTACGTTTTCAGGTGGTGGAATATCACTGCTTTTGCTGGCAGTTTAGTATGTTAGTACCCTAACTCCATGCAAAATCTCCTGCAGTAGTTGATATTTTGATTGAAACAGAATTTTTGAAAAATATATACCTGCTCTAAGTGGACTCCCACAGGATATGTCAACAGTGTAAAAAGTAATTATTTTCCGCAGCATGAAACCCCAATAACCAAAGCACCTCTAATATAAGGAAGTAATGGTCCATTTGTCTCGTTCTTCAGGTTTCTACCTTCATCACTGCAGGACCAGTCATTTAAAAACCCTTGTGGTGAGACTGTTTCGTCCACTTGGTTATGGTGGTAACTGTTTATTTACATTGAAATGGAGGGTTTTTATAAACTCTTGCTTACAGCTGGGTATATAAACAAACTTAAATTAGATCGTAATTCAGTGCCCACATCTGGTAATGATGGTTCATACATTTCCACTTCCATCAATGCACAGAATGCATCATGGAGTCGAGCTATGGTAGTTTCCAATGAGTGGAGATTTTGGCAAGCTATCGACAGTAAATTACTTGTAGAATATGTGACTGCCATCTTTGCCAACACTCTAGCTCATGCTGTACCGCATTTCATTAAAATGTTAAAAATCAGCTCCTGTAGATCTGTGCTCCCTCTGTTGTTAAATATTTTAACTGCACCAACTCTATCCCTACAGAGATGGTATGATCACCTGGTAACATCAGGGGAGAACAAACTTTTCTGTGGAACAAGGCTGACATATGCTTTGAGACATTGCATTGTCAGTGTCATTGATGCAAAGCGAATATTACTTTGTCATCACTAAATCGATGGTTTTCAAGAAATTCCACTTACTAGAACTCCCTATTCGATATTACACTGACAGTAACATGCTTACACCCACTGGTATTCAAACAGTAGGTTTGATTGAATGGCATTATGTTGACACCAGATGCCTGCTGCTGCAAGGAAAGCATATAGTGTTCGTTAGAAGCTTATTTGCTCATTTTCTCTGTTCGTCAGCATTAATACTTAAATTGGCTCACAATGAGGACTTTTGATGCATGACTTGACGTCCTTATCCTTTGATGTTTGTCACAAGTGAGCGAATTATTTATCAATTGCTGTAAGTATATTTTCGCGAAATCTACTTCTATTATAGTTGTAATGGTATTATTATTGTTATTGTTATTATTGTTATTTAGATTCAAATCTCGTATTTTGTGCACATGTGTGTATTTATCAGGCACATTTATAAGCTTTATAAACTGTGTGGTCCATAGAACCACTGGCTGAATTGCATCACTCCTTTGTGTTGTGTTACTTGCAGCACTTAGATCGCCCAATCCAGTGGAAGCTCTCGTAGTAGCAGCAGTAGTACATCAGAGTACTGTGAGCTGACATGTTTTCATAAGAAGTGACTTATTTTAAATATTGTCTGTGTTCCTTACCTTCAACTCCTATACTTCGTATATGTCTGTTTATTTACCATGCCAACTCTGGTATGGACAGATATAGTAATTGCTGTGTTCAGATGTGAATGAAGTTGGTGATTCTTCGCTCACAGCTCCAGGTAGTGTTGTCCACCAATTGGTCCACTGCTGCGGTCACCTTGGGTACTGCCCATACTGAGATTGACCTCTCACTTGGTCCGCAGCTCGTGGTCGTGCGGTAGCGTTCTCGCTTCCCGCGCCCAGATTCCCGGGTTCGATTCCCGGCGGGGTCAGGGATTTTCTCTGCCTCGTGATGACTGGGTGTTGTGTGCTGTCCTTAGGTTAGTTAGTTTTAAGTATTTCTAAGTTATAGGGGACTGATGACCATAGATGTTAAGTCCCATAGTGCTCAGAGCCATTTGAACCTCTCACTTGTGGTCGAGTGGGAAGTCATTCCAGCGTGTGGGTGGCAATGAAAGAATTTCCATGTTGCTGATTGGAGAGCCTGCTCAGTTCGTCTGATGAACAATTGGATTTCTGTCTATGGCTGATGAAATCCATGAGCCAGATGAAGTCGCTTGCCATGTTCCAGAGAAAGCCTCTCAGTGTGCAAGACAGGACAGGGGGTAGTATTACTGGTGATTGGAAGCTCCGGTGTTAGGTGTGTAATGGCATCATTTAGAGAAACGACTGTATAGGAGGGGAAGGAATCCAATGTACATACTGGGAGGAGTCTTTACAGATAAGAAATGGGTGCTTCTGGATGCCATGAAAGACATGGAATAGCCAGCAGTAGGTGGTGGCTCACGTTGGTGCTAACAATATGTGCCACATTGGATTGGAAGAGGTTCTATCAGGTTTCAGGTGACTGGCTAGTAATGACTGGCAGTCTTGTGTGCGAGATGAAGGCAGAGCTCACCATCTGAAGCATCATGGGCAGAACTGAAGGTGGTTCTTTTATAGAGTGGAGTGAAGTCTGAATCAGAGTCCCAGACAGTTCTGCAGCTGTGTAGGTTGCAGATTCCCCAACTAGCGTCAGAAGGTGGTGGATTTATGGATTCAGCTCAATGGCTCAGGAGTCAACTACACAAAGGAAGCAGTTCCACGAGTATGCGGATGTGTAGAGGGGACTGGGCTTTTTTTAAAATTAGAGGGTCTCAGGTAAGTGCAGAAAGTGCTTCAGTTTCAAAGGCTGCAAGTAGAACACCGAAAGAGGGTAGATACAACACAGTAGGTATCGTAGCTGTAAATTGTCATAGTTGCATTAGAAAAGAACGAGGGCTCAATGCGCTAACAGAAAGCACTGAATGTCAAATCGTTATAGGTATTTAAATAAGTTCAGCTGAAATTTTTGAAGAGACCTAAGCATGTTCACAAAGAATAGATGAAATACATTTGGTGGTGTAGTGTTCATTGCTGTTCGAAGTAGTTCACCTTGTAGTGAAATTTAAGTAGATAGCTCCTGTGAGGTAGTAAGGGTAGCGATCAATTAAAAGTTCTGATCTCAGATGTCATGGTCTATCTGTAAAACTACCTCTTCCTGACGTTTCGTTGTTTCGTTGCCTACTGCAGCCAACATCTTTGGAGGTGAGTAAACGATGGTTGCCAGGCCATGGATTTCCCGTTTATATAGTGTGCATAAAGGGCACCAACATGTCACGTGGGGCAGACTATAAGTCTATCTCTGACTAACATCATTATTCTTGAACGAATATAATCGATCGTCACATGATTGGAACAAAGTCGAACACAATATCCTGTCTAACTTTAAGCCGTCTCCTTTTGTGTTGAAATCATTGTGGTGTTCCAGAATTTCTATAGCTTTCCTGTACATACGTGCATAATAATCGATGTTCTGGCTAACACGCTTGTCTCACTAAATTTTATTTCATGACAACCTTCCTTAAAAACACGTTTCGGTACAGCTGATTTGTCGGTATATCCCAGTCTACAGTTCCTTTTGTGTTCGGTTGGCCAAAACTTTCCCAATACAGTCCGTAATATTGTGAATAAATGGAAGAAAAACTTTTCCAGCTGACAGTTGTTGCTGCATGTTGTCACATACTTTTCTTCTGGGATGAAGTGCTCGCTTGATGTCGTTGTCGGCGTATCCATTTTTCTTAACAGCCATTCGTAAATGATTTAGATCAACTTGAAAATAAACTTACCAGCTCTGTCCACCAATGTTTTAATGACACCTCTCTTCTTCCTGGGATGATGGTTCGAATGCTTATGGAGGTAATAGTCGATGTGTGTTTCTTTTGTATACACCTTATGCCCTAGAATCCCATTGCCTGTTTAATTGCTGATACGCCCGAAAAAATTAGTTGCCATTTCTCTGTTTCTCCATAGTAAATTGTATCTTTGGATTAATACTATTCAGATACACCAAGAAACCGTACAGTTCCTCTCTACTGTGATTCCATATCACAAAAGTCCCATCCACGTACAGACACCACTTTCAAGGACTTTTTCTGCCCGGCTGCAGTGCTTACTGTTCAAAAAATTCAATGAAAACATTAGCAACAGCTGGACTCAGAGGGCTGCCCATGGCCACGCCTTCTGTTTGTTCGTGAAACTCATTATCATACTGGAAATGAGTCATGGACGGCCGTCGGTGGCCGAGCGGTTCTAGGCGCTTCAGTCTGGAACCGCGCGACCGCTAAAGTCACAGGTTGGAATCCTGCCTTGGGCATGGATGTGTATGATGTCCTTAGGTTAGTTAGGTTTACGTAGTTCTAAGTTCTAGCGGACTGATGACCTGAGATGTTAAGTCCCATAGTGCTCAGAGCCAAATAAATCATGGTCAGGCAATGTTGGGACCTCCATAGCCTGGCAGCCAGTCATTGACTCACTGCTACCCGCAGTTGTTAACAAAACGTCAGGAAGTAGTAGTTTTACAGATTGACCATGGCCTCTCAGGCCATAAGTTTTAACTAATGGGGGTGCTGACTGTGAAAGCCTATACAGTATGATAAGTACGGGTGGAGCTTACACCTACGAACTGGAATAAATTAATAAGTTCCCTTCACCAATGCTCTGACTTGGATGAAACATGCTGAACAGTTCAAAGAAAACTTGTCATTTGAAATAGGTATGCCACTTGTAGAATTAGAGTTGGTGGGGACTTTCGTCTACCCTCGATATATTGGCGAAAATACAATGTCAGTGGTAGGCATAAAACGTCGTCGAAAAGCGAACTGAATGGTGTGTCTGAAAATTATTTTGCACAGTGAGTTCAGAAACGCACTGAAAGTGTAAATGGTTGAGAAAACATCTTTGACATCTTAATAACCATGGCCAAACAGGGAGCGTAACAGGTACAGGGATTAGTGACCACAATGTTGTTGAGCCATGAAAAGTTCACAAGAGTGAATACTGTAACATCAAAACTCACCAAAATAAACGCATAATACATGCCCTTGAAAAAGCAGATAAAAATTCACTTTACACATCCCAAAGAGAGAGTTTCCACTCCTTCAGATAAGTCTTTCTAAACATAGCCCAGATGTGGTTTAAAGCAAAATAAGTAATAACTGAGAGATACATATCAAATAAATTAATAAGTGGTACTGACACACAAAGGTCAGACCAGTGTTTCAGAAGCAATGAAATACACATGCCAAATTTAAAAGAATGCAAAATCCACAGGATTGGCGAAGTTTTACAGAAGCTCGAAATTTAGTGCAAACTTCAATGAGAGAGGCTTTTAATAGTTTCCAGAACGACACTCTGTGTCGAAATCTGGCAGAAACCCAAAGAAATTCTGGTTGTATGTAAAGTATACAATTGACAAGATGCATTAATACCTTCACTGCGCGATAACAATGGTATAGTTATTGAAGACAGTGCTACTAAAGCGAGTTACTGAAGACGGATTTTATCAATTCCTGCACAGGAAAAGCAAAGTATTCCAGAATTTTAATTAAGAATAACTGCCTATATGAGTAACTTAGAAGTGGGTATCCTAAATGTGTTGGAGTAGCTTAACACTTAAGAAAGGCAATGCCTCTGGGTCAGACTGTACATCACGCACGTTAAGAAAGGCATTGCCTCTGGGGCAGACTGTACACTACCCAGGTTCCTTTCAGAATATGTTGATGCAATAGCTCCATACTTGGCAGTCATAAGCAACTCTTCAACTGCAGAACGATCAGTACCCAGAGACAGGAAAGTAGCACAAATTAGACCGGAAACCAAGAAAGGAAATGGGAGTAATCCGATGAAATGCCCACCCATACCACTAACGTCACTTTGCAGTAGGATTTTGGAAAATATAATCTGTTTGAACATTGTGAATGACCTTCAAGATATCATTTATGGACAAATAACCAAAACATATTCGGAGAACATAATTCTTGTGAAACACAACAAGCTCTTTATTCTCGAAAAGTAATGACTAATTTGGGCAGATGACATTACATTGATTCCATATTTTTTGTTTTACAGAAAGCTTTTGACTCTATTCCTCACAAGTGATTTCCGATTACGTTGTGTGCCCCTGGAGTATCATCCTAGTTGTTTGCACTTATTTGTGATTTTGTACCAGGAAGGTAACAGTTCGTAATATCTGACGTTTCCCAAGTAAGTGTTATAGGCCCTCTCTTGTACCTGATCTATGTACATGATTTAAGAGAGAATCTGAGAAGCTCTCTTTGATTGTTTGCAGATTATGCTGTCATTTACCTTATTGTAAAGTCATCAGATGATCAAAACGAATTGTGAAGTGATAAAGATGTTTTTAAGATGTGAAAAATGACATTTGACTGTAAATAATGGAAAGTATGAAGTAAACCACAGGAGTATTGAAATGAATGTGCTAAATTTCGTTACCACGATAAATCATACAAACCTAAAAGCTGTGAACTCAACTAAATACATAGGGATTACACTTATGAGTAACCCCCCTGCGGGTCCGGGGATTAGAATAGGCCCGAGGTATTCCTGCCTGTCGTAAGAGGCGACTAAAAGGAGTCCATCCCCCTCACGGGGGTAGTTAGCGCCTGCGTCCGGAGACGGACGGTTTCACGACCTATAATCGTGGTCTTTTTGGTTTTTCACTTCTCGTTTCTTCCTTCCTTTTGTTGGTTCCTTTCTTTGCTCTTCTCCACTTCACTGTCTTCCTTCCTCTTTCCCTTGACTCCTCCTTGCCTTCTCATTGCCTTTTTCTCCTTGCCTTCTCATTGCCTTTTTCTCCTTGCCTTCTCATTGCCTTCTTCTCCTTGCCTTCTCCTTGCCTCCTTCTCCTTGCTTTCTCATTGCCTTCTTCTCCTTGCCTTCTCTGGTCTCCGCCTCGGCGTTTGAGACAGTCTGTCCTCTTTCTCCCTCTCTCTTCTTTTTCCTCTTCTTCCTTCCTCCCTGTGCGTGTCTGAAGGCCGACCCACGCGTTCGCACGCGTAGCCGGTGACGGGGTAACGCGTAAGTCCCCGCCCTGGGTAGACATGTAAGGCACGCGCGTACCCCCTGGTAAAGGCCAGGCCCGGGGAGGGGTGATTGCCTGAGCTGATACCTTCTGACCATGCCGATTGGTCCCTCCGTCTGTTTCTCGGGAGGTGTGACCTGAGGTGTAAACATTCACCTAAGGCGGGAGTGCCCTCTGAGAGGGTCCCCACAAGGAAGGAGCGCGCCATCAGAGACGCTGGCAATCATGGGGGATTCGTCCGCAATGGATTCTACTCCATCGCTTTCGACTTCGACCCACAAACGGAAACGTGACCAGCCAACAGTGACAAAAATACTACCGCCTGCCCCACAGTTCCTCGTAGTTTCTCGATCTGAGGACGGAAAGGATTTTTCCTCTGTCAACCCTTTCGTTATCCAGAAGGGCGTAGATGCCATAGCCGGATCTGTCAAATCTTGTACCAGGTTGCGTAACGGTACCTTATTACTAGAAACTGAGAGTGCCTTTCAGGCACAAAAACTGCTTCGGGCCACACTCTTGTACACGTTCCCTGTCCGGGTGGAGGCCCACCGCACTTTGAATTCGTCTCGTGGTGTAGTCTATAGTAGCTCTCTCAACGGATTGACTGACGAGGAGCTTCAATCTTTCCTCGCTGAGCAGGGCGTGACGGCTGTCCATCGGGTCATGAAAAAGGTCAACAATGACCTTGTACCGACCCGGACACTTTTCTTAACCTTCGATAGTGTTAAGCTGCCATCGCGCATCAAGGCGGGCTACGAGGTTATTTCTGTTCGCCCCTATGTCCCGACACCTACGCGCTGCTACCAGTGTCAGCGTTTCAATCACACTCGACAGTCTTGTTCCAATGCGGCTAAATGTGTCACTTGTGGCAGGGATGCCCATGAGGGTGACTGTCCACCTCCGTCTCCTCGTTGTGTGAACTGTCAGGGTGACCATGCCGCATCCTCCCGCGACTGTCCTGTCTATAAGGAAGAACGCTGTATCCAGGAAATTCGAGTCAAAGAGAAAGTGTCCACCTCGGCTGCTCGCAAGCTATTGGCTAGTAGGAAGCCCACGCTGCTCCCAGCGGGGAAATACAGCACTGTCCTCGCCTCTCCTCGGACTACCCGGGAGGTAGCAACCCAGACATGCGATCTGACCTTCAGCACCATGGTCGTCCGTTCGGCCAGTGCTAAGGTCGCGCGGTCGACGTCTCCTCTTCCTCCCATCACCCCACAGACACCAGCCACTTCCTCCGCTTCTGCTCAGTCGAAGACCCCGAAGTCAGATGCACGGGCCTTCAAGAAGGAACCATCCCGTGCAGACTTCCTCCGTCCCTTGACCTCCCAGCCTTCGACCGGTACTTCCACCAAACGTCCTTCTAAAAAGGCGCATAGGAAGCACAGTTCTCCTTCTCCGCCGCGGCGCCTTTCTTCTCCTGCGCCACCCAGCGGTTGCCGCCCCAGGCCGTCATCCGTTTCGCCTGGCCGCACCGCTGGTAGCCGAACATCTGGCCGTTCACCGGCGGAGGAAGCTCCCCCTCCCGGCCATCCTCCTGAGATGGCCGATGACCCTATAGACCCCATGGACGATGACTGTCCGCCTCCTGCTAGCGGCGGCAGTGCTCGCTCGAAGCCAGGCCCTAAGCGGCCTTCGAGGTGACCCCTTCTCTCATCTTCCTTTTCTTACGATGGCACTTATTAACTGGAATATTCGCAGCGTTCGCTCCAACCGAGAGGACTTGAAGTTGCTGCTCCGCTCGCATCGTCCGCTCGTCGTAGCCCTCCAGGAAACGAAGCTACGCCCATGCGACCAAATTGCCTTGGCACACTACACCTCTGTGCGTTTTGACCTACCCCCTGTGGTAGGTATCCCAGCTCATGGAGGGGTTATGTTGCTGGTCCGGGATGATATTTACTACGATCCCATCACGTTGCACACCGGCCTGCAGGCTGTTGCCATCCGCATTACTCTCCCCACTTTTCCGTTTTCCTTTTGTACCGTTTACGCTCCATCGTCATCTGCCGTTACCAGGGCAGACATGACGCAACTTATTGCTCAGCTACCTGCACCATTTTTGTTAACTGGAGACTTCAATGCCCACCATCCTCTTTGGGGCTCTCCAGCATCCTGCCCGAGGGGCTCCTTGTTAGCAGACCTTTTCAACCAGCTCAATCTTGTCTGCCTCAATACTGGCGCCCCTACTTTTCTTTCGGACACATCTCATACCTATTCCCATTTAGACCTCTCTATATGTACTCCCCAACTTGCATGCCGGTTTGAGTGGTATGCCCTTGCTGATACATATTCGAGCGACCACTTCCCGTGTATTATCCATCTCCTGCAGCATACTCCCTCTCCGTGCTCCTCTCGTTGGACCATCTCCAAGGCAGACTGGGGGCTCTTCTCTTCCAGGGCGACCTTTCAGGATCAAACCTTCACAATCTGCGATCGTCAGGTCGCACACCTCACGGAAGTCATTCTCGCTGCTGCTGAATATTCCATCCCTCACCCTACTTCTTCTCCACGTCGCGTACCGGTCACCTGGTGGACCGCAGCATGTAGGGACGCTATACGTGCTCGTCGACGTGCTTTACGCACCTTTAAACGCCACCCTACAGTGGCGAATTGTATTAATTATAAACGATTACGTGCTCAGTGTCGTCGTATTATTAAAGAAAGCAAGAAAGCCAGCTGGGCTGCTTTCACCAGCAACTTCAACAGTTCTACTCCTTCTTCTGTTGTCTGGGGTAGCCAGTGCCGGCTATCTGGCACTAAGGTCCACTCCCCAATTTCTGGCTTGAAGGTCGCGAATGAAGTCCTTGTGGCCCCTGAGGCTGTCTCCAATGCCTTCGGCCGCTTTTTCGCCGAGGTTTCGAGCTCCGCTCATTACCACCCTGCCTTCCTCCCCCGCAAACAGGCCGAGGAGGCTAGGCCACGTGACTTCCGCTCCTCGAATTGTGAAAGTTATAATGCCCCATTCACCATGCGGGAACTCGAAACCGCACTTGGCCGATCACGGTCCTCCGCTCCAGGGCCTGATTCTATTCATATTCAGATGCTGAAGAACCTTTCTCCTGCGGGTAAAGGTTTTCTTCTTCGTACATACAATCGCATCTGGATTGAGGGACATGTTCCCGCATGCTGGCGCGAGTCTATTGTTGTCCCGATTCCTAAGCCGGGGAAGGACAAGCACTTGCCTTCCAGTTATCGACCTATCTCGCTTACCAGCTGTGTCTGTAAAGTGATGGAGCGAATGGTTAACTCTCGATTGGTTTGGCTGCTCGAGTCTCGACGCCTACTTACCAATGTACAATGTGGATTTCGAAGGCGCCGCTCTGCTGTCGACCATCTGGTTACCTTGTCGACCTTCATCATGAATAACTTCTTGCGGAAGCGCCCGACCGCGGCTGTGTTCTTTGATTTGGAGAAAGCTTACGATACCTGTTGGAGGGCGGGCATTCTCCGCACCATGCATACGTGGGGCTTTCACGGTAGCCTCCCTCTTTTTATTCGTTCCTTTTTAATGGATCGACAGTTTCGGGTACGTCTGGGTTCTGCCCTGTCCGACACCTTTCGCCAGGAGAATGGGGTGCCACAGGGCTCAGTTATGAGCGTCGCTCTCTTCGCCATCGCGATCAATCCAATAATGGATTGCCTCCCAGCTGATGTATCAGGCTCCCTTTTCGTGGACGATTTTACCATCTATTGCAGCGCGCAGTGTCCACGTGTCTTGGAGCGCTGTCTTCAGCGTTCTCTTGACCGTCTTTACTCCTGGAGTGTCGCCAATGGCTTTCGTTTTTCTGCCGAGAAGACGGTCTGTATTAACTTCTGGCGCTACAAAGAGTTTCTCCCACCGCCCTTACGACTCGGTCCCGTTGCTCTCCCACTCGTGGAGACAATCAAATTTTTAGGCCTTACCTTTGACAGGAAACTTAGCTGGTCTCCACATGTGTCGTATTTGGCCGCCCGTTGTACCCGTTCTTTAAATGTCCTCCGTGTTCTCAGTGGTATGTCGTGGGGAGCGGATCGAACCGTCCTACTTCGTCTATATCGGTCGATCGTCCGCTCCAAGCTGGATTATGGGAGCTTCGTATACTCCTCTGCACGGCCATCCATCTTACGCTGCCTCAACTCCATACAACATCGGGGTTTACGACTTGCGATCGGAGCATTTTATACCAGTCCCGTAGAGAGTCTTCATGCTGACGCTGGCGAATTGCCACTCACCTACCGGCGCGATATACTCCTTTGTCGGTATGCCTGTAAGCTACTGTCAATGCCCGACCATCCTTCTTATCGTTCCTTTTTTGACGACTCTCTTGACCTTCAATACGGGTTGTATGTCTCTGCCTTGCTACCCCCTGGAGTTCGCTTTCGTCGCCTCCTTCAACACCTTCATTTTTCACTCCCTGCAGCCTTTCGAGTGGGAGAGAGCCGCACGCCACCTTGGCTCCAGGCTCAGGTCCGCGTTCACCTCGACCTCAGCTCGCTCCCAAAAGAGGTCACCCCCGGTTCGGTCTACCACTCCCGTTTTTTGGAACTTCGTTCGAAGTTCAACAACATGACTTTCATTTATACAGATGGCTCTAAGACCAATGGCGGGGTCGGGTGTTCCTTTATTGTCGGGGCACAAAGTTTCCAATACCGGCTCCATGGCCATTGTTCGGTCTTCACAGCTGAGCTCTTTGCCCTCTACCAGGCTGTTCTGTACATCTGCCGCCACCGACATTCTGCTTATGTCATCTGCTCAGATTCCCTGAGCGCCATCCAGAGCCTCAGTGATCCGTACCCGGTTCACCCTTTCGTACACCGGATCCAACGCTCTCTTCAGCAGCTGGTGGACGTCGGTACGCCGGTTAGCTTTATGTGGGTTCCTGGCCATGTCGGTATCCCTGGGAACGAAGCTGCAGATGCCGCGGCCAAGGCTGCGGTCCTCCAGCCTCGGACAGCTTCTTGTTGTGTCCCTTCTTCCGATTTTAGCAGGGTCATTTGTCGGCGCGTTGTGTCGCTGTGGCATGCCGATTGGGCTGCACTTACCGACAACAAGCTTCGGGCTTTAAAACCTCTTCCCGTGGCTTGGACGTCCTCCTCACGCCCTTCTCGGCGGGAGGAGGTCGTTTTAGCAAGGTTAAGAATTGGACACTGCCGGTTCAGCCATCGCCATCTGCTGACGGCTGCGCCGGCGCCGTTCTGCCCATGTGGGCACTTGCTGACGGTTCGTCACATTTTAATGTCCTGTCCCGATCTTAAAACACTGCGCCTCGATCTTAACCTGCCTACTACTTTAGATGCCATTTTAGCGGATGACCCACGAGCAGCTGCTCGTGTTCTTTGTTTTATCAATTTGACAAACCTCGCTAAGGACATTTGATGATGTTTTTTAATCCTATGCCTGTCAGTCTGTCTTTTATTGTGTTTTCCCTTTTAGTTGTTGTTGTCAACTTGTGCCTTGCGGTGCATTCTTAGAGTAGTCAGGGCGCTAATGACCATTGAAGTTGTGCGCCCGAAAACCACAAAAAAAAAAAAAAACTTATGAGTAAATTAAATCATAACATTCATATAGATACTGCTCTGGAGGAAGCAAACCAAAGATTGGTTTTTTGGCAGACAACTTGGAAAATGTGACAAGTCTACTAAAGAAACTGCTTACACTGTGCTTGTCTGTCCTCTTGTGGAGTATTCCAGTGTGGTGTGGGACATCAAAGAAATTTAAAGGATAGCAGCTGTTTTTGTATTATCACGAATTCAGGGAGAGAGTGCTATGGATACGATACATGAACTGGGATGGCGGTAATTAGAACAAAGGCGTTTTTCGCTAGAGCCAGAGATTTTCGTGAAATTTCAAACACGAATTTTGTCGTCAGAGTTTGATAATATTTTGTTGGCGCCCATCTATGTAGGGAGAAATTATCATCATAGTAAAGTACGAGAAATCAGAGCTCACATGGAAATATGTAACCCTGCACGCAATGAGAGTGGAATGGTAGAGAAGTAAATTAAAAATTAATATTCAGTGCCCATCTGCCAGGCCCTTAATCGTGAATTGCAGAGTTATCATGTAGATATAGATCATCAGGCATCATCGTCATCTTACATATATGCTTGTGGGCTTCGGACGTTTAGGTGGTGTGGCTGATAATTGTCTCAGAGCCACTTGCTCTTCACATATTTACTGACACTGTTCTCATTACATTTTCTGGAATACCATAGCAACAACAGCAAATTGCGTCAATATCTTCATCATCAGCACTCCCATTACAGTGTACCATGGACAAAAAGTTAATCAACTGAATACAGAAAATCGAATGCTTAGCAGTGGGATTTCTTTTTTGTTTTTAATATGTACAGTCGATGTCTTAATCTGTCATTGTCAAGATGCAAATGCTGAGAGAGTGTTGTGCATAGATGTTTCAATAAGAAAGTAGAACCTCCTACTGATACAATAGTAACAAAACATAATGAGATTTACAGGTAGACCAGTTTTTAAACGTTTCTTGTATGTACAGGCATGTTAAACAATTCGAACATATGCAACACTTCATACATGTTAATTGCAGTAACGTCATATGACATAATGGGCTCAGAGATGTGAGGTGCACGGGGCAAAGTGTGCTGCATGATAGTTGGAGCACTGGCCATGGGAGTGGAGGTGTTCATAGCTGGATGCTTATGCTCATAACAGTGAATATGCATTTGAATTGTACTGAAATCTTGGTCCTGTGCATGCAGAGCCGAGGGCACTTCGAACAGGAGCTGCTAAAGCTACAAGTAGCAGAAGCACAGGGAGGAGGCACAAGGGTCCTCTCATCCCTCTCCTTCCCCCCTCCCCTCCCATATCCCCTTTCCATCCTGTGCACCTCAGGCACTAGTTCTTTCCCTGTTTTCTCTCTAACTCTCCCACCCTCCCTTCCTCTCTCTGTCTCCCATGTATCTCCCCAGCCCGTATCTCCAGGTAGGTTGAGATTCCTAAACTGCCAGAAAGTTCTATACATGCTTATAAATCCATAACCATTCAATGTATTGATAAGTTTTACAGCTCCTATGGAAATGATACCATCTTTTAACATGGAAAAATGTACTTCCACCCAATAAAAAGTTTTTCACCTTAGCAAGCGCGTTTCTAGCTGGGAAATCTGGAAATTTTTTCTTGTTTGTATATACACCCAGTTAAGAAGGTATCTCTTTCATATGAAATGAAGTGCCTATTGAGAAGAAATGCAGTGCACAGGTGGTACAGCTGTTTTATCAGAACAGCAGCACTGCATTGCAGGAATATCATTGAAATACATGGCTGTGAAGAGGCCCCAAGTCAATAAATGTGTTGAAGAATACAATCAAGGAATTTGAAGAAATAAGTGAATTGGGTGGTGCAGCAGATTGCCATAGTGGTTGTTGAAGTTGCTTTTAGCTACAGCTAATCATGCAGCAGATGCCTCAAATTCTGCAGTAAATGCTAGCGTTCTCACAGGATCTCTCCCCTCCCTCCCTCCCTCCCTCCCTCCCTCCCTCCCTCCCTCCCTCCCTCCCTCCCTCCCTCCCTCCCTCCCTCCCTCCCTCCCTCCCTCCCTCCCTCCCTCCCTCCCTCCCTCCCTCCCTCCCTCCCTCCCTCCCTCCCTCCCTCCCTCCCTCCCTCCCTCCCTCCCTCCCTCCCTCCCTCCCTCCCTCCCTCCCTCCCTCCCTCCCTCCCTCCCTCCCTCCCTCCCTCCCTCCCTCCCTCCCTCCCTCCCTCCCTCCCTCCCTCCCTCCCTCCCTCCCTCCCTCCCTCCCTCCCTCCCTCCCTCCCTCCCTCCCTCCCTCCCTCCCTCCCTCCCTCCCTCCCTCCCTCCCTCCCTCCCTCCCTCCCTCCCTCCCTCCCTCCCTCCCTCCCTCCCTCCCTCCTTCCACACACACGCTACCTCTGATTGCCTCCCCCCAGTCAACAGTTAAAAAGATTTGGTGGCACATTTTACACTAGTATCTCTAGAAGGCTCTGAATGTGCTGCTAAAGAAGCCCCAAGATAGGCCACAACACTTTCATTTTGCCTTTATTTTTGGCACACATGGAAATGAGCGACTTTTGGCTGGGGAATATTCTTTGGATGGACAAGGCATATTTTACTCTGCATAGGGCTGTGAATGCACAGAACTGTCACATATGGGGGTTTTCCTCCTAAATCTTGTGCAGGAACATCCACTGCTCCCAGCTTATGTGATAGTGTGGTGTGATTTCACAAGCCCCCTTCATTTTCAGTTAGTGATCCTAGAAGATAATGACACGTCATGCACCTCTTAGGAGTACAGTGACATCTGAATTTTATATGGACCTTCTTATGCAACGTGATTCCAGCATTTCATGAAAACACATGTACCATTATTTTGATGGTATGTCATTGTCGAGTGAACCATTGGTTTCATGTAAACTTCAGTATCATCTGCATCATATCTAGGCAGTTTCAAGATATGTGGCCTTCGAGATCCTCTGATATAAATTCATGTGACATGTGGATGTTGGTATATGTGAAAGATTTATTGGGGATGTATCCGGTTACCCCTGATCAGTAAGCTATCATATGATGACAGTCAATCTGATTACACTGTATACGATGTAGACAACTATTAACTATGTCATGTCATGCATACATCAAGTTGCAGAGGCAGTAGACCATTTTGAATATGTAACTTCTGATAATATGCTAACAAAGGTACCAGATCCACCATTATCGTTGGTCTGATCGTTCTTCTCTTTTCCTGCCTGATACCTCATTCTCACTGCTTATAGCGCCATATTTTCACCTGGTGGCGGAAAGTGAAAAATTATTTTTCAGCATGCTCGTTGAGGACACCAGTTAATATACATCCTACAATGTTACAGCATCCTGCAAAGTATAGAGCCCACACTGCAGCACCCAGAACACTTTCAGTTTAATTAAAATCAGTTAAAACGCCTCAGATCGATTTCTTGTTATGAAAACAGGGTGCTTTTCAGACAATTTTACCCTCAGTAAATTCCTAATAAAGTTGCTATGACGTCTAGCAGATACCACACTCGTTCTATGATTGCCACTCAGCAGGGGTTTTTATCAACAGCTTGTGTTTATTGTTATTACAGTGTAATAGTTATGGTGACCTCTGTCAGTGTCTCTTACATTGTGCAGTATGCCCCATGTCTCCCTAACCATTCAAACCAGTCAGATCGGACTTCTTTTCTCCATGAGTTCTGTCCACAGCTCGTGATCTAGTAGCTAACATTGCTGCTTCTGGATCATCGGATCCTGGATTCGATTCCTGGCTGGGTTGGGGACCTTCTCTGCCTAATGACTGGGTGTTTGCATTTTCCTCATCATTTGATCATCATCATTCGTGACTGTGGCTACAATGGACTGTGTAAAAAAAAAGACCTTAAAAATTGGGACTGATGACTGTGCAGTTGAGTGACCCACAAACCAATCATCATAATACATGACTTCTGAGAGTAAGAGAACTGTACTTCAACGTATATTTCGGTAAATGATTTATGAAGTTGTGGATGACACTAATATTCATAAAGATTAAATGATGGAAATTGGTGATACAAATTCAGAAAATGGCTTGGTGGCTTGGTGGTGGTGGTGGTGGTGGTGGTGGTGGTGGTGGTGGTGGTGGTGGTGGTGGTTGTGAAAATGATAAGAGGACATACTCATATCACCATGACTCCTTCTTTTACTGTAGGGGAAACTCAAATGGAGACACGCACAATCCAAGCAATGTTTATGCTAGACAATATAACATTGCTTTGCAGATTCCTGCCCTGTGACTCAGTGGTAATGCGTTGGGCAGGAATCGAGACATTGAACTAGAAATCAGGTGTACTTTTCCCTGAAGATATGTTAGATATTCAACAGTGATGAAAAAAAAATCTTGATAATATAAAAATGTTCAAAAGAACATACCTTCTTTGTTATTGTTTCTGAGATAAGATTTAAAAGGCTTGCTTGTATTCACAACAGTCTCCAACCCTGGCATCAAGTGCACTGACAATCTTTCCTTAGTAGGTGGAACCAGATGTAATAGTTTCACAGTGATGTAAGAAATGACCCACCAGGGTAGCCGAGAGAACTAACACACTGCTTCCTGGATTCCAGTACGCATGCTGACCCCGGATCGAATCCACCTGGCAGATTAACGACGAAGGGCCAGTGTGCCGGCCAGCCTGGATGTGGTTTTTAGGTGGTTTTCTACACCCTGCTAGGTGAATAGCAGGCTGGTCACCACCTTCCACCTCAGTTACACAGCTTGCAGACATTCGCATTTTCCCATGCATTACACTGGATGGAAACAGTTGGGGTACATTAATTCACTAATTATATCCCGGAATGGGGGGGAGGGGGGGAGGGACTTTGGGAATGGCACTTTGCAACCAGCCTCGGTCAAAAGACTGGGTAAAGGTTGCGAAGTCCCATTGATCCCCCAACCCAACTAGTTGTTGGGTAGAGGAGTACTGGCGTAGATAAATCGAATGTAAGAAACTGTTTTTGTTCATAATGACAGCCGTTTGGTTGGAAAATTGAGAGAACAAAGGAAGGAATAAAATAGAGGTAACAGCTATCATGCCAAAATTTTTAACGAATGTGGTGTAAACCATCAGCAGTGTTACTGTCCAGGCTGTAGTATGTGTGTTGATAAAATACATGTGCACTTCCATCATCACTGCAACCATCAAAAAGAAATGCAAAGTATATCTATTTAAAAAAGCTGATAAGAATGCTCTTAACGCCCTCTTAAGAGACAGTCTTCACTCCTTCCGATCCGATCATGTAAGTGTAGAAAAGTTGTGGTAGGTATGTTTTCAAAGAGATAATATCGATAGCAATTGAGAGATAAATATCACATAAATTAATGTGGTATACTAGGTGGGTCAGATCGTTGTTGCAGAAGCAACGAAAAAAGCATGCCAAATTTAAAAGAGCGCAAAATCCTCAAGATAGGCAAAGTTTTACAGAAGTTCGAAATATGGCGCGTACTTCAATGCGAGATGCTTTCGATAATTTCCACAACGAAATTCTGTCTCGAAATCTGGCAGAAAACCAAAAGAGATCCTGGTCATACATAAGGCACACCAGTGGCAACACGCAATACCTTCACTGTGCGATAACAATGGTGAAGTCACTGAAGATAGTGCCACTAAAGCAGATTTATGAAACACAGTTTTCCGAAACTCCTTCACCAAAGAAGGCGAAGTAAATATTCCTGTTTTCCAATCAAGAATAACTGCCAAGATGAGAAACATAGAATTAGATATCCTCGGAGTAACAAAGGAGCTTAAATCACTTAATAATGGCAAAGCCTCCGGTCCAGACTGTATACCAGTCAGGTTCCTCTCAGAGTATGCTGATAAAATAGTTCCATATTTAGCAATAATATACGACAACTCGCTCACCAAAAGATCCGTACCTAAAGACTGGAAAATTGCTCAAGTCACACAAATACCCAAAAAGGGAAGTAGGAGTAATTCGCTAAATTACAGGCCTATATCACTAACGTCGATTTGCAGTAGGGTTTTGGAACATATACTGTATTCAAACATTATGAAGTACCTCGAAGAAAACGATTTATTGACACAGTCAGCATGGTTTCAGAAAATATCGTTCTTGTGAGACACAACTGACTCTTTATACTCTGAAGTAATAAGTGTTATCGACAAGGAATGTCAAATTGATTCCATATTTTTAGATTGACAGAAGGCTTTCGACACTGTTCCTCACATACGTCTTCTAACCAAACTGTGTGCCTACAGAGTATCGCCTCAGTTAAGCGACTGGATTCATATTTCATGTCATAAAGGTCACAGTCCATACTAATTGACGGAGTCATCGAGTAAAACAAGTAATATCCGGCATTCCCTGCTATTGTTCCTGATCTACGAGAGCAGTTCAATAAGTAATGCAACACATTTTTTCTTTGAAACAGGGGTTGTTTTATTCAGCATTGAAATACACCAGGTTATTCCCCAATCTTTTAGCTACACAACACTATTTTTCAACTTAATCTCCATTCAATGCTACGGCGTTACGCCACCTTGAAATGTGAGGACCTGTGTGCCTGCACGGTACCATTCCACTGGTCAATGTCGGAGCCAACGTCGTACTGCATCAATAACTTCTTCATCATCCGCGTAGTGCCTCCCACGGATTGCGTCTTTCATTGGGCCAAACATATGGAAATCCGACAGTGCGAGATCAGTGATGTAGGGTGCATGAGGAAGAACAGTCCACTGAAGTTTTGTGAGCTCCTCTCGGGCGCGAAGACTTGTGTGAGGTCTTGCGTTGTCATGAAGAAGGAGAAGTTTGTTCAGATTTTTGTGCCTACGAACACGCTGAAGTCGTTTCTTCAATATCTGAAGAGTAGCACAATACACTTCAGAGTTCATCGTTTGACCATGGGGAAGGACATCGAACAGAATAACCCCTTCAGCGTCCCAGAAGACTGTAACCATGACTTTACCGGCTGAGGGTATGGCTTTAAACTTTTTCTTGGTAGGGGAGTGGGTGTGGCGCCACTCCATTGATTGCCGTTTTGTTTCAGGTTCGAGGTGATGAACCCATGTTTCATCGCCTGTAACAATCTTTGACAAGAAATTGTCACCCTCAGTCACATGACGAGCAAGCAATTCCGCACAGATGGTTCTCCTTTGCTCTTTATGGTGTTCGGTTAGACAACGAGGGACCCAGCGGGAACAAACCTTTGAATATCCCAACTGGTGAACAATTGTGACAGCACTACCAACAGAGATGTCAAGTTGAGCACTGAGTTGTTTGATGGTGATCCGTCGATCATCTCAAGCGAGTGTGTTCGCACGCTCCGCCATTGCAGGAGTCACAGCTGTGCACGGCCGGCCCGCACGCGGGAGATCAGACAGTCTTGCTTGACCTTGCGGCGATGATGACACACGCTTTGCCCAACGACTCACCGTGCTTTTGTCCACTGCCAGATCACCGTAGACATTCTGCAAGCGCCTATGAATATCTGAGATGCCCTGGTTTTCCGCCTAAAGAAACTCGATCACTGCCCGTTGTTTGCAATGCACATCCGTTAATGACGCCATTTTAACAGCTCCGTACAGCGCTGCCACCTGTCGGAAGTCAATGAAACTATACGAGACGAAGCGGGAATGTTTGAAAATATTCCACAAGAAATTTCCGGTTTTTTCAACCAAAATTGGCCGAGAAAAAAAGTGTTGCATTACTTATTGAACTGCCCTCGTATATTAACTACATAGGAGACAATGTGAGTAGCCGTCTTAAATTGTTTGCAGATGATTCTGTCATTTACCGTCTTGTAAAGTCATCACATGATAAAAACGACTTACAAAATGATTTAGATAAGATATCTGTATGGTGCAAAAAGTGGCAACTGACCCTGAATTAGGGAAAGTATGAAGTTATTCACATGAGTCCTAAAAGAAGTGTGCTAAATTACGATTACACGATAAGTCACACGAAACTGAAGGCTGTAAATTAAACTAAATACTTAGGGATTACAAGTAACCTAAATTCGAACGATCACATAGATAATATTGTGGGTAGGGAAAAAGGGAGAGAAGGAAACATAGGTGAATATGGATAGGGGGTAAGAAATGAAAGAGGAAGCCGTCTGGTATAATTTTGCACAGAGCATAACTTAATCATAGCTAACACTTAGTTAAAGAATCATAAAAGAATGTTGTACACATGGAAGAATCCTGGAGATACTAGAAAGGATCAGATAGATTATATAATGGTAAGACAGAGACTTATGAACCAGGTTTTAAATTGTAAGACATTTCCAGGGGCAGATGTGGACTCTGACCACAATCTATTGGTTATGAACTGTATATTAAAACTGAAGAAACTGCAATGGGAATTTAAGGAGATGGGACCTGCATAAACAGACTAAATCAGAGGTCGTACAGAGTTTCATGGAGAGGATAAGGGAACAATTGTCACGAATGGGGGAAAGAAATACAGTAGAAGAAGAATAGGTAGCTTTGAGGAATGAAATAGTGAAGGCAGCTGAGGATCGAGTAGGTAAAAAGACGAGGGCTAGTAGAACTCCTTGGGTAACAGAAGAAATATTGAGTTTAATTGATGAAAGGAGAAAATATAAAAATGCAGTAAATGAAGCAGGCAAAAAGGAATACAAACGTCTCAAAAATGAGATTGACAGGAAGTGCAAAATGGCTAATCAGGGATGGCTAGAGGACAAATGTAAGGCTGTAAAGGGTTATCTCACGAGGGGTAAGATAGATACTGCCTACAGGAAAATTAGAGAGACTTTGGAGAAAAGAGAGCCACTTCCATGAATATCACGAGCTCAGATGGAAACCCAGTTGTAAGCAAAGAAGGGAAAGCAGAAAGGTGGAAGGAGTATACAGGGTGTTAGAAAAAGGTATGGCCAAACTTTTAGGAAACATTCCCCACACACAAATAAAGAAAATATGTTATGTGGACATATGTCTGGAAACGCTTACTTTCCATGTTAGAGCTCATTTTATTACTTCTTTTCAAATCACATTAATCATGGAATGGAAACAAACAGAATCAGAACATACCAGCGTGACTTCAAACACTTTGTTACAGGAAATGTTCAAAACATCCTCCGTTAGCGGGGATACATGCATCCACCCTCCATCGCATGGAATCCCTGATGCGCTGATGCATCCCTGGAGAATGGCGTATTCTATCACAGCCATCCACAATATGAGCATGAAGAGTCTCTACATTTGGTACCAGGGTTGCGTATACAAGAGCTTTCAAATGCCCCCATTAATAAAAAGTCAAGACGGTTGAGGTCAGGGGAGCGTGGAAGCCATGGAATTGGTCTGCCTCTACCAATCCATCGCTCACCGAATCTGTTGTTGAGAAGTGTACAAACACTTGGACTGAAATGTGCAAGAGCACCATCGTACATGAACCACATGTTGTGTCATACTTGTAAAGGCACATGTTGTAGCAGCACAGGTATAGTATCCTGTATGAAATCATGATAACGTGCTCCATTGAGCGTAGGTGGAAGAACATGGGGCCCAATCAAGACATCACCAACAATGCCTGCCCAAATGTTCACAGAAAATCTGTGTTGATGAAGTCATTTCACAATTGCGTGCGGATTCTCGTCAGCCCACACATGTTGATGGTGAAAATTTACAATTTGATCACGTTGAAATGAAGCCTCATCCGTAAAGAGAACATTTGCACTGAAATGAGGACTGACACATTGTTGGATGAACGATTCACAGAAGTGTACCCGTGGAGGCCAATCAACTGCTGATAGTGCCTGCACACGCTGTACGTGGTACGGAAACAACTGGTTCTCCCGTAGCGCTCTCCATTCAGTGACGTGGTCAACGTTACCTTGTACAGCAGCAACGTCTCTGACGCTGACATTAGAGTTATCGTCAACTGCACAAAGAATTGCCTCATCCATTCTCCTCGTCTTTCTAGGTCTTCCCCAGTCGCGAGTCATAGGCTGGAATGTTCCGTGCTCCCTAAGACGCCGATCCATTGCTTCGAACGTCTTCGTGTCGGGACGCCTTCGTTCTCGAAATCTGTCTCGATACAAACGTACCATGCCACGGCTATTGCCCCGTGCTAATCCATACATCAAATGGGCATCTGCGAACTCCACATTTGTAAACATTGCACTGACTGCAAAACCACGTTCGTGATGAACACTAACCTGGTGATGCTACGTACTGATATGCTTGATGCTAGTACTGTAGAGCAATGAGTCCCATGTCAACACAAGCACTGAAGTCAACATTACCTTCCTTCAATTGGGCCAACTGGCGCTGAATCGAGGAAGTACAGTACATACTGACGAAACTAAAATGAGCTCTAACATGGAAATTAAGCGTTTCCAGACACATGTCCACATAACACTGTTCCTTTATTTGTGTGAGAGGAATGTTTCCTGAAAGTTTGGCCGTACCTTTTTGTAACACCTTGTATAGAGTGTCTATACAAGGGCGATGTGCTTGAGGACAATATTATGGAAATGGAAGAGGATTTAGATGAAGATGAAATGGGAGATACGATACTGCATAAAGAGTTTGACAGAGCACTGAAAGACCTGAGTCATAACAAGGCCCCGGGAGTGGACAACATTCCATTAGAACTACTGATGGCCTTGGAAGAGCCAGTCCTGACAAAACTCTACCATCTGGTGAGCAAGATGTATGAAACAGGCGAAATACCTACAAACTTCAAGAAGAATATAATAATTCCAAGCCCAAAGAAAGCAGGCGTTAACAGATGTGAAAATTACCGAACTATCAGTTTAATAAGTCACAGCTGCAAAATACTAACGCGAATTCTTTATAGATGAATGGAAAAACTGGTACAGGTCGGCCTCTGAGAAGATCAGTTTGGATTCCATAGAAATATTGGAACACGTGAGGAATACTAACTCTACGACTTATCTTAGAAGAAAGATTAAGGAAAGGCAAACCTATGTTTCTAGCATTTGTAGACTTAGAGAAAGCTTTTGACAATGTTGACTGGAATACTCTCTTTCAAATTCTAAAGGTGGCAGGGGTAAAATACAGGGAGTAGAATTCTGTTTACATTTTGTACACAAATCAGATGGCAATTAAGAGTAGAGGGGCATGAAAGGTAAGCAGTGGTTGGGGAAGGGAGTGAGACAGGGTTGTAGCCTCTCCCCGATGTTATTCAATCTGTATATTGAGCGAGCAGTAAAGGAAACAAAAGAAAAATTCGGAGTAGGTATTAAAATCCATGGAGAAGAAATAAAAACTTTCAGGTTCGCTGATGACATTGTAATTCTGTCGGAGACAGCAAAGGACTTGGAAGAGCAGCTGAACAGAATGGACAGTGTCTTGAAAGGAGGATATAAGATGAACATCAACAAAAGCAAAACTAGGATAATGGAATGTAGTCGGGTGATGCTGAAGGAATTAGATTAGCTGATGAGCCACTTAAAGTAGTAGGTGAGTTTTGCTATTTGGGGGGAAAAATAACTGACGATGGACGAAGTAGATAGGATATAAAATGTAGACTGGCTATGGCAAGGAAAGCGTTTCTGAAGAAGAGAAATGTATGAACATCGACTATAGATTTAAGTGTCAGGAAGTCGTTTCTGAAAGTATTTGTATGGAGTGTAGCCATGTATGGAAGTGAAACATGGAGGATAAATAGTTGGACAAAAATAGAATAGAAGCTTTCGAAATGTGGTGCTACGGAAGATTGCTGAAGATTAGATGGGTAAGATGGGTAGATCACATAAGTAATGAGGAGGTATTGACTAGAATTGGGGAGAAGAGGAGTTGTGGCACAACTTGACAAGGAGGACTGTTTGGTAGGACATGTTCTGAGGCATCAAGGGATCACAAATTTAGCATTGGAGGGCTGTGTGGAGGGTAAAAATTGTAGAGGGAGACCAAGAGATGAATACACTAGCAGATTCAGAAGGATGTAGGTTGCAGTAGGTACTGGGAGATGAAGCGTGCACAGGATAGAGTAGCATGGAGAGCTGCATCAAACCAGTCTCAGGACTGAAGACAACAACAACAACAGAGCAAACCAAAGACTGCAATTCATTGCCAGAACACTTAGAAGGTGCAACAGGTTTACTAGAGAGACTGCTTACACCACGCTTGTCCACCCTTTTCTGGAGTATTGCTGTGTGGTGTGGGATCTGCGTCAGGTGGGACTGACGGATGACACTGAAAAAGTACAAAAAACGGCAGCTCGTTTTGTATAATCGCGAAATAGGGGACATAGTGTCAGAGACATGGTGTGTGAATTGGAGTGGTAATCATGAAAACAAAGGCGTTTTTCGTTGCGACAGGATCTTCTCATGAAATTTCAATCACCAGTTTTCTCCTCCGATTGGGAAAACATTCTGTTGGCACCCACTTACATAGGGAGAAACGATCATCACGATAAAATAAGAGAAATCAGGGCTCGCACAGAAAAATTTAAGTGCCCCTTTTTCCTGCGCGCCGTTCGACAGTGGAATGGTAGAGAGTGAGTTTGAAAGTGCTTCATTGAACCATCTGCGAGGCACTTTATTGTGAATAGCAGAGTAATCGTGTAGATGTAGATGAATAGTTTATCAATGTACCTGCCACACAAAATGCTGTACAGTAAAGATTAGGGATATGGCACAAGCATGCAGTATCTACACAATGCTTACATGGTGGTCTCTAAAGCAATTGATAAATAAAAACCTCAAAATTTATTTATTGCTAAAGCTTTCCAGAAATTCTGTTTCTTATTCTGGTAGGTTTATGGTTGAATGGCATATTGTAAAATTTTAACTGTAAGTTTTATTTCTAGTAGTTTGACAAACAGAAAGGTATTTGTTTGAAATCTTATTTGCATATTTTTCTGATGTTTTATCATTATTAGTGTTCAGTTACTTCACTTATATGTGTATGAAAATACAAGTTGTAAATTATTGAGTTATAAAAGTTACAATATTTAGTGATTCAGTTGTCAATTTCTGGAATCTGACACACCATGATACCAGTTACATTTTAAAAAATCGTGTGATCCAATTAATTGTTCAAAAACACTCGAAATTTACCAGATACCATGCCAAACAAAACTATATACTCAACACAATGCAAAAAAATGAAAAGGTACAGTCAGAACAAAAGAAAACTCTGGAGCCTGCACACCTTCAGTAGTTTGTAATCTTTCATATCGATCCATGTACATACTGGGGACTTGAAAAGCATTACAGTTCTTTTCTGTGGGAAAGGGTTTAACTGCATGTATAATAATGAAACCCAGATACTACAGGTGTAGCTCATGCATCAGCTGTTATCACTGCCACTCAGTATGTAGTGTTACCCTTCAGTATTTAATGGGTGATGATGTGACCATTTATGTGTGTGTCCTTCAGTCAATGGTGTTCTGCAATGCCAGGAGACCAGATGTTGGGAAGATGTAAAAATTTTCAACAAGGCTCACTCCAAGTGTACTGGAAAATTTGCAACCATTTCCATCTGTTCAGACAATGTTTCCATTTGTGGAAGGCTTCATATAAGTTGCAGTGCCAAAAACAGTTTTAGATTAAAACCATCTGCAAGTGTGTCATTCACATTCATTCATCTGTATGCAAATTTGTTCCCTTGATTGCTGTCACATTGATTCTTGTTCATGAACAGTCATTGTCCAGCTGATCAACATCCATTGTAGATAACTAGTGAAAATATTGATGCTTGCACTAGTAATTGATTTATTTGGAATCAAACAAAAAAATTGTTTACCAGGTGAAATAAATTTACCATTTCTAGAGGTGAAAGTGTTGGCGAAACAAGGAGAATGCACTTACAGAGCTAACATAATGGGAGAGGAACATTTAGAAATTATTTCTCTTAAATAAATCTGAAATACCTTGAACTTAAAAATTTTGAATTAATACATGTAACTGATTCATTTTTTGATACATTTCATAAATTGTTGTAGACTATTGACTTGTAGCACTGTATTTTAAAAAAGATTGTAACAGGTGAAAGTGAAGTATTTTAGTTCTAATCTAAAAATTTCAGATCAAATCGGCAGTGACTCAGAATAATCATTATTGAATTTCCTCTGGTTATTTTCGTTTTAAACCACTTTTACCTCATCAGTTCTTTACTTCTGGTGGAATATAATAATTTTAAATCAGTAACAGTTACTGAATATGTCAATTCTTATGCACTTTTATGACTTGTGGCCTATAGTACTGGATTTATGGTCACTCAAATATTGTTTCTTTGTTGTATATCTCAATATTTAACATTATCCTCCTCACTCTTCAGATTTACTCAGACTACTGGTGGGAGTTGCAGCATATCATGTGAAGAAACTTGTCACCATAGACTGGTCCAGGATGAATTGGTGATTGACATGGAGAAGTCAACACATGGGTTCAGTACCAATACAGAAGATGTGGCTATTGATAAGGAATGCTCAGTTGCCACCCAATTTGACTGTAGTACGAGGGAAAAGGAATTACATGTATATAGCTGTAATTTCTGCCAACAGAGCTTCTCTTCAAAATACAGACTGATAATGCATGTGTTTATGCACATTCATGGAACGCAACCACCTTCGTATGTTTGTAAGTGGTGTGGTGAGGTATTTCACAGTAATGTTGGCTTGAAAAAGCATATGAGAATGAGTGAGAATCGTCAAGTTTTAACTGCTGACAGTCACGAAAAATATGGACATAGTGAAGAGCATCAAACCACTACCTCGTTGGATAGCGAGCCAGAAGTTTCTGTCACAGAACACAATGAGCAGTCTTCATGTAAGGAAACTTGGAAAGATTCAAAGAAGCCCTCTAATGACATATGTAACACACATATGACAAATGATAGAGAGAAAACAAGTAATTATGGAACTTTGTCTATAGCTGTTAATGTCAGTGCCCAGGCTGTTCTACTTACTGCAAACAGAACCGACAGATGTGGTATTTGTGGCAAATTGTTTGCTAGGTCAGGTGATCTCGAGAGACATGTTTCCATTCATACTGGGAAAAGACTTCACAAATGTGATATTTGTGAGAAATGGTTTGCGCAGTCACGTTATCTAAATGATCACACATTAATTCACACTGGAAAGAAACCTTACATGTGCGAGATTTGTGGGAAATCTTTTACTATGTCAAGCCATCTCAAGAAACACGTATTAATTCACACTGGAAAGCAACCTCACAAATGTGAGATTTGTGGGAAATCTTTTACTGTGTTAGGCGCTCTCAAGAAACATCGATTAATTCACACTGGAAAGAAACCTCACAAATGTGAGATTTGTGGGAAATCTTTTGCTAGGGCAGATCATTGCAAGACACACACATTATCTCACACTGGAAATAAACCTCACAAATGTGAGATTTGTGGGAAATCTTTTACTACATTACGCAATCTTAACACACACTTATTAATTCACACTGGAAAGAAACCTCACAAATGTGAGATTTGTGGGAAATCTTTTACTATGTTAGGTGATCTTAAGAAACACGTATTAATTCACACTGGAAAGAAACCTCACAAATGTGAGATTTGTGGGAAATCTTTTACTGTGTTAGGCGCTCTCAAGAAACACGGATTAATTCACACTGGAAAGAAACCTCACAAATGTGAGATTTGTGGGCAATCTTTTGCTAGGGCAGATCATTGCAAGACACACACATTATCACACACTGGAAATAAACCTCACAAATGTGAGATTTGTGGGAAATCTTTTACTACATTACGCAATCTTAACACACACTTATTAATTCACACTGGAAAGAAACCTCACAAATGTGAGATTTGTGGGAAATCTTTTACTATGTTAGGTGATCTTAAGAAACACGTATTAATTCACACTGGAAAGAAACCTCACAAATGTGACATTTGTGGGAAATCCTTTACCATATTAGGCAATCTTAACAAACATTTATTAATTCACACTGGAAAGAAACCTCACAAATGTGAGATTTGTGGGAAATCCTTTGCTAGGGCAGATCATTGCAAGACACACACATTATCTCACACTGGAAATAAACCTCACAAATGTGAGATTTGTGGGAAATCTTTTACTATATTAGGCAATCTTAACACACACTTATTAATTCACACTGGAAAGAAACCTCACAAATGTGAGATTTGTGGGAAATCTTTTACTATGTTAGGTGATCTCAAGAAACACGTATTAATTCACACTGGAATGAAACCTCACAAATGTGAGATTTGTGGGAAATCCTTTACCATATTAGGCAATCTTAACAAACATTTATTAATTCACACTGGAAAGAAACCTCACAAATGTGAGATGTGTGGGAAATCTTTTGCGTTGTCATGCTATCTGAAGGAACATACATTAATTCACACTGGAAATAAACCTCACAAATGTGAGATTTGTGGGAAATCCTTTGCTAGGGCAGATCATCGCAAGAGACACTTATTATTTCACACTGGAAAGAAACCTCACAAATGTGAGATTTGTGGGAAATCCTTTACCATATTAGGCAAACTTAACAAACAATTATTAATTCACACTGGAAAGAAACCTCACAAATGTGAGATTTGTGGGAAATCTTTTACTCTATTAGGCAATTTTAACAAACATTTATTAATTCACACTGGAAAGAAACCTCACAAATGTGAGATCTGTGGGGAATGTTTTGCTACATCAGGTGATTTCAAGAGACATGCATTTGAACACACTTGAAGTGGACCTCACAGATGTGGTATCTGTGACAAAAGTTTCACTTACTTGGATACTCTCAAGACACATGCATTACTTCACATCAGAAAGAAAATGTAAGTATGTGTTAGTTTACGCAAATAGGTTTTCGTGGTTGGTGCCCTCAAGGCCTATAAAATAATGTATGTACCAGGGGACAATAAATTGTACTTTCGGTGAAATAACTTTAAAATCTGGTAGAATTGTAAAAAAATTTGTTATGATGTGTACTATAGAGCACTAACAGATAATGTGACAAAAAGTTCATATCTGTAGCTCCAGATGTCAAGAAATGGTATTACCAAATACTCAAGAAACACGAATCAAATGTGTTTTTGCCATTAGCACTGCTGCTTTTTCCTATTGATCTTGCGACAAGAAGATTGTGAATTGTGATAAATCCTTACATTTGTCAGTAATCATAAGTATCTTGCAATATTCAGTATAAGGCCAAGGAAATGTGATGACTTGCTGCTTAATATTCCAAACAAAGTCATCATGTAGTACTTGTAACTCTGTATTTGTAGAAACAGTGACAGTAAAAATATATTCATGGCACTTGCTTCATTGAGGCTAGTAAACTCAATACTGGAGAAACATGATTATAACAATTATTTTACTCAGATATGTTTTTCAAGAGACTTGGTGTGTCATTAATAGTGTGTACATTTATGTTCTGTTGGTTCTAATCCTGCGTTAGTAAACATAACAACGAATATAAGAACCTGCTTAATAGCATGTTCGGCCACCTTTGGAATACAGTACTTTGATTATTCTACATGATATGGACTTGACACATCATTTACATGTTTCTGGGTGTATGTTGCACCAGTTGTATTCCACACGTTCAGATTAGCTAAATGGTATGGTTCAAGACATCAGTGTTAGCTATCATGCTACTCAGACCATGCACATGTGACATGGACAATTATCCCGCTGAAAGATGCCTCCACTATGGGAGAGCACACCAGGAATGAAGGAATCCATGCAGTTGCAATAAATGTCACGTAGTCTGCAACTGTCATGATGCCTTCAGGAATGAAGGAATCCATGCAGTTGCAATAAATGTCATGTAGTCTGCAACTGTCATGATGCCTTCTGTTGCTAACAGGTGTCCCACAGGAGCCAAAGTGACTGCCCCCATAGCATAATGGGCCCTCTATTTGGTTCCATTCATTTAGATGATAGCATATCTGGATGTGCAACTGACCTGGTGTAACAGGAAATGTCACCCATCCTGACAGTTAACATTTGAAATGACCTTCACTCCAGCGTCAATGATCCCTTGCCCACTGCAGTTGCAGGTGAACATTTTGGTGGATCGGTATGGAAACATACAGTGACCATATCTTCCAGAGCCACACATTCAACAATGTACATTGAACTGTGGGTTTCAAAACGTGTATGGCTGCCCCAGCGTTGTTTTCTGTCATTAGATATGCCACATATTGCCACATCTCCAGCTTTACAGAGCAGGCAAGCTTCTGACCTCCATTCTTTGTGAAGAAGTATTGATGTATTACATCTTTTCATAATGTTATGGACTTATTACCTTTCAGCCACTTTCCTCAGATGTTCACAACAGTAGCATAGATCCATTGTACCAACTTCACCACTTTTGAGGTGCTAGTTCCCAACTGCAATGCCACTTTAACTTGCCCTTTGCTAAAGTCACTTACATCATTAAATTTACATGTTCGAAGCTCATCTTACTGATAGAACAAAATGTGTAAATCTGTGGTCTGCTTATATACTTGTAATCTGCTTACTGCATCATGTGCATACAACGTGGCGTTCATTCTCCTCATGAACAGTGTTCATCACATTTTTGCCCATCAGTGCATCTTCATGTAAATGGGTCAGATGCAGAAATGTGTAATCTAAGAAATTCATCATGCTTGGTTGCCATTTACACTAGTGCACAATAGCTATATTTTTTGTGAAATATTTTTGTTTCACAAAGCTCTGTACATAATTCAGAGATAATATAGGTGTTATCCACCAAAGCTCTTAATTACTCGTTCAGCATCTAATACTGTGTAAGTTCTACAAAAAAAAGAAATATGTAAATAAACATTAGGTGTTATGATTTGATTCCAGTTATTTGTATACACAAGAACAACACTTGGGAGAGCTCAGAACGTGAGCATTAAATATTTCGTGTGTTATATTCAAAGATGTTTCCATTGTGGGTATTTTTCTTAATTTGTGGTAAATATACATGAGGTTTTTGGAAAATTGTACTTATGCTTGAGTTTCAATTTCAGAACGATTGTTTTTAAATTTTGATTTCCTACCTATTTGTTATTGTTGAAAGTGGTTTAGTATGTTTCATCATATGTGTAACAATGGGAGATAGTTATAATTAAGTGATTGGCACTGTTCTGTGTTGCTACACTTCAGCTGTGACACTTTGTAGTGATATGATTACATTGTATTTCATCTTTTCCATGATAGTACATCCACAACTGCTGTATGGGTTATTCATAATAGACAACATTCACATACAATTGTATTAAATATTATTTTCCATTAAAAGGAAAGAAAAACCGGGTTTCTGGACAATAGCCTTATATTCCAATGAATTTGAAAATGTACTACAAAGTGTGGCAACTATACATAATATAAATCTCTAAGAAACAGTAAAATTTGTAGTAACATGTTAAAAAAGGGTACACAATATGGACTGAATATCTATAGGCGTCAGCTAAGGATGGGTCATATGGTGTTTCTCTGGTACACGAGATGTAAGCAGAAAATAAACATATTCAGTGGTTGTGTGGAAAACCATCCAAAGAACTGAGTCTACATAAACACTGTACATACCCATAAATTAAAGAGTGTAACTGCACCTATTAAAATAATAACCTAAGCTAATCACTACAGAATAAACTGTTGTATAAGAATTGTCAAGGACAAGTCTGTCGTAGGTTGTGGATCCAAGAGTAAGGATAATCAAGCACATTGTTTAAGAAAAAACAACAATGAGGAGTAATTTAAAACAACTAACTGGTATTTGCATCAGAACTTTACTTCTGAGGCCACTAACAGACTGAGGGGCATAGTGCTGGAGAATGGGACAGAAGCACACCTCTGATCAGACTGACAGCTGGTTGCCAATAGTGAGCCAAATTTATCCCAGCTATGCCCTATGGTCCCATGTGACCATTAACAGCGGTCTCATTGGTTGCTGGATGGTTTTCTAGGTTTTCCTCACTAAGGATGCTTCTCGGAAGTGTCTCCCCATCAGTATCCTCACTGTCAGAATTGTATGAATGTCAACAAGCATATACAGCGGTAACTGATACAGAACTAGCCCCTGACTAGCCACAGCTCTGAAGTGAAACATTTCATAAAGTGTTCCCCACTCGGTCTATCTATCTACCACACACACTTCACTCCCCCTCCATAGCAGTAGGCTAATTATTTCAAAATTACAAAAGTAGTAGTTTGATGTTTGAAAATGCTCCTTTGGACCGGTGGCTCTTGCTAAAGGATGCAACGTTCTAATAGGGGAAACAAATAATTTCCGAAATGCAGTAAAAAAAGTGGACAGGAATAGAAAACTAAAAGTATTTAAGAAGTGAGAAATAATAGTACAATAATTTAGAGTTCGAATTGGCCAATTTTGGCTATTGTAGAAATATACGCAGCTAACTGTAATGATGCACTGATACAGTGGTGTGGTGGTGCCGAGGCAACAGGTGTACTGACCATGTACTGAGCCAGCAGGGACAGCATGAGGGCTGCCAAGATACATCAGCTGGGCAGTGGCTAAGCTGGTGCAATGGTGATGCCAGTGGACAGTGATGGAGTATTGTGGTTCAGAATGACAGCATTGGGGCCAGCAAATGTTGTTACCAGTTGTGAAGGTCTAGCCTCGCAGATCATGAAAGGCTGTAACACTGCATCAGATGCGTGCATCATCCAAGGCTGGCTGGTTATTTCGATACAAAAGGAGGTCTAGCTCAATAATATTAATAAGATTTATTACTTTTCCTATTTTCTCTGCAGTTTGTAGTATAAAAGTTAAAATTACGAAGTTATTGAAGGATACATTACAAACTGATTATATATCCATAATAAACTAATCTCATTAAGACAACTGTAACACTTTCATTGTTTTATTAAATCTTATTTCATGTACTTAGGTTGACAGCCCTGTAGCCAGGCAGATGTGCGTGTATGAAGCTCTCACTAAGTTAAGCGATTAATATTGGAATAAGAGCTAATTTAGTTAATATTACATTTTAGACTAGTGCATTTACTTCTTATCTAATCTATGTATTGAAGGTTTTGCTTTTCTAAACGTAATTACATCGAAAAGGAAATATTTTGTAAAGGCCGGCAGTTGCGTTGTTGTTTACATATTTTGGCGTAAATTTCGTATGAGTGTAGATATTTGTTTTTGACTAGACTTAGCTCTTCAAAGTTAAATTAATTCGTGTCTCTCATCCAGAATTTGTGTGGTTGATTAAAAGTTTCTCAGCCAAGTTTATAAGTTTGTTTACATTAGTGTTTAGTTACATACTCGGACAGGTTAAAACCTATTGTGCTGTTGAAGTTATTTTCTGCTTTTGTGTCACGTTTTACTATCAAACCATTTGTGACAAGTGTGGTGGTTGCCGTAGAAATTTGAAAGAGGGAGTGTTCTATATAGACTGTAGGTTGTGGTTTCATTGGGGAGAGTGTAGCGGAGAGGAAACGAGCATAGATGATGAGACTCTTCCATGGCAGTGTAGGTTACATAGAAAGGATAGAAAAATCGCGGAACTGGCGGCAAAGATTTGTGCCCTTAAGGCTGAATTAGAAATCACGAATTTGGAATTCTGTAAGCTAAGGGAGGAAAAGGACTCTGGGTGCTGGTAAAAGGTAGCAAGCAAAGGGCGAAAAAGGGAAACAGTTGATAAAACTTATAAAATTCAGTTAGGATATCAGTTTGGCTTGCTACCTGAAGTAGTGGAGGAAGGGCCTCATTCAGATTTAGTTGAATGTAGGTTGAAGCAGAATATTAGCTTAAAGAAAAAAAGACAGGTCGGGATCAAACCAGAATAGAAAAAGAAAAATTCTGCTTATAGGTAGCAGTCATGGGAGGGCTGTGGCCCAACAGCTACAGGAGAAATTAGGGACAGAGTACCAGGTCACAAGTTTTGTGAAACCGAGTGCTAGCCTTAGCCAGGTGACAGAAAACTTATGTCAGCTATGCAAGGACTTTGAGAAGGAAAATCAGGTAATTATAGTTGGGGGAGCAGTAAGCAGCCTGGCTATGAATCCAGAGTATAGTATTAGGAGTGACCTGGATAAAATAGGAGCAGTAACTGGGCACATGAATGTTGGGTTTTCGGAGGTATTTCAGCGCTATGATCAGCCCTGGGTATCGCGTGTTAACACTGAACTGAACAGGATGCTCCAGACACCGGCAAAGCCTCACATGAGTGTTGGTCCAGTTGATGCTATTGGTAGGTGGGGCTACACTACACATAGCCTGCACCTTATTAGGAAGGGGGAAGATAAATTAGCTTCTCTATTAGCAGATACTGTAAGGGGGGCCACAGTCACACAAGGGGTGATCCCTGTGGTTACTGCGACCAAGGCAGACAGTTTTTTTTTTTTTTTTTTTTTTTTTTTTTTTTGTTAAAGTCAATTTCCAGACAGAAACAACCAAGGAAAATAGAAGAAAAGAAACTTCATGCACAGCAAATAAGGATAAAGCTAAGGATGATATCAACTTCACCAAAATATCAGAGGAATAAAAAAAAGTAGGTGAGCTGATAATGTATTTAGATGATCTCGAAAATAAGAATGAGATTGATATACTTTGTCTGTCTGAGCACCATGTAACTGTGGGGATGGAAAATGTGTGTATAAATGGGTATCATTTAGCATCTTACACTTGTAGATCTAGTATGGATAAAGAAGGAGTTCCCATTTTCATAAAACAAGGGTATAAATACAGAACTGTAGAAGTGAGTAAATTTTGTGTTGATCAGCACTTTGAGGTTTGTGCATGTTAACTTCAGCTAGACAATGTTGATATTAGCAACAGTGTACAGGTTTCCACTAGGAGATTGGGAGCTATTCATAAAAAAGTTTGACTCCCTATTATGCTGTCTGTCAGACAAAAAGAAGTTATTAATCTGGGGTGATTTCAGTGTTAACTTTTCTAAGCAATTCTGATAGGAAAAGTGAACTAGAAGTGTTGTTAACAACATATAACTTAGAATCAGTATCCCTACACGTATAGCTCAAGACAGTAGTACTCTAATAGATATGTATTTGTACAGCAAGAGGATGTAGAACAAACACATGCTTTCCCTGTAGTAAATGGATTATCTGACCATGATGCACAACTGATTAACTTACAAAACATAACAGGGTGTACACTTCAGAAACCATTAAGTAAAAGTGTGAGGGTGCTCAACCCGGTATCTATGGATCACTTCAGAGAAAGTTTAGGAAATGTAAACTGGGAAGATATATATAATGATCCAAATGCTAATGATAAATGCAGCAGATTTCCTTATAAATTTATATCCCTTTTTGAACATTGTTTTCCAAAGAAAATTACTAAATGTAACACCACAATATTTTTAAAGAAACCTTGGATTATTGTAGGTATTAATGTGTCTTCAGAAAGAAAAAGAAAACTGTATGAGACAGCAAGAAGTAATTTTACACTATAAAAATTATTGTAACACACTGAGAATAGTTGTAAGGAAATCAAGAAATATGTATGTTAGAGAACAAATTAACAACTCCAGCAATAAAATTAAATCAATATGGAATGTTGTTAGAAGGGAGACAGGAAAACTACCCAGTGGGGTAGGTAGTATTACTGATAAAGAGAATGAGACCATCTTAACCAACATTACACAGGTAGCCAATGTATTTAACAATCACTTCTTAAGCGTGGGAGAAAAAATTGGTGAGAATAGTTCAAAAGAAAAAGCCAGGCAGCACATGGAAGAGTCAGTTTTGATAAATTTTAGTCAGATTAGGTTTCATCTAACTAACTCTTGTGAAATAAGGAAAATTATTAAATCATTGAAAAATAAATATTCTGTAAGAGTAGACGACATCAAAACAATTTGGAGCAATTACAGCTGATATTTTGAGTCACATATGTAATGCATCACTGACACAGGGTATTTTTCCAGACAGGTTAAGATATATCCATTGTCAGGCCTCTCTACAAAAGGGGGAAACCACAGATGCCAATCATTACTGGCCAGTATCCTAGCTTACAGCATTTTCAAAAATGTTTGAGAAAGTAATGTACTCAAGGGTGGTTAGCCATCTCAACAGTAATGGGATACTTAGTAAGTCACAGTTTGGATTCCAGAACTGCTGTTCCACTGAGACAGCAATATGCAGTTTCACTGTCTACATAATAGAGTGTTTAAATAGTAAATTGTCACCAGTAGGAATATTCTGTGACTTATCCAAAGCATTTGATTGTGTGAACCATGACATTATGTTAGAGAAATTACAATTCTATGGTATAAATGGAAAAGCATATGAGTGGTTTAAGTCATATCTACAGGACAGGAAGCAAAAAGTCTCCTTGTATGCTTCTAGTGATTGGAATGAGTTTGCCACTTCATCTAACTGGAATGAAATTACATTAGGTGTTCCACAAGGTTTGATCATGGGTCTCCTCCTGTTCTTGATATGTGTGAATGATCTCCCTTCTTATGTGAAACAAGATGTTGAACTGACACTGTTTGCTGGTGATACAAGCATAATTATTAATCCAGTAAAGGAAAGTCCAATAGAAAATGATACAAATAAGGTCTTTTGAAAAGTTATTAATTGGTATTCTGTGAATGGGTTTCCTGTGAACTTCGAAAATACACAGTACATCCAATTTTCTGCTCCGAAAAGTTTAATTCCTTCAATAAAAATAACACATCAAAAGAAGTCTGTAGCCAGGGTACAGCATACTAAGCTTTTGGGTGTACATATAGATGATAATCTTAATTGGAAAATTCGTGTTTTGGATCTCGTAAAGCGACTAGGTTCAGCAACTTTTGCAGTCAGAATAATTGCCAATTTTGAGGATGTAGAAATTTACTTTGCATAGTTCCACTCTCTGATGTCATACAGAATAATATTCTGGGGCAACTCAACACTTAGGCAAAAGGTATTCATTGGTCAAAAGAAAGTAGTTAAAATAATGTGTGGGGTTCATAGTCGCACATCTTGTAGGCATCTGTTTAAAAGGTTAGGGATTCTTACAACTGCTTCATAGTACATTTACTCAGTAATTAAATTTTTTCTCAACAACATGGACCAGTTTAAAATCAACAGTGACATTCATGATCACAATACCAGAAAAAAGAAAGACCTACACTGTCCTTTACTTAACCTATTTTTGGCACAGAAAGGGGTAAAATATGCAGCTATAAAACTTTTCGATAAATTACCAGATGAGATACAATGTCTGACAGACAGCAGTAATAGTTTCAAAAACAAATTGAAATCATAACTCCTTGACAACTCCCTCTATACCATAGATGAATTCTTGAATATGAGTAAATAAATCTGGAGATATAATATATGCATTTTGTGCCATTTAAGGGAATGGGGTAGATAATAGAAATATTTAGGTAATGTAAACACTATAATGTAAACAAAAAAGCAACTTGTTTCCTGTGCGCATTTCTTGTGTATTTGACACATTCCACATCATAATGGTTTTTCCGTGCTATTGATAAATGGAACATGTAACTAACTCAATAACTAACTAACTTAATTGATATTGGTTATTAAATCCTATATCATTGGTTTGGTCCTTAACTAAGTGGAATTTAATGCTCGCCTATGTTGCAAAATACGCAAAATAACAAAATTATACAATGGAAACAATCTAATACATATTAGCATCCCATCTCCTAATGCTTAGTCATAAACGAGAGTTGTGACTGAATTGCGCCAGGATCCAAAATCCACTTAAGTATAAAATTACCCAACAGCTGCTGCTTGTGCACCACTGGTTTGGTGATCTGAATAGTTCACAGTATCCTGGATTACATATGATCCATATAACCATTCTGAGGACAACTACAGTGACTGGAAGATACATGACACCAGGGCAACCACTCTATGTAGGAATTCCAGCTTACTCCACTCAGTGATGTGTGCAATGCCGTGGTCAATGGTAACTTGCAATTTTCCCAAGCTAGTATTCATCAATGGTTTGCAGAAGGTGAGTCTTTGATTTTTTTGATAGTGTAGGCAGGCTATCGATTGGGTGCCAGCACAAAAGGTGTTTCAGGAAAATTAGAAGAAAAATTTAAATGTTATTCTGTGTGTAAGTTAAATGAGCAAATAACGTAATGGTGGGTGTGATACATCATAATAAGAACATTGAATAAAAGTCTACCATTAGAGAAACTCGAAAAGTCTGGAATGTAAATGCATGGTCACAGCAGAGAACTGCTACTATAGTTGACTGTGCTACCAAATACAGTAATCTGTTCCCAGTGGGCATAAATAAAGATTTGTGCATTGCCACAATAATGTGAGAGCAAGAGAATTCTGTAGTTTCCCCTAAAAGCAATGCAATTTCACAATGCACTAATGTAGAGTAATAAGGTACGAGGCTTGTAATAATTAGTGTGAATGCATAGTTGAAACTCGAACTACATGGCCGTGTGATGGACAACCCTTCGAAACAATCAGGATGCCCGTTTGCCAGACATTGCGTTCATAGGCAGCCACACAGGCGATAGAGAAAGAGAAGGTGATAATACTCAAATTTGCGACTGGTGCAAGTTATGGGCAGGGATATCTGCAATTTTAAAACATCTGTAGATCATTACAGTTGTACAATAGCAGCAGTGCAATAATACAGCAAGGTTGATTCCTAGATGGAGTAGATCATTTGCATGTGTACTGATGCATGAAATGAATTATTAGTTATGGTTTGCTGGAAGGTTTCAGCTGCCACTAAGTTAGGGCCGAGGCTCTGTTGCAGTCTTGACTGAATGGTAGTGTGCACAGTGTTAACATTCAAGTGTTGCGTGGGTGTTACACAACAAGATCTGTAAGGCTTTGGTCCCTTCCAAAGTAGCAGTCAGTTTGCACAGTTCCCTGTGTGCAGTTATTAAGTCACGCTGGATCGCGTTTTTAAGTTCTTAGTATTTCAGTATTAGCACAGCGGCTATATTATGGATTTGTCAGTCGGTAACCAAAAGTTGTCTTCAATGTGATTGAGCTGCACATGCCAGGATACTAGGATTTCATGATACTGCGTAACAAAGAACGAAGCTCGCTGGGGAGCTTTATCACAGCGATCATCATCAGTCTGATCAGGGGTACCAAATTTGTTTTCAGCACAGCTGCACTTCTATTAAACCAAACTTGCATAGCAATGCGGAGTGGTACTGTGACTGTTTGTTCACAGGATGAACAGTGTTTGTAATGCAGTGAAGGAGATTAAATCTGTGAAAAGACAGAGATGGTAATACACATTGTCTGGTCGTTTCTGCTTGCATGCTGCAAGAGATAGCACTCGTGTAGAGGCAATAGCAACAGGGTACCAAGGTCGACGGCTTCGCAATCAAAATGATTGATCGGCAGTATTTATAGTGTGTTCACAGGTGCTAGTTGTATTGAGACTTTGCAAAAGTTTAAAAGATCATTATTCTTTTGAAAAATTACTGATGAAATATGTTGAGCAGGGCTGAATTTTGAGGGGACTGAATTCACAGCCAGTTGTTTTTGGCATGCTTTTAGAAAGAACAAAAGACTTTGTAGCCTGGCATATTGCAGAATTAGGTCAACAGTTGGCTAATGTGTATGATTTACTGTAGTGTGCTAATTCTATACTTTGTTGAGAAAATAAATGTGAGTTTCTATCACCACTTTTCTGAAAATTAATGAGAATGAAACCACATTTTCGAAGCGTCCATTATGTAAACTGGCATGAGTATGGAAATGTTAGATTTAGGACAAGGATGTCAAAATGGGAGCCAGTAGACATACCCAGTAGTGATAACTTCCTTGGTGAGCTATGAGAAAGAATAGAGGGCTTAGTTGTTAGGAAAATGGCCAAACCAGCTTCAGTTATCTGTAACGAAATTAAAATTGAGAGTATTGGTTACATTTATAATTGTAATGCATTAAAATATAATGGGTGGTGCAATGAGAGTGTGAGGTGAACTAGGAAGGAAATCATGATTAACTGTCCAAACTCATGATGGCTAGGACTGTAGTCTTGTGACTGTTGAGGGACCTAACTGGTTCATGCCAGTCCTAATTAAATTAGCTGATAAAAACAGATCGCAGAACATGACAATATGAACTGGAAAACAGAAATACATTAACAGGAAAAGAGGTGACATCATGCACTACAGTTACTGCAACTTAATCATAAAGGGAAGCAAAAGAAATGGCAGGAGCTCGTTTCTAGATGAATCAGACGTTTTTCGTCATCTCATCAGGCTATCAAGGTGTAATGAACTTACAAGCGGTAGGAATCGAAAAGAGTGTGCTGCTTCCATACAAGATTTGTGTCATGAAGCCATAGAATTTTATTCTGCTGCTATAAAAGTATGTCAAAGCTAAATATGGTAAAGGAATGTGAAATGAGCAGAAACGCCTGTAGATACGTGAGGTAAGTAAATGAGTTAAAAGAGTCAAAGCATTTAAAGTTTTTCTCAGTGATGCAAGGCTGACAAGTAGTACATTAACGTTGTAGGTGTGTAAGGCGCTGGGGTGTATCCAACTGTATAGTTACTTATAGTGTACTACATGTGAATGCATAATGTGGTACGTATTAGTGGATATGAAAGGGTCGCAAAAGAAACCTGTATCAGTAATGTATGCATATCCACTGCTCTCTTGGTTAGTGACAGAAGGGGAAGCACAGAGAATTTGAACAGATTGCATGAAGCATTCTAAATCTTCGCATAAACGGAATGGTGGGCATCAGATGCGTTCGCATTCACGTCATCAAAATAGCAGAGCCTAACTGGCAGGTAAAACACATCACTAGAGGGACAGATGCACAAAATTGTGGGTTAGTGAGTATTTAATTAATGATTGTAACTGATAACATTGGTGGTGGCCACATTGGAAAAAGACTTTATTATTCATATTTCTTCTTGAAGGAGTGAGCAAGGCTGAAATTGTTGTGGTGCCAGGTGCATCATCGAGGAACTGCTTGATAAATGTGATTTTGTACTCATGAATGCCACATTTTTTTCAATGGAGGATGTAGATAATATCTGAGGTCCGCTTTTGCACAATGGCGACGAGTAATGTAGAACAGCTGGCCGCTGTGACCGAGCGGTTCTAGGCGCTTCAGTATGGAACCGCGCGACTGCTATGGTCGCAGGTTCGAATCTTGCCTCGGGCATGGCTGTGTGTGATGTCCTTAGGTTAGTTAGGTTTAAGTAGTTCTAAGTTCTAGGGGACTGATGACCACAGCAGTTCTAGGGGACTGATGACCTCAGATGCTCCCATAGTGCTCAGAGCCATTTGAAACATTTTGATTGGCATGCCTGTTTCTAGAGCAACTGTCACAGTGACAAGAGCAGTTAGTCCATCACTGTATAATTACAACAATCAATGCATTTACCCTTCTTTGCAAAACAGTATGTAATTCTTATTCGTCCATATGACAGTGAAGATGCTACCGTTGTTTGAAAATTGTTTGTCTCTTAACTTCATATAGAATGGGGCATAATTACGCATTACCTTTCACAAACCATTGCTGTGAAACTATATTTGACACCTTCTGTGTCTTTAGTGCCTTTCAGGTATCATTGTTTGGTAATGAAGTTAGGTCATTTGTGATACAGAAGTAGTATATAATTCAACTTATCTATGCTTTCGTTCTCCTGACCTACCCTTGATATCCTATATTTTTGTCATGCTGGATCTATGGTCTCGACATGCAGCAGTGTCTTCTGACAATGCACATAACTCTGATGTTCAGGATTTCACATCTGAAGTCTATTGTAAATTAGGTGGAGAATGGAGGAAAGTATAGTTTTTAAAGGCGTAATACATTTCCTATAATGGCATATGGCAAACTTCGTAACCATAAATCGCTTGTTTCACCAGATCAATCCACATGAGGTACTATAGATTCTACCACAAATTGCGAGGGCCAGGACTTATTTTTGTTGTGTTATCCTTCACATAGAAGGAATATAGATCATCTGACGTGCAAAAGTCCTGCCAAACAGTAACTGCTGCTCTATATGCATGTGTTGGCCTGAGTGCTAGTAATATCTTGCAGTGTGAGTTATTCTTTGTTTACAAAACGCTAACACAACTTCGAGATAATACCGTCTTATACATTATAACTTCCCACTAGTGTATACTATGAGAGTCTTGGGTAATTTTATAGCTGTGGTTTGCAGATTTTAGGCGACTGTAAGTACATGATCTCTGTAGGGTACTCTTTGCATGAATTAGTCTTTAGTATTAACTCAAAGCACCTGATATAGAGGTCGCCTGGTTGTTGCATATTTGGTTCTTAACTGTTATATAAATGAATGCACTTATCTCTTGTCTCTTCATGTATTAAATTAAGAAGTTTACTTGCCTATTGTGGACAATATAACTGTGAATTCTAAAGTAAATTTTGATAGTAAAGTGGAAATAGCATGACATCTGACAATAAGTGAAAGTTTGTTGTATGTGTTTTTCGTACGAAACTCGGCAAAAGAAAAATATGTATTGCTGCAAAGAAACCATTCGATCAATTTCAGCTACTGGAAAGAGACTTCGTTACTTAACGTCTCGAATTATCTATTTCACTTCAATGCTGCTTATGAGTTGGTTAAGTAAAACATCGTTCTACCTCAAAACTGTAATTCTCATTTTATAACAATGTAGTACTGAGTAAACCTCGTTTTCAATAGTGTAAATGCGTTCGTAAAAAGTCCATTTCACATGATGTAAAGTCTCTAGTGCACATAATGTAAAACTAACAGTTATTTCATGTATCATCATAGTACGGTTCTCACATATAGGAATGTTTACAGCTTTACTGAGTAACATAGTAATCTCCTGATGGTGTTGAATTGTAGCCCCACACATTCTCTTTTACTGGTACTTGATTATTATAAAACAACTGATCTCTCTAAATTCGTGTCCACTGTATAAGCAGTTACTTCTGGTCACACTTTTATGATTTACATTATCACTTCTCTTGTTACTTTGCTGTTAATATACAGTAACTTATAATACAGCAAGGCACACTCTTACTTTAGAAAGCAATTTTGGCAGCATCTTGCATAAAAAACTGCAAAAGAAAGATGGCCAACTAGCCACAACTGGAGACTGGTTCTATAGTCTAGCACAATTCGTTTGCACTAGCCAGTCAAAATGACTGACTGAATGACAGAATTATTACTCAAAACAGCATCAATAAAATAAATTTCTTCCTATAGTGAAATCACTCCTACACAGAATAAAATACCACATAAAACTCGTTCGAACAAACGATACCTCAATCCCATGACCTCAAGGCATAAGGGTGCTTATTTCTCAAGGCATACAGAGGATGAGCTGACAGCAACTTGTCCTTTTTTTTCCTGCATGATAGTACCTCTGCCTTGTCATAAATAATTTTGAACTGAAGTAAGTGGCACTGCAGAGGGTGGCAGAGCTTGACCATGGTACAGCTGTAACCAGTCAGAATATACTACCACTGTATGGTCAGAAATTGAATATCTGTATAAACAGAAGTCACTCGTGTGATGGAATAAGGCATTTCGTATTGAGACATGAATTTCTTAGTCTTCCCTTTCTTAATCATGGGGTTACAAATCAAAAGTAGGTCCCCAAGTTTACACTGAGAAAGCACAGTCCCTTTGTTACTTCGTTCATCTTGTTTCTGGGTAGCTTATATTTATTTTGCTTTATCTGCTTCCAGATAGCCTTTAGGTGACAACTTCTGCCAGATCCACGGCAGATGGGTGTTTATGATGTTCAAATGGGGAGCTCGCAGGCCATCCATATACTTCCTCATAGGATGTATACCTAGTTGATTCATGTATATGACTATTTTATGCAGAAGTTACATAGGCAACCTACCTGTCCCAGTCATTGAGTGGTTTATGTAGTAAGACAAAATCCGAACTGCTGTTTGATGAACACATTGAAGGTGGCTATTAGCTTTTGGATGATAAGGAGTGTTTCTCTATTTTTGGGTTCATAGTAATTTATACACTTGTAGAAACAGGGTGTACATTAAATTAGTCCTCTGTTCAGTCAAAATATCATCAGGGCCTCCGAATGATAAAAATTAAGTATTTACAAAGGCACTCATTACTATTCCTATAGTCATACCTGGATCTTGTACTAGACTTAGATATCTAGATCAGTGGTAGATAGGATATATTAATAATTCTGTGTGGTCTGTGGGAACGGTCTGACACTGTCCAAGGCAACGTTCTGAAATGGGTTTGTAGCGTCTGTAAGTGTTTGCAAGGCAATTTAAGTCCATTGTGGGACTGAACTCTGACCACAAGGCAAGTAGTTTTGTATATACTTATGAACATCAGTCTGTCTACCTTCTCATCAATACTGTTTGTCTATTCTGGCATTTGTGGCTTTTTGTCCATTATGACATGCCTGCAAACTGTCATGATACTGAGCTATTATACATGCTTGCAACTCTTTCTGCAATTATGACTGTTGCTCAGGGGAATTTATGTGGCATACAATATAATCAACTGTGACAAAATGTTGAAGAGAATTGTACCAGTTACATTGTACATCTCTCAATTCTTGTATTAAAACATTGTCAGTATGAATCATTTTGACCTTATGGCCCAGTGCATCAACATTCAGGTATGAACAGCCTGGTTTTTGGCATGTGTCATCATATTTTGATAGTTTTAATGCCCAACGAGTCAAATGACTACTGGGGTCCTTTAAACTGCGACTCTACAAAAGAGCAATATAATCAGACCACAGCGAATTTTCTTCTGTAGAAATAATATCTGCAATAGTTGACTCCGAATTTAAGTGCTAGCAATTATTCCTGACAAAGAACGGCACTTATAGCATATTCGAGGTGTCTGTTCAAAGGATAAAAAGCTTTTCAGAATCAGTATATTAATAATGTGAACCTGTCAAATCATATTTAAGTTTCCTCGTAGCCTATTCATATCCTTCTGTCCACTCAAGCACTACACCTTACTTTAACAACTTAGTTCATCGTTTGGCTGTCATAGCAAAACCCTTTACCAAAGGCGGTAATAATTAATGGAGGCAAGAAAAGTTGCATTTCCTTATCGTTAGTGGGCCTGGAAGAGTCTCAACTGTTTTGGTTAGCTGTGGATCTGTCTTAACTTCATCTTAACTGATATGTCCCAGGTACTTAACCTTTGATTGTGCAGAAAAAAAATTTTTAAATTCAAATATGTATGCTGTAACCTTGATAAAACGTACCTCAATCTCACCAAATGTTCCTCAGTACTCCTTGCAAATATATATCATGTCATCCAAATACACAAAAGATGATGTAGGCTTCAAGTATCTTATTAACAAGTCATCGAGTCTTTGGAAAGTGACAGGCGCATTTCTAAGGCTGAAAGGCATGTGTAAAAACTCATACAACCCTCAGGGAACCACAAATGCGGTATTTTAGGTATTCTGGTGCAATCAGAATTTGGTGGTAATTAGAATGCATGTAAAAGTAGTCAATTACCTACAATTTCCCAATCTCTCCAATGTTTCGTCGATATGGGGTAGAGGGTAGGTATCAGTGGCAGTTATCTTGTTTACTGCTTGTACGTTAATGCATAGGCGATAGGCTTTCTCTCTACTGATTGCCTTTTTCTGGTCCCACAACGATAGGGACCAAGCAGGGGTTCACAGAGGAATGATCTATCCCTGCAGCCAGCTGTTGTTGTGTAACATCCTGAACAATGGATTGTAGATAAAATAGGAATCTGCCCAGTTCCGACCCTGTCCAGTTTTTAAGCAATTGGCCTAATGCCTTAAGTTTGAATTTCGTGTTGTACAACGTCAGTGACTGACATACACTGCTGTTCCTCGAACAACCAAGCATATTCATTTACTACCGAGTACAAAAGATTTCACTTACACTGGCAATTGTGCTAACTTCTCATAGGCCTGATTTTTAAGTAAGGTCGCTACTGCGCAAACTCTTCTTCCATCAGCTACTTCTTGCTCTTACACTTATTTTCACACTGAAATTCTTCCTCTCCAAGTTCCTGAGCACTATCAAGTATTGTTCCGCGTGTAATCTCTATATCTACTTACCGAAAATCATCTATAAATACTGGAGCACAAAACTTCTGTACCAGTGTCTCTATTTTATTTGTACTTCTTCTCACACGAATCAACAACCTTTAGAGAACGTTGTTTAGACCGAGTGTATCAACGAGAAAGTCTAATCTAGGCAACATTTGGATTGTGAAGTCGGTACTGTGCCACCGCTGATTGTTACCAGTTGTGTAAGTTTCAAATGCCCATGTATGTGATTCTGTTGGAGGTTGTGGAAGAGGCCTCATTCCACAAATTCCTAGTGATTGAGGGTCGCGAATTTCGCCGAAATAGTTGCCTCACTGAATCTAACAATATGCGTCCCATAATCTACCACCACCCAGTACTGATGTAGGATATCCTTCTGTAGAATGACACTGAAATCCCTTCTGCGTCTTCTCCCAACTTACCTATCAAAACCATAATTCTTACCATCCATCTGCAGGTTTACAAAACATTTTCCTGTGGGCAGTACTACTTCTTCTCTTAATCCACTAATGTTACAGCGAAACGATTTAAGTGCACTCTTATCATTAAGAGAAACAAATAATGCTCTAATTTGAGCCCCTGTATCTACTGACACTTTGGCAACTCTTCCTCTCATATTGTCCTTTAAAATTATGCAAGTCACCTCATTTACACCTCTGTCTTGGTCTGGATACATTACCCACGTTACGTTGAGGATGGGTGGTGGGGCCTGATCCCCCTACGTGTATATCAGCGTTTGAAATTCGTGTCGTTTACAAAAACGTGGCGCAGCTTATTGCTTTGTGACAGAGTAGAGATGAACCTTGCAGCCTTCTTGCAAAAATGTGTCAGTCTTACTGCTTCATGCAGTGAAGTATGTGAGGCCACCTTTACTTCACTACATATCTGCAGATCTATTCCACGTATGAAGACGTCAATTGTTCTGGCTCTAGCTAGCTCAATTAACATGTCATTACATGTGGCATCCCACCCTAACACATATGTGCCGCCTGACACAGCTCGTATTTGATCAACAAAATCTTCATTCAGCTTGTGCCTTAACGTGGATAAATGGTCTCTGTAGTAGCTGACTTCTTATTTGTCGGAATAGTGCTCTGCTAAATCGTATGCCAGGGCTTCAGAGAAAAGTAAAAAAGATTACCAAGGACTATCCTCAAAGTTACGTAAGTGGTCCACTGGTTTGGGATCTTAGTATTGACACTGTTACATCTGGGGCAGATGCTATTGAAAGTGTTGTCGCATACGCAGGTGACATCCTAGTAGATGTGTCTGCAGACTCCAGGGCGAGACTTAAGGCAAAGGCGAGCGATGGGCTTGCTCAGTTGCAGCGTTGATGCAAGAGCAACAAACTGACTACATCTGTTCATAAAACCACATACATACTTTTGAAGGGAAGGTCTTCTCTTAGTCGGAATCCTTCCCTGAGGCTTGACAGAATACCTGCAAAATGTATCTCTCCTAGTATATATTTAGGCTTTATTCTAGGCGAGAAAAGAAACTGTCTAGAACACTAAAAATCTGTTACTCAGAAATCGGCCAAAATTATGCATAATATTGTCTGTGCTGACTATAAATTACCATTTCATGTGGTGTGGTCATATCACGAAGCTAACTTCGACACCATTATGGACTTCACTGCCAGCATCTTGACACATCATCTTAGACTGGTCAGCGACAAAACAATACTGCGACGAACTCTGTGGAGGATACTTCTGCAGGTCACTGTGACTTTCGCACTACACCTGTAGATGGTTAATTGGTGATAGTCGGGCTATGTCTGATTATCGTGGTATGTTACAGGGCAGCGCTGTTTTGGTTAGGGTGTGAGCCATATCATCATGTGTATGAGATCACAAGAATGCATATTAGTGATAAAAGACAGTTATGAGCCTGGAAGTGTCACCATTATTAACCAATATGTACGACCTGTGTGGAGTTTCCAGAAAACATATCTAAGATTCGTAGTAATAAACTAATTTGAATGGAACTGAATTGCTTCAAATTTTATTGCGTTCTATAATGCATCAACGTATTAAACGTACTTACGTCTGTCATCTGGCAACTTTGACCCTACTATGTTTAGTAATATTCCATTCGGCCAAGTCCAAAAATGCCCCAGATCGCGAACATTCTGTAAGAAAGTGGTAACACCTCCATTCGGCTTTCTCAAAAATGTAGGTATAAAAGAGACGACAGAGGAGCTGTTTGGAATAATTGCTACAGATGCTGCAGAACTAGCTGGAGGTGTTCCTGAAAAACTTGCAGCTATCTGACAAGCTTTGTGCTCAGTTTCACCCCTTTGCACCAATTCTTCACACTATTCCTGTAACACTAACTTCTGACAGGTAAGTATATTAATTTGTTCAGCTGACGTATCTATCAACTGGACTAACACCATTAGAAGTAATAGGTAAACCCTTTATAGGTGAATCACTTATTAAATATGTACGTGGTCTGAACAGCATACTACTGATGACCAACTGAATCAAACGACAGTTGCTAAGAACTTAATTAAGAGAGCCCAACAACTAGTGAGCAAACATAACGAGAAGGCTGTTGTTGTGGTCTTCAGTCCTGAGACTGGTTTGATGCAGCTCTCCATGATACTCTATCCCGTACAAGCTTCTTCATCTCCCAGTACCTACTGCAACCTACATCTTTCTGAATCTGCTTAGCGTATTCATCTCTTGGTCTCCCTCTACGATTTTTACCCTCCACGCTGTCCTCCAATACAAAATTGGTGAGCCCTTGATGCCTCAGAACATGTCCTACCAACCGATCCCTTCTTCTAGACAAGTTGTGCCACAAACTTCTCTTCTCCCCAATCCTATTCAATACTTCCTCATTAGTTACATTATCTACTCATCTAATCTTCAGCATTCTTCTGTAGCACCACATTTCAAAAGCTTCTATTCTCTTCTTGTCCTAATTATTTATCGTCCATGTTTCACTTCCATACATGGCTACACTCCATACAAATACTCTTAGAAACGACTTCCTGACACTTAAATCTATACTCGATGTTAACAAATTTCTCTTTTTCAGAAACGCTTTCCTTGCCATTACCAGTCTACATTTTATATCCTCTCTACTTCGACCATCATCAGTTATTTTGCTCCCCAAATAGCAAAACTCCTTTACTACTTTAAGTGTCTCATTTCCTAATCTAATTCCCTCAGCATCACCAGACTTAATTCGACTACATTCCATTATCCTCGTTTTGCTTTTGTAGATGTTCATCTTATACCTTCCTTTCAAGACACTGTCTATTTAATTCAACTGCTCTTCCAAGTCCTTTGCTGTCTCTGACAGAATAACAATGTCATCGGCGAACCTCAAAGTTTTTATTTCTTCTCCATGGATTTTAATACCTACTCCGAATTTTTCTGTTTCCTTTACTGCTTGCTCAATATACAGATTGAATAGCATCGGGGAAACTACAACCCTGTCTCACTCCCTTCCCAACCACTGCTTCTCTTTCATGTCCCTCGGCTCTTACAACTGCCATCTGGTTTCTGTACGAATTGTAAATAGCAAATAGCCTTTCGCTCCCTGTATTTTACCCCTGCCACCTTCAGAATTTGAAAGAGAGTATTCCAGTCAACATTGTCAAAAGCTTTCTCTAAGTCTACAAATGCTAGAAAGGTAGGTTTGCCCTTGCTTAATCTAGCTTCTAAGATAAGTCACAGGATCAGTATTGCCTCACGTGTTCCAACATTTCTACGGAATCCAAACTGATCTTCCCTGAGGTCAGCTTCTACTAGTTTTTCCATTCGTCTGTAAAGAATTCGCGTTAGTATTTTGCAGCTGTGACTTATTAAACTGATAGTTCGGTAATTTTCACATCTGTCAACACCTGCTTTCTTTGGGATTGGAATTATTATATTCTTCTTGAAGTCTGTGGGTATTTCGCCTGTTTCATACATCTTGCTCATCAGATGGTAGAGTTTTGTCAGGACTGGCTCTTCCAAGGCCGTCAGTAGTTCTAATGGAATGTTGTCTACTCTGGGGCCTTGTTTCGACTCAGGTCTTTCAGTGCTCTGTCAAACTCTTCACGCAGTATCGTATCTCCCATTTCATCTTCATCTACATCCTCCTCCATTTCCATAATATTGTCCTCAAGTACATCGCCCTTGTATAGACCCTCTGTATACTCCTTCCACCTCTCTGCTTTCCCTTCTTTGCTTAGAACTGGGTTTCCATCTGAGCTCTTGATGTTCATGCAAGTGGTTCTCTTATCTCTAAAGGTCTCTTTAATTTTCCTGTAGGCGGTATCTATCTTACCCCTAGTGAGATAAGCCTCTACATCCTTACATTTGTCCTCTAGCCATCCCTGCTTAGCCATTTTGCACTTCGCGTCGATCTCATTTTTGAGACGTCTGTATTCCTTTTTGCCTGCTTCATTTACTGGATTTTTATATTTTCTCCTTTCATCAATTAAATTCAATATCTCTTCTGTTGCCCAAGGATTTCTATTAGCCCTCGTCTTTTTACCTACTTGATCCTGTGCTGCCTTCACTACTTCATCCCTCAAAGCTACCCATTCTTCTTCTACTGTATTTCTTTCCCACATTCCTGTCAATTGTTCCCTTATGCTCTCCCTGAAACTCTGTACAACCTCTGGTTTAGTCAGTTTATCCAGGTCCCATCTTCTTAAATTCCCATCTTTTTCCAGTTTCTTCAGTTTTAATCTACAGGTCATAACCAATAGATTGTGGTCAGAGTCCACATCTGCCCCTGGAAATGTCTTACAATTTAAAACCTGGTTCCTAAATCTGTCTTACCATTATAGAATCTATCTGAAACCTGTCAGTATCTCCAGGCTTCTTCCATGTATACAACCTTCTTTTATGATTCTTCAACTAAGTGTTAGCTATGATTAAGTTGTGCTCGGTGCAAAATTCTTCCAGGCGGCTTCCTCTTTCATTCCTTAGCCTCAATCCATATTCACCTATTACGTTCCCTTCTCTCCCTTTTCCTACTACCGAATTCCAGTCACGCATGACTATTAAATTTTCGTCACCCTTCACTATCTGAGTAATTTCTTTTATTTCATCATACATTACTTCAATTTCTTCGTCATATGCGGAGCTAGTTGTCATATAAACTTGTACTACTCTAGTAGACGTGGGCTTCGAATCTATCTTGGTCACAATAATGCGTTCACTACGCTGTTTGTAGTAGCTTACCCGCTTTCCAATTTTCCTATTCATTATTAAACCTACTCCTGCATTACCCCTATTCGATTTTGTGTTTATAACCCTGTATTCACCTGACCAGAAGTCTTGTTCCTCCTGCCACCGAACTTCACTAATTCCCATTATATGTAACTTTAACCTATCCATTTCCCTTTTTAAATTTTCTAACCTACCTACCTGATTAAGGGATCTGACATTCCACGCTCCGATCCATAGAACGCCAGTTTTCTTTCTCCTGATAACGACATTGTCTTGAGTAGTCCCCGCCCAGAGATCCGAATGGGGGACAATTTTACTTCCGGAATATTTTACCCAAGAGGACGCCATCATCATTTAACCATACAGTAAAGCTGTATGCCCTCGGGAAAAATTACGGCTGTAGTTTCCCCTTGCTTTCAGCCATTCGCAGTACCAGCACAGCAAGGCCGTATTGGTTAGTGTTACAAGGCCAGATCAGTCAACCATCCAGACTGTTGTTCTTGCAACTACTGAAAAGGCTGCTGCCCCTCTTCAGGAACCACACGTTTTTCTGGCCGCTCAACAGATACCCCTCCGTTGTGGTTGCACCTACGGTACGGCTATCTGTATCGCTGAGGCACGCAAGCCTCCCCACCAATGGCAAGGTCCATGGTTCTTGTGGGGAGGAACGGGAATGCTATAGAACCTCAATACGAGTTAGATGATCTAGTCTCAGTAAAACATCATCTTCAGAGCTCTGCCTTGAAGAGAGAAATGCATAAATTTTTTCAAAAGTGTGTGGACCCTTACCGAGTACAATGGGTAATCCACCCACAAACCTTATTCTTAGTGAATCATACAACTGCAGAAGAAAAAGGAAAATATAATGTTAAAGATATAAAGTGGTGTATTCCCCAGGAACGTTAACATTCTGTGTTAACGGGGGAGTGACGACCATCGATTCCTGAGTTGGGTGCAGTGTTACTTCCACAATTAGTTTTCCTACACTGTATTCCCTTCAAATCTTCGACAATTCTGTAATATATTTATAACCTCATAAACTATCCTATCATATTAGTATTTAAGTGACTGATTGTGACTGCAACGTTATGACTACTTTAAGGAATCACAGTAAACAGTAACATCTAAGCATGAGGTAAAACAAACAGAATAACATTCTAGAAGAAGATATAACATGATGGTACTGTATGATACCTAGATGAATAAAGTGAACAGGGTATCTTATGTGTGTATAAGATATAATGTGAAGTGTCTAACTGGTAAAATAACTATTTGACTTTAGTGTATAATTTTCTATTTTTATAGAGTATTTTATACCTTTTGGTGAGATAGCATATGAATGGGGAGGGATTGTACCAATTTTGAAAGGGGGGTGTTAGTGTAGGTACACAACGTTAACGCTACACACACACACACACACACACACACACACACACACACACACACACACACACACCTTTCACACAACCCTCGCAGACAAGTGTGACTGATTCTTCACCATTTGCTATTCCATAGGAGTTGCTAAGATCTTTCTTTGGGGACTTCAAAGGTGAAGGTGAGAATGTCCATTCTTTAGGTGACGTTTAACAGCATACATTCTCCGGCTCCTCACTTAAGTATCGGTGAAGTGGGGACCCTGGGGAAGGGCGGTGGGAAGGGTTTCCAGTCTTTAGGGCTATCTTCTCTCTCTTCTTCGATCTTAGCAACCGTTTCTACTTCTCCCTTTCTTACTTATCTTCTGAGTACCAGTCCATCTTTCCCTCTTTCCATATGCATACACTTCTATTGCTGAAGTCCTTCTTACTTTCTGTGGTTTCCTATAACCTTCAACTTATTTAAAATAAGTAGGCCGAAGAACCAGGCTGCATGAAAACATATCGAACATACACACAAAATTAAACTTAGACACAAACATGAAAATTACGAATTAGAAAGCTAAAAGCGATGGCAGACCCACCAAGAGATGTAGAGGAATATAGATATATGTCCATCTGAATCGATGCTCATATTACAGTGTTGATATGTGATGGTACTGCATCGTTATTTTTGTAGCTCTAACATATATTTACATGTGCCATTGGAGGAAAATAAGTAAATACACATAGACATAGCATCTACTAGGTGTGTGCGTGATCTCTATTTATATAGTAAAAGTGAGGAGTGAAAGAGGACTCTAGGGTGTAACATGATGCATTAGAAAATGGAATATGGGTGTAAAGTAGATTGGTAATCTGACCAGAGAATATTCAAGAATAGTATACATAAAGATGTGTGCTAGGGCAATGAACCAGGAGGCCTAATCAGGAAGGAGAAGGAGTGCGCACCCAGCATTTATTGGATGGTAAGGCGCAGATAGGCAGACCGAAGAGAGGCTGACCTATACTGTGCAGCTGTGGCACCAAGATGGGGATGACCTGTGTACCGTAGATTAGGAATTAAAAAGGGGTGTACCTACCCAAACGGAAGTAGAAAGGGTACTCCTAGGATCAACTCATGTGAGATGTCGGTACTGTTCCAAAAGGGGAAAAGGGGCAGTATCGTGACAGAAGTCACACGTTTACAGAGATTATTGTGGTAAGTTTGAATTCTCTATTCCACTAGCCTTGTCAGGTTTACAAATATCCAAGAAGGGAACACTTTTATTCTACCCAGAGTTTCTCCAGATTACAATAAGTTATAATTAAGTACATACTTAGAAAAAAGATTAGTACGGGAAGTAAGAAAAAAGCAAAAGAATGTTCATGAATCATGTGCACCTGGAATTTACGATTGGAAGAGGAACAAAAAACAGAGAACTCCAAACTGGATTGAAAGGTTCACAGTTTGTAATTGTGGTAGCATCTTGTGTAATATTAATATATAGAATGCATATGTGTAAAATGTTGCGTTTTCGATCTAAAGGGAGGGATGTATAGTGCTTCGAGAATTTCGGGGTAAACTCTAGAAACATTGGCTGTCCACCATTTCGAACACCCGGTATTTTAACGACGAAGATGGGAGAGCCTTTTTACTGCGCCACACATATTTGTGTGGGCAGGAAGGACAGCTGTCACGAGAAGCCTGGAGCGGCGTCAGACGAGCGGCCCTGACAAGTGGGGGCCGCGTACACCTTGGAAACCATATGTCTGGTCCAAGAAGTAATCAAGGGACACTCTTTGATAGTGAAATAGTAGTGACTGTTGGGAACAAATGAAATATATTTTTATCTAGAGACTCTAGATACTCTGTTGTTTGACTAACTACGAGCAAGAACCGTTTGCAAAGAGGTTATTAACACCAAAACAGACTGTAGTGTTACATATTTAGTACTAATGTTTCCCGACTGGGTTGATTTGCGAGAAATGGAAAAGAATGTGAAACTTATGTATTTGTTATATTGTGAAGAGGAAAATAGAGATAAGAGAATATGGAAGTATTCTGAGAGTAAGAGATCATTTCCAAAGTAGAAAAGTAGTTCAGTATAATTCCCGCAACCAGTACGAAATGTTCGGAGAAGAAGCATTGTGGAGATCGACGCATCCGTCTGCCTTGAGAAGAAGATCGGCTGCGCACAATACGTAAGTCAACCGCGAGAGACGTGCGAGTCTTGCACACCAGTACCACACAGTCTGCGGTCGTCAGGAAAGCAGTAGAAACTCCGGTGGTAATTCCTTCTGTACTTTAATTAGACCCTTTAAATACTGCTCTGCCGACAGCGAATTTGCACCTAACTGATCCCTTACAGCCTGCTACATAGCCTCCTATAGTTCTCTCACTTTCCCTTGTGCTTCACAAACACTAACATACACGAACTGCAACCATTTTGTCATTACTACTTCCCTGTCTAAGACTTCCACTTCAGTTTGTAGTTCCCTGGTATTCTGATCAAGTGCCTCTTCTGCAACTCGCCGCTTTACTTCTCAGGTGAGTTGTAGTAGTCGTATGTTATTCAATACGTCCTTCTCTAAACCTCACCTATCAGCAGGAGTACCTATTACTACCCTCCCCCTTTAGTTCTTTGCTGCCCCACAGCTGCTTACACTAAACGCACTAAATGTAAACATAACTAAAAAAATATTAATGTACGTTTCCTAGGCCTTAATCCATATGGGTTACTCATTACTGTTTCTTTCACAACTTCTTTTTTCCTCTTCTAATACCTTTCGCCTCACTCTCCCTTTCTGGTTCACATTCCTATCCCTGGAATTACTTCCGTACTCCCTTGAAAAGCTTTCAACCGCCCTACACGAACAATTATCGGTCTCCTCGACAATTTAATCGTGACATTTACTGGTAACGTAGTGTCTACCACTTGGTATGGCCCCTGATACTTCTCAAGAAACTTTTTTTATCTTTCTCTTAGGCGTACACAAAGTTGGCAGCATCGCCACTGATCAACCTTATACTGTGCCATTCTTACTGTATAGTACACTGCTTCTTCCTGTTTCTCCAGTGCTCGTGTATTTGCATTCTGTACTGTATTCCAAATTTCCCTAATCGCTCTGGCAAATTCCTTAACAGGCTCTCTAGTCTTCCCGTTCTTCACTTTCAATATGGTCGTAAAACGACATCATCATTTGACATATTGAAAGTGACGAAAGGGAGGACTAGAGAGTCTCATAAGGAATTTGCTAATTCATATAGCCATAATCCTGGATTTGTATGCTGCTTTAAGTCGAAGGTGGAGATGATATAGTTCAAATAGACATCCTGGTTGGTTTGATGTGAGTCATTGCAGTTTCTAAGCATGTTCCTGATCGTCCTGTGCACTCTTTCACTTCTTCCATTGGCTTGTCGATGGAGAGAGTTCATTCTTAACTTCTTCACATTCAGTAACGTACACAAGTTCTTGAATAGATCTGACATGGAATTCGTTCCCTGGTCTATCGTTATTGTTTCAGGCAATACAAAATCAGTATCCAATTATTCAAAAGAGCTTGTGCCACTGTTTCTGCCTGTTAGTTTGGCATTGTGACAATTTCTAAGTATCATGAAAAATTATTTATGATTGTGAGTATGTACTTATTCCCTGCAGGTGTTTTTTTTAATGGACCTAAACATCAATCCCCAGAAAAACCTTATATTTCAGGTAACCCTGCAATGGTACTCTCATTGGACACAAATCCGCTCTCTGTGTGCACTGTATGCAGTTCCACGCATACAGGTTTACGTCTGTCTGCCTGTTCCTCTATCAATACCTTTTCACTACTCTTCTGTTGGTAGATCTGCAACCTCCATGACCCACTAATATGTGATTTTGAGCTTGTTGTAGCACGCTATTCCTTAGCTTCACCTGTGGCCCCAACTTTGTTTCTTTATATACCGACCCATCCTCCATACAAAACTATTACTGCTTAAAATACTGCTTAATGCTTCATCTACTTTTTGTGCAGCTTGTCATTCTTATGCTTATTACCCCCAACATGTAATACTGCTACTTTTCTACTTAACCTGCCCATATTTCTGTGGTTCTTCCGAGATTTATGCATAACTTCAAAATCAATTTCACTTAGTCTTACTGCCCAACGTGACAACCTATTGGAAGTATTCCTTAATTCCAACTCCTCCTCCTCCTCCTTAATTCCAACAACCATTTTAATGCCGCATAATCTGTTACAACTCTAACCTTTTTACGGTACAGATAACGTTTGAAATGTGTTGTTCCTTAAATAAATCTTAACATGTCTTTCTATGTTGTGGAATAATTTCTTTCCAGAGAATTTAGTTGCCCTGATACATAGGCTACTAGCTAGTTACAGTATATGACGTAGCTTCATTCAGTAATTCCAAACTACCCTGCAAAGTTGTGCATACAATTAATGACTCAACAATTAGAAATTTCAGGGAAGAACTTCAGCAGTTAGACAGGGATGAGGTGTACAAGGAACCCGATGCTAATTTAAAATATAACTTTCATGATACACTGGTAAGATAATTTGAAAACTGTTTCCCCAAGAAAATAGTTAAAACTAATTATAAGAAACCTTGCAAAAAACCTTGGCTTACTAAAGGAATAAAAATATCTCATAACCACAAAAGGAAACTGTATCTAACAACAAGAAACAGTAATGAAACAGAAACAGCCAAAATTATAAAAACTACTGTGCTACATTAGGAAAGGCTATTACAAAGTCCAGAAGTATGTGCATCATATCTGAGATTAATACCTCTGATAGCAAAATCAAAACAATTTGGAATATTATTGCAAGAGAGACAGGGCAACCAAGAGTACAAGATTATGACATTACCATCAAAGCGAATGGAAACTTGACAAACAACAAACCGGAACTCGAAAACCTTTTGAATAATCATTTTTTAAATGTTGTAGAGAAAATAGGATCTAAATGTTTATTAGAAGAAGCAAGACAGTTAAAGGAAGAGGCCTTACCCACACAATTTGATACAACTGAAATTCTACCCACCTCTCCTTCTGAAATTAATAAGATAATAAACTCTCTCAAGAATAAAAGCTGACATGGAATTGATGGCATTTCCAGCAGGATAATAAAAGCTTGTTCCCAAGAGGTAAGTGGGATTCTCAGCCACATATGTAATAGCTCTCTGGAGCGGGGTATTTTCCCAGATAGGCTGAAGTATGCCATTGTTAAACCACTGCATAAAAAAGGGGATACGTCTGATGTCAACAACTACCGCCCATTCTCCCTTGTGGCTGCCTTATCCAAAATTCTTGGAAAAATAATGTATTGTACAGTAGCTTCACAGCTTTGTAAAAATAAAGTTTTAACAAAATGTCAGTTTGGTTTCCAGAAAGGTTTTTCGACGGAAAATGCTATATAATGAAATATTAAATGCTGAACTCACCCGTTGGGATTTTTTGTGATCTCTCAAAGGCTTTTGATTGTGTATATCGTGGAATACTCCTAGATGAGCTCAAGTACTGTGGTATGAATGGGACAGCGCTCAAATGGTTTAAATCATACCTAACTGGAAGAGTGCAGAAAGTTGAAATAAGCAGTTCACATAATATGCAAAAAACTTGCGATATCCCAAACTGGGGAACAATCAAGAATGGGGTGACACAAGGTTCGGTCTTGGGTCCTCTGCTGTTCTTAATATATATTAACGACTTACCATTCTATATTCACGACGATGCAAAGCTGGTACTTTTTGCTGATGATACAAGTATAGCTATCACCCCCAACAGACAAGAATTAACTGATGAAATTGTAAACGATGATTTTCAGAAAATCAGTAAGTGGTTCTCTGCAAATGGGCTCTCATTAAAATTTGACAAAACATGGTATATATAGTTCCGCCCAGTAAATGTAAAGACACCATTAATAAATATAGGCTTCGATCAGAAATCGGTAGCTAAGGTAGAATATTCAAAATTTCTAGATGTATGCATTGATGAGCGGTTGAATTGGAAAAAACACACTGAAGCTCTGCTGAGACGTTTGAGTGCAGCCACTTATGCTATTAGGATCACTGCAAATTTTGGCAACATGCATCTCAGTAAATTAGCTTACCACGCCTATTTTCATTCTCTGCTTTCGTATGGCATCATATTCTGGGGTAACTCATCAGTGAGTAAAAGAGTGTTCATTGCACAAAAGCGTGTAATCAGAATAAGTTCTGGAGCTCATCCAAGATCATCCTGCAGACACTTATTTAAAGAGTTAGGGATCCTCACAGTAGCCTCACAATATATACATTACTTACGAAATTTGTTATTAACAATCTGAACGAATTCAAAAGTAATAGTGTACATGGCTACAAAACTAGGAGAAAGGATCATCTTCACTACTCAAGGTTAAATCTAACTTTGGCTCAGAAGGTGATAAATTATGCTGCCACAAAAGTCTTTGGTCACTTACCTAATAGCATCAAACTCTGACAGATAGCCATATAGCATTTAAAAGGAAATTAACACTTTCGCTGCGGCTGACGCTTATAAGCGTCACAACAAGCCATGAGCCAGTGCGGCTGACGCTTATAAGCGTCCACGCTCACTATCGGATTTCTCAGTCTAGTTGCAGTGTGTAAACTTTTGTTTTGTGTGGTCAGTTATCGAACGTGTATTGTTCGTAATGGCGGCTTATGAACATTTGAATGACGCCTGTGTGACCCCTGTAGGTGTCAGACAGCAAACAGACTTCAAAACATGGCCACAATACAGTCGAAGCTTATTTGAAGTAATGCATCTAAGGTGTCATCATTAAGTCGGTATATAACATGACCCTACAGATCTAACAAGGTCTTGACGTCATCCTGTAGCTCAGGTGTGCTCAGGAGCGTCGGTTACGAGCGGTACCTGCCGTTTCGGTGTGTTACAGACAGGCCCGCACTCGCACGTTGGCGGGCCGCACTGGAGAGTTGCGCTCCTGCACCGATGCCGCAGCGAAAGTGTTAAAAGAATTTCTTAATGGTAACTCCTTCTACTCATTAGATGAATTTTTGGATATACTAAGTCAGTAATTTTCCCACCCCCTACCCAAAAAAATTAAGTGTCATGTAATATTTTGTGTAATTTAATATCTTGGATAGACACCTTTTATTAACCTGATACGTTTCACATCATTACGAAGTGTCGTATTCATGATCTATGGAACAAGTTCTAATCTAATCAAATGTCTAAACGACTTCTACCTCTTTTACAATACACAGTCTAGTGTATGGTTTCATGCATCACATGATAAAAGAAATTCTCTATTAAAATCCGGAAATACCAACATCGGACTCGATGTTAAAGCTTCTTTTAACTCATCCAAAGCACGCTGGCACTCTTCTGACCACAAAAATTTAGTACCCGTTTTTAACAACTGAACTGTGTCAATGGTATGGTAGTATCCACAAACCCTTTTCTTAACCACCGGTAATAGTTTGCTAGTGCCAAGAACGATTACAGCTCCTTTACAGATTCTGGTACAGGAAATTCACATATGCCGTAAAATCATTTTTACTTATGATGTGAGGTAAGTATGCTATCTGCTCTATCACAAAGTTGCGCTTTGCTGTACTCAGTGTTAAGTATGCTAAATTTAACCTTAGGAAAACTTCCTTTAATTGCTGCATATGCTGTCCTATATGACTCCCATAGACGATTGTGTCATCAAGATACACTAACAACTGCCATGGTTTCAAACCTCTGAGTACTCAGTCCAACAACCTCTGAAATGTTGCAGGTGCATTTTTTAATCCGTATGGTACTCTTCTGAATTGGTACTGTCCACACTATGCTGAATAAGCTCATTTATGTCGATCCAGGCGTGAAGCTTCTATCTGGTGAAAATCGCTCTTCATATACATTGTTGAAAAAATTTGCATTACGCTAAGTGATCCAAGGTTCTGTAATAATAGGTAACGCGTAGACGTCTATTATAGTTTTCGCATTTAGGTGTCTGTAATCAAAGGAGAACCTGTGTTTCTGCGACCCATTGAATGATTTTTTTGACATGACGACTGTTCCTGACCCCCATGGACTATTACTTTCTTCAATTATTCCCTCTTTCAGCTGTTGATGGATAAATTCCTCCAAAACTGGCTGCAAGTACCTTGGTATTCTGAATGATTTGCGCTAGAAAGGTGATTTATTTCCAATTGGTATGCAGTGGTGTGTAATATGCTTCACTTTTTCCATTATGCAGTTTCAATGACACCCCTCATATCCCATTCTTCTTGCTCCATACTAGCGATTAGCAACCTCTTTGTTAATCCTATGTCCTCTGCGCTAAAATTATCTGTAGAAACAGATACTTCTCTTCATGCCTTATTTTTTGAATGTATACAATACCTCTTTTAACTATGCAGCACACTTGACCTAATACTTCATTTTTCTAAGGGTTCCACCACTCACAAAAGTCCTACTGGCAAGCTAGATTCAGTACTCACCCAAAGCGGTTTCGCAATACCCTTAGGTAAACAATCGTCTGAATCAAGCTTTAGTTTGGTCGTTTGTGGTTTAGTCGGTTTGTCTTTGATGACAGAATTCCGTCGCGATATCGCTACGCTGACTATGGCTTCTCCTAACTAAAAATGTTTCGATCAAGTTCCACTCTATGTAGCTGGCACTGGATCCTGTCATAGTCCTTACTCATGTGTAGCACAATCTCTACACATTGTTTAACTGTACTGTATCCAGGCAGAAGTCTGTGTCCACCGATTCTAATACTGTCACTTCTTGTCCCCCCTTTCCATTCAGTCTGTACTGTGTTGCTTACATTTCACCACATCACTACGGGCGACCAACACATGCGTCCCTGTGTCCATCAATTTCCTGCGACCTGTCTTTCCTACTATTACCCCTCTGCATACGATTTCGTAGCATCCAATCTTACTGGGATGGATCGTAGGTGGGCCTGGGGCTATTCCTGCCTGATCCTCTACTTCTAAAACTATTACTTTCTCTTACTTTATTCACATCATCTGGACGCTGGTGACACTGCCTCCTTACATGCCCCATTTGCCCACACCTGAAACATTTTATATTAGCAGCAAACACTGTCTGTTTCCTGAACATTCCAATCAACAAGTCGCTCTCTTCACATTCTATAGCTAGCTGAACTGCTGTGTGCAAATCCGTCTGACCCCAGCCCACACATGTCTGGATATTTCTGCATGCAACTTTCTTAAAAAAAGCATTGAGCACTCTGTGCTTAGTTTCTTGGAAAATAATTTCACTTTCTATCCCTATTCATAGGTACATCCATTAATTTTCCTTAGCCCATATGCAAATTGTTCCACGGTTTCCATATTCTTCTTAGTTATCAGCCCTAATTGTTCCCTATAGTATCTGGCACTATTTCGTTCCGTATGTCTTTGAACTGACCCTTCTTTAAATCCTTCGAATGTTGAGGCTCTCTTAAGTGCTTCTGTATACCCTACATAAGTTTATGCTTCCCCTGTTAGTCTCAGTTTTGCAACACTCAATAATTCCTTATCAGACCAAACTTCCATCTGAGCCAGATTTCGAAAGTCTCCCACAAAGGCCTGCACATCTTTGGTGCCTTGCGGGAAAAAAGCAGCAATTAAACCCTACTTGCAATAATATCTACTTTACAAAATGCATGACCATCAAACTTCTTCTCCGTGACCAAAATAAAATAATTTTTTTTGAATCACTGTGCCAAAGATTGCAGGTTCATACTCTGATCTGAGAAGGTGACATCAGTGTTCTGACACCAGTGTTTAAAGACCCTTACATTGTCTCCCGTGCAAGTTGAAATGAGACATCAGTACGACAGTAGATTTTTTCAATTAATTTCTTTCTTCTGGCCCTCGGCCGTAGTACATCAGGAGCAGCTTGGTGGAGGCCTCCAGTTGCCTCTCGTGTAAAAAATTGACGTCCATTACTTCTGAATACGCAGAGAGCGAGGCCTAGCATGGCGTCACTCGAATGCTGCTGTCAGTCACATCTCTGGCAGCGACCCGAGCGCCTCGCTTGTGACTCATGGCAGGCTGCCCTGTCTCGTGGTAGAACAGCGGACCCCATACAGCACTCTGGGATGTCGCTCTGGGTGTCACAGGGTCGTGGTTTAGGCTGTGATACTGAGACGAGAATCATTTAGTACGTGAATGGGAATGGCTGAGAAATTGAACGCTTAAGGCACGTGCTCTAGACTCTTCCTTAGTTGCAAGTGAGAAAGGCTTCTACATCTACATCCATATCAACGTGGATACTGTGCGAATCACATTTAAGTGCCTAGGCGAGTGTTCATCGAACCACCTTCACAATTTTCTATTATTCCAATCTCGGATAGCGCGTGGAAAGAATGAACATCTATTTCTTTCCATACGAGCTCTGGTTTTCCTTATTTTATCTTGGTTATCGTTTCTACCTATGTAGGTCGGTGTCAAAAAAATATTTTCGCATTCAGAGGAGGAAGTTGGTGATTGGAATTTCGTGAGAAGATTCCGTCGCAACGGAAAACGCCTTTCTTTAATGGTGTCCAGGCCAAATTAAGTATCATTTCAGTGACACTCTCTCCCATATTTCGCGATAATACAAAACGTGCTGCCCTTCTTTGAACTTTTTCGATGTAATCTCTCAGTCCTATCTGGTAAGCATCCCACACGGCGCAGTTATTTTCTAAAAGAGGACGGACAAGCGTAGTGTAAGCAGTCTCCTTAGTAGATCTGTTACATTTTCAAAGTGTCCTGCCAATAAAGCGCAGCCTTTGGTTCGCCTTCCCCACAACATTTTATATGTATTCCTTTAGATTTGACTCATTTATCGTGTAACTGAAGTTTAACGAATTCCTTTTAGCACTAATGTAGATGACCTCACACGTTCCGTTATTTAGGGTTAACTGCCAATTTTCGCACCATTCAGATATCATATGTTCCAGAATGCTACTGCATATCGATTTTAATGATATGGGCATGTAATTTAGTGGCTTACTCTTACTACATTTCTTAATTATTGCTGTGACCTGTGCAACTTAACAGTCATATACAACCATTTGCTCGACGGAAGATTCGTACCCCAAGACACTAAAGTATGGAGCTAATGCATCAGAATACTCTGAAAGGAACCTAATTGGTATACAGTCTGGACCAGAAGACTTGCTTTTATTAAGTGATTTAAGTTGCTTCACAACTGCGAGGATATTTACTTCTACATTACTCATTTTGGCAGCTGTTCTTGACTCGAATTCTGTAGTATGTACTTCCTCTCCTTATGTGAACGCATTTCGGAAGGCTGTTTTTGCAGCACTGTCTTCGATAGTATCTCCATTGCTATCATGCAGAGAAGGCATTGATTGTTTCTTTCCGCCAACATACTTCACGTACGACCAGGAACTCTTTGGATTTTCTGGCAGATTTCGAGACAATGTTTCGTTGTGGAAACCGTTATAAATATCTCGCATTGAAGTCCGCGCTAACTTCCGAGCTTCTGTAAAAGATCGCCAATAATGGGGATTTTGTGTCTGTTTAAATTTGGCATGTTTGTTTCGTTGTTTCTGCAATAGTGCTATGACCCGATTTGTATACCAAGGAGGATCTGCTCCGTCGTTTGTTAATTTATTTGGTATATATTTCTTAATTGCTGCCCTTGGGGGTAACCATATTCAGTCTTGCTATGACAGCCCTGTGTTTGCTGATCCCTGTATCCGTTTTTATCCTCGTTATTAACTCAGGATTATTTGTTGCTAAGAGGTCAAATATATTTTCACAACCGATGGTTGCTATACCGCGCCCAGATGGCTCTGCTTCACAACGCCACTTGGCCGAGTTTTGCTTTGCAATGCATAATGCTCTCGCCCACCTGCGTCTGTCTTTGTTGCAGCTCTGACGTATTTTTTTACCGAATACAGTCGATACGCTACAGGAAGTACATAGTCCACTGTGTGGGAATTATACAGTAACTGAATGTCAAGCTATTAATTAAAAAAAAACATTAATTTCACACTTGTTTATTTCATAAACACACACACACACACACACACACACACACACACACACACACACACACACACACACCGTTGTAGTAAAGCCAACGTTTCTGTCATGTAACCAACCTAGAAGTACTAACAAAAATTATCCAGCAGACGATAATAGCTGACGTAACTGTTCCATAAATGAGTTCAGAGCGACTGGCAGTTCTGTCTTAATGGTCCTGTTTAATTTTAAAGCATGAGTCAATACATGGTTAGACCAACATAGTTGCTCACTGGAGTCCAGATTGCAACATAAATGACGAGGATACAGTTTCATGAGGGTAAGTCAAAAATTATTCGGACTTTTAATGAGACACTCCATTTACTTGAAAAATAGAATTTGATTTACACATTATTTTTCAATATAGTCTTCTGTCTGTGAAATGCGCCTGGTCCAGCCGTCCACAAGCTTGTGTATGTCTGCCGAAAAGGTTTGTGATGGTTGAGAAGCCACTGGTTTGCGGTTGGTTGTGAAGCCACTGATGCGACACTTCTGGCACCTGTGTGTCCCAGGAAAATCGGTGACCTCGCAAAGCGTCTATCAGCGGCCCAAACGAATAAAAGTCTGATGGAGAATGATCTTGATTGTTAGGTGGATGTTCCAGCGGCTCGAAACACAGTTTCTGGATTGTGTCAAGGGTGAGGCGAGTCATGTGAGGATGGGCGTTAGGCCTAATACGTAACGGTAAAACGTACCATGACAAAAGACCTCATCCTTTATTGCGAATTGCTGGATTAAGTTTCTTAGTCAACAATGCACAACAATAGACTATGTTGATGGTTTTCCCCTTCTCCATGTAATATTCCTTTTGCATCGAAAAACACGGCTTGCGTAACCTTTCTTGGTGATGTTGCAGACTAGAATTTTATCTTCACTGGTGATTCTGGGTGCTTCCACTCCACACTCTGGTGTTTTGATTCTGGCTCATACTGATGAGCCCACGTTTCATCACGCATCACTATTATTCCCAAAAATGGCTCGCCTTCTCTATTGTAATGGTCAAGTACTTATTGGCTGACCTCAAGACGCCTAAGTTTGTGTCTTTCAGTGAGTTGTCATGGCGTCCATGACAAACAAATTTTATGGAAGCCAAGTTCATAACGGATGATGGTATCAGCAGAACCTTGACTGATGTTCAGTGTAGGCGCTATGCCGTCGATAGTAATCCGCCCATTCGTCAAAACCGTCAACTGAGCTTGCTCCATTTTGTCGACCGCTTTGGACGTTGACAGGCACCCTGCTTCCTGTTTGTGAGTCAGTTTTGTCCAGCCACATTTGAATTCTCGACCCACTTGAAAGAACTTGACCTTGGCAGTGTAATGTCCCTGTACCGTGCTGTGCTAATAGTCTACCATGAATTTTAACCCCTTTCACTCCTTATGACCAATTAACCGTATCACTGGTACTTGTTCTTCGTTTGCGCATGTTGCTAATGGAGGGGATATTTTTACGCTGCCACTGCCAGCTCACTTCAGTTGCGATAAAGATCAAGTGAATTGCATGCCACCATAGTAATACCAACGGTAAGTATGATTTCACACACTACCGCGAAAGTGTTATTTTTAGGAAGATTTGGATAATTTTGACTTACCGTCGTACATTGTGTCCTTTGCAGAACTGCAGTTTGCTTCGTTTGGAATTACTGGATTGAACTAAGTTTACTGGAAGATGATACAAGTGCCACTCGAAGATAAAAAAACGGTCCCTCATTAAAATGTAAAAGTAGAAAAGTAATTTCTGATACATGTTACCCGTTTACGTTTTGTGTATAACTGTTGTTCCTGTTATTAGAATTCTCCCTTTATTGATGTTAATGAGGTAGTTGTCAATTTAAAAGGTTAAATTAATTATTTCATTAATTAATTGTGTTTCATTTGTAAGGGGTGAGATAATTCTGTGCACTACATAGGCTACTTACCATCTATTATTCGTATAAATTTCTGCAAGGTGGAGCAGTAAAGTTCTACATCTGTGTAGTTTTATGTCTTTGGTTACAGTTCATGGCTCATGAGAGAGGTATCTGATGTAGTCATTTCATGTAAAAATATGTGCCCGGGGTACATGAGTATCCCACTGCAGTGGTTCTTGAAGTTAAGCTTCTTTTTGTAGCGTATGATCACCTGATTTTAACATATATTGTTATAATTCAAATTGTTAAACATACATTGTCTTTTTCCGTTACTAACAGTAACCGTTTTCTCTTCAGGCAAAATTAAAGTTTCGTCTAAAATAATAACTTCTGGGGAACAAATATGTATCATTTGTGGAAGAGGCACCAAGGAAGAAGGCTTTCAGTATTGTGATATTAACAATAAAACATTATATCCTTAGGAAAAACTCATCAAACCTCAGTACGAAATCCTGTCACCTGTGTTCGTGGGACTATACGAGTTTCTGCAATGTAAAGCCTGCCATGTGGCCGTGCGGTTCTAGGCGCTACAGTCTGGAGCCGAGCGACCGTTACGGTCGCAGGTTCGAATCCTGCCTCGGGCATGGATGTGTGTGATGTCCTTAGGTTAGTTAGGTTTAATTAGTTCTAAGTTCTAGGCGACTGATGACCTCAGGAGTTAAGTCGCATAGTGCTCAGAGCCATTTGAACCATTTTAGAAAGCCTGCCATGTGCCTTGAGGGTAGAATAGAACTAATGTTTGTCACGAGGTCCACTGAGACATAATTACAGTCAAAGAATTCCGTGTCAAAGGCAGTTGGGAGTTATCACTACAGTCTGTGATTATAGCACTAACATAGGTTACATTGGGACACTTCATAAGGTGGAGTTCCCCATCTCAAGAACATCAAGGTTGTGTCTTCTGCTCCGTAACAGAGACAAAACACGAAAGCGACTGTTGCAGATGGCCTAAACCAGGTATGGACAAACCGCAGCTCTCACAATTGATATGATGGTGGCACACCGCTCACTGTTGATTCTAGTAAACTTTATTACCTACCTTTCACTCTTGCCTGGAAAGGAGTGGCTCAGCCCTTGTACAACTTTTGAGTCACGCCAATATAGCTGCTACTGCGGCAGAGGAATCCACATTCGATATAATAACTTATTTTACTGAAAATTATTTCTGAAGTGGCACACTTGCACAACAGAGGAGTTCCTGTAACAGGAGCTGCACGTGGGCCTGTGGGGAACAGCGTTGTTTAGTTGTCAGTGGGTTGAGTATTATAGAGTACATGCTTTGCGTCAGTGAAATTCTTCACTTTATGTCATTAGCCCACTAAACATGCATTATAATAACAAAAGCATAAAAAATAATTAAAATGAATCTTTGTGAAACAAATGGCATCGACTTTTCTTAACTTGCTGCGATCCTTACATAGTCACAGTGAGGAGTTTGTGGCCTGTGCTACTAGCTAATCTGAAAACCCTTGGCGTAAGACATCTTCCCTTTAGCAGAATCAAATTACAAAAGATGAACTCACAAGTATGTGTAGGAAGGTATGGGAGGCGTTCTCCCTATCCATTCTGCTTGGTTATTGAATAAATACTGACCTATGCTGTAACTTTTCTAGGTCTCAGTGCTGCCCTTGAGCTTTGATACACCCACAACAGAACTCATGTAGCGGCATATTTCCCTCGCTACAACAATTGGGCACAGAAGATGAAACTTTATGAGAAACGAAAAGATAAAAATTAACTTTAAGGAATCACTGTTTCGACGACTGACATCTAGAGTTGCTCATCATTCACACTTTCGAAAAGACATATGAGACATAGGTGAAGGGATCCTGTAAGTAACTTCTATTTAAAGTGTAACCGAGTTTGGTCAGACTCAATTCACTTCACTTTGAAATAACAGAAATATAAAAACGTATGAGCATTACAAAATGGTTTGCTCGCCTTTACAATATCTAGGTTAGGTGATATGATATTCTAAAGTGAATTCTAAAGTGAGCTGCTGAAAAGGTACAATATCTCAGACACTTGGATGATCATAATGAGGTTCGTAATAGAAAGGCAAATAAAAACACTATGTCAACGCCAATGAATAAGAATATTAAGCAGTTTCTATTTTAAGAGTGGCAATTAACATTAATAAAAACTAATTAGGGACCCACGCAACAGACGTAAAACGCTCAGAATACTTTGCACTGTCCAGAAGGTACAAAAATTGGCCGAATTTTAAGATTTTTTATCCGGTGTTTAGTCAATGATACGTTAACATGAAAGTAGAAAATCTCACTGAGCGTTCACAGAAACTGAGAAACAAGTATGTCTCACCAAACGTCTTGACCTTAATAGCTGCCACTACATGACCATTATATAATTAGATCCCTGGAAATGAAAAACGAGAATTATTCCAGTCCAGTGGTAGCACAAAGAAAAGTTGCACCTCATTGTGAAAATGTTATCAAACCCTGTTGCGGTAAAACCTAATACTCAAATGAAACTAGACCAAGCACAGTTGAACAGAGCATTTAAGTAAAAGGAAAACATCATTATAAATGTAAACAATTATGAAAAACCATCAAACATCTTTATCAAACATCGTAACCATTATATATCACATAGTCACATTTAGGTAGATAAGTAACAAATAATGTAATCCAATAAAGCATACAACAAATAGATGACCACAGTAGTAGTCATAGAATAAACCATTATCATTCGTTTATCATCTATTATAAAAAAAATGAAAAAAGGAAACTAACGTATTACCCTAATTGTGTTCAAAGCTCACCTTACAGAATTGCTTAGGCGTTTCATGTTTTGTTTCATATTTACTTATTTCTCAAGATCGGAGGCCTATGGGATATTAATCACAAAATTCTTGGAAATAAAAATGAACTTGAAATCGCAATAACGAAAACAGAAAAAAAATCTGGTTTCCTACAGCACAGAAATAAGTTACTTGAGCGCAAAATTCCAATTACAGGAGAGATTTGTGCCAAACGATGACTAGTAACGTTACAACGATTTGCAGTGGTACGTGACAGAGGCGAGGCATATTCTGGCATAATTTATGCGCGTAATCAGAGCGAGCAGGAGATTCAAGAAGACGATGGCCACAAGCCTGCACTTTCTTTTGTACTTGTAAGCAACACAGGCTGAAACAGGGCAAGCAACGTTAAATTAAAAATGCCTCTTCTCTGTGGGAATATACATAACGGATATTCGAGTGCAGATTGTAGACACATGGTTGACGACATATGGAGGTTTGGGTTTGGCCGTGACTCGTGCTTGCGTAGCCTAATGGTCAGGCAACTGCTTGCGATAAGCGGGAAATCCTGCTTCGAGCCGAGGTCTGCCACAAATTTTCCCTGTTGTCATTCGGGTATGCAGCTGACGGTTGCCCACATTTGCAACTGTGAATGAATTTCATGTATTTCATAACTGCTTTAGTCGCTGCAGTTCCTGTTCCTAAGGACATGCGTACATGTCTAGAGGATCTCTGTATCGTATTTCTGAACAACATAGGCATTGTAATATCGTACAAACAGTAATACAGAGAATTGAGAGAAAAGGAGAGGTCAAGCAGTAGTCATCTGTTTAGACAAAGGCTGTATCCCATAACCTATAAGAAAACGTGTGCTATAAATCATAAATATTTACATCTTACAGCATGAAGGAGAAGCTTTATGAGCTAAAATAATTTTGTGAAATAAAATCTGTCTCTATTTCTCACCTTCTCTTTCCATATATCCCCTCCATGAAACGTGTACAGTTGCAATAAATTTCACTTCATTAGGAACTAAAATCTCCTCACTCATCAACCAAGATACCTGAAGAAGTGCACAGATAGGTCCATAGTCTGTTGCAGACGTAACCCAGAACGGACTTAACTTCCTCCTGTGTTGGTGATGTATCAGCAGCATCAGTCTGTTGGCATTGAACTATGAAATTTAATATGGTAGGAAATGCTTTACTAAGAGCTGTAATGAATTACATACTTATACTGTTGCACAAGTTACTTATACCATCATGTGTTGATCACTTATCACGAGAAATTTCACATATTCTTATTTAAGAGAGATGGAACGCCATTATTATGAATGTAACAGAAGAAAAATTCCTATATCCTAACACTTAAAAATGCACGCAGTGAAAGATAAATATTCACATTTACAGCTTAATGGATTAAATTTGTTAGCCAACACAATTCTATGAAATATAACAAATATCTATCTCTGTGTCTCTTTTTCTCCTTCAACACCCTCCCCCCTCTGCTCCAAATATCTAAACACACTACAAATGTCATTTCATTAACATCCAAACCTGTTCAAAACTTCTCACTCCACAGATCAACCGAGATAGCTATAGAAGAGCACAATTGTGGCTGTAATCTGTTGCAGGAACCACCCAGCACAGAATAATTTCCTCATAAAATGCACTAATGATGTGTAAGCAACAAAAAGTGTCTTGGTTTTGCACAATGAAATTTAGGTACGGCAGTATACACTTTGTAAAGAGATGTAATGAATTACATATTGTTTTGTTTGCATAAGCCACTTGGAACACCATGTGTTGGAGGTTAAGCTTGTGGTGGTTAGCGTTCATTTTCTTATCTGTGAGGTTCATCATAGATTTTCTGTATACTGAGTTGGACATTAGTCAACTACCCGAATTATCACCCCTCCCCCTGTCAAACACACACCTAAAACCACATTTGTTTTAGCAGCTTCTAGATCAAGTTAGTTCTGTATGAGCTTCTCCCATATATTTCTGTCAGCATAGGACTTGGAGTAGAGAGAAAAACAAAGGTTCTCCCAACCCCATGACCTAAACATTTTTAATTTAAAACATGGGGCCTCCATTCTTATCGATTATAATGTAATTACAGCGACATTTCCAGTATTTTTTAAGTTAAGATGTGTAAGTCCCTCCTCTCTTTAACATTAGCACAATCATCAACAATTTTCTTCACAAAATCACTAACAAGCGTATTTGTAGAAAGAAGTACAGGTCTTTTAATATTCTATCTCAGCTATCATCAAATTACCTCAAGAAAATATGCATCATTCCATAGTGGAAGGTATGAAGTGCATGTACTCAGAAAAAAACACATACACTCTAGTATGATAAAAGAAAAAAATTAATTAAATGTATTTCAATTGATTCAATTTTAACCTGATAGTTATATATATATATATTGTGTTTTATACTAGATTGTTGTGCTCCCACTTTGGCACAGCTTTGTCACGGGAAACACGGAAGAGGCCGAAGACGTCCATCTTCTGGTCGGTTCCTGATCGTTTTGAGAAGGAGGTTAGTTTTTGATTATGCAAAGGCTTCTATCATTTGGAAAAGAACAACCCGGATTCCTTTACGTAATCAGTATGAATTTTATAATTACATAAGGGACCTTTAACAAGGAACAATAATAAATTGCATTTGCAGATGAAATCATTAGTAAATGGGGCAGCTATGAGTTGTATAGATGACAAAGAGTGGCCTTCTGTCTACGACCAGGATGCCGCAGTATTCGCTGCTGTAGTACAGGCTGTTTTGACATTTATAAAAATAATATGACATAGAGGTAAAAAAATAAAGGAAAAGAACAGAATAAGAAGTCTGGTAAACACTAAATACACTCCTGGAAATGGAAAAAAGAACACATTGACACCGGTGTGTCAGACCCACCATACTTGCTCCGGACACTGCGAGAGGGCTGTACAAGCAATGATCACATGCACGACACAGCGGACACACCAGGAACCGCGGTGTTGGCCGTCGAATGGCGCTAGCTGCGCAGCATTTGTGCACCGCCGCCGTCAGTGTCAGCCAGTTTGCCGTGGCATACGGAGCTCCATCGCAGTCTTTAACACTGGTAGCATGCCGCGACAGCGTGGACGTGAACCGTATGTGCAGTTGACGGACTTTCAGCGAGGGCGTATAGTGGGCATGCGGGAGGCCGGGTGGACGTACCGCCGAATTGCTCAACACGTGGGGCGTGAGGTCTCCACAGTACATCGATGTTGTCGCCAGTGGTCGGCGGAAGGTGCACGTGCCCGTCGACCTGCGACCGGACCGCAGCGACGCACGGATGCACGCCAAGACCGTAGGATCCTACGCAGTGCCGTAGGGGACCGTACCGCCACTTCCCAGCAAATTAGGGACACTGTTGCTCCTGGGGTATCGGCGAGGACCATTCGCAACCGTCTCCATGAAGCTGGGCTACGGTCCCGCACACCGTTAGGCCGTCTTCCGCTCACGCCCCAACATCGTGCAGCCCGCCTCCAGTGGTGTCGCGACAGGCGTGAATGGAGGGACGAATGGAGACGTGTCGTCTTCAGCGATGAGAGTCGCTTCTGCCTTGGTGCCAATGATGGTCGTATGCGTGTTTGGCGCCGTGCAGGTGAGCGCCACAATCAGGACTGCATACGACCGAGGCACACAGGGCCAACACCCGGCATCATGGTGTGGGGAGCGATCTCCTACACTGGCCGTACACCACTGGTGATCGTCGAGGGGACACTGAATAGTGCACGGTACATCCAAACCGTCATCGAACCCATCGTTCTACCATTCCTAGACCGGCAAGGGAACTTGCTGTTCCAACAGGACAATGCACGTCCGCATGTATCCCGTGCCACCCAACGTGCTCTAGAAGGTGTAAGTCAACTACCCTGGCCAGTAAGATCTCCGGATCTGTCCCCCATTGAGCATGTTTGGGACTGGATGAAGTGTCGTCTCACGCGGTCTGCACGTCCAGCACGAACGCTGGTCCAACTGAGGCGCCAGGTGGAAATGGCATGGCAAGCCGTTCCACAGGACTACATCCAGCATCTCTACGATCGTCTCCATGGGAGAATAGCAGCCTGCATTGCTGCGAAAGGTGGATATACACTGTACTAGTGCCGACATTGTGCATGCTCTGTTGCCTGTGTCTATGTGCCTGTGGTTCTGTCAGTGTGATCATGTGATGTATCTGACCCCAGGAATGTGTCAATAAAGTTTCCCCTTCCTGGGAATTTCAATTTCCAGGAGTGTATATTCAAATAATTCTCACAAGCAATTTGGGTTTATTTATACACAGTATAATTTACATAAGTAATTTTCTGACTGTATAGTGCGATCAGATTTCAGCCTGTCCTATGCTAGCTTCTTGGTTCACGTTTTCGTCACAAATTACAGTCATTACTTTTCTCCTTCGTTAAAGACAATTCTTGCACTGTTCAACACTTTCATAACAATAACTTGCCGATTTACAGTCTCGAACATAAATTACTTGAATTTTATTAATTTATAACTATTGTCTGCATGCTGGTAAGACCGCTCACTTTTATGGCTTAAAGACGACCTTCTTTACGCTTTCACATTACAAGCAGAAGTACGATAAAATCTGAAGAACTACAAAGTTTTTTTAAATTTATTTATATCGAAGCAGAATGATCAGTTCTGCTTCTGTTAAAGTATTTCTTTGACTGCGCAATCGATGTATTAGCGTTAGCGCTAGATGTGAATCTTTATAGTTACGTAAATTATTTAAAACAAATGTCTTTCAAAGGATAGGTTTCACCTCATAAGTTGATCATTTAATACACAGCTAGGTGAATGCCTTTCCAAGGGTACTCACACCTTTCATACGACGGGAAGCCCAATGATATTACAATACCTGTTCACAATTTCATTTTACCAAGTAACTCATAGAAAGACGGCCATTTTAGAAATTTGCTTATTTCTCGTGGCTTTTATTGTTATTAGTCAGTCATGTTTCTCTAAAACCTGTAAAGTTTAAACATTAAATTAGATAATAATTCCTCTGTTGTTGCCACATGTTTCAGCAGCTTTTACACAGGAACTGCTGTGTCTGCTAGTCCAAACATGTTCCCTTCTCAAACAGATATCAATTATAAAACAGAGGGGATCACACTCTTCAGTGATCTAAAACACACAGAAGAGCAAGTATGATAGAACATGCCTTAAAATAGAATAAGCAATTAAAGCCTTTTAAACAAAACCCCCTTGGTAAAAGACGGTGAACCTTTTTCTGTAATATAATTTGAAATACAAGTAACGATGCTAGAATGGGTCTTAAATCAGATAAAAATCTGACCTTTGTCTATGGCTTAATTGAAGAAGATTTTACCAATACCTAGACAAAATACTATAGATAAACGAAATAAATAAAACTTTCGCCAAATAAGATTTAAAAAGCACCAAGTTTCAAATGAATCGCAGGCTACCCAAAATCTTTTTCTCTAAAAAGATCCAGTACATTAATCTGAACCAAGAGGAAAATTTTGAACAGAAAATAAAACTTCCATCAGTCTTTTTCGTAGCGATGTCACTCTTCACTTGGTGGTTGGGAGTATTTCTTATGAAGTCGGGTGATTTTCACAGCGGAGTTCTTTCATCACCTTTCATTTTCACTGCACTATAACTGGGGATCACCTTTTCACATTCTGGTGGAAAACACAGGGAATTTCACTATGTGAAGGGGTACGAGATATTTCTTGACTCAACGATCATCGGGTCGTGTCGGGAGTCAGGAAAGTTGATGACTGGTTCAATGAAGAATGTGTCAGTTTGGGGGCTGTCTTAATCTCATTCCAATTCATGTTTCAGCACATGAAAATACAGAGAAAAAAAATCTGTATTAGGTCTTGCTCATTAACTAGTATTTTAATCTAAGGGAATATGGAGTAAGAATTTAAGAGAATAAAAATTACTATACATACTATGCACATATGTATTATATATTATTCATGGCTTATGTCTAGGTTTCATATTCTTTCATTAGCAACCCTGAGCAAAACACATTTCGTCTTGTACAGGTCTTTTTTAAGTAATGTATTTAGCAATATTGCCGTATCAATTTTCATAGTTACGGAAAAGTCATCATTAGTGTACTTTTCATGTAAATATAGTAAAATCGCGCGTAGTTTATTAACCGTTTTATTATTTTTATTTCCATTTTCATCTCAAATCTGGAGCATGCTCGCGCCTGTTATGGAGAGGAGTGCTTATTGTTGAGCGCGGGCCGGCAAGCAGTCATTGAATGTTGCCACAGTGCTTCGCAGTCACGTGGTAACGAACTGGAGGTTTAACAGCGTTGGCAGTCCGCGTCCTGCACGAGGCAGATAGTTCAGTGGCTACCAATCGTTTTATAACTTGTGCACTTTGTTGAATCATGAGTACTGGAGCAGCTATTCAAGGCGACATAGTCATCTTGGACGGTAAATTGACTGCACCAGCGACGAAGAACCGTCGTCGATGAAAATGACTACGTTTACCCATTGCAGTAAGTACAATAGCTTGTCTATCCTTTGTCTGATGACCACTGTACAGTCGTTGCAACGTGAGAATACTTATAATGCTACTTCACCCGCGGAATATCGGACGTGTCCATAAGTTTATCTCAGTTTTGATTCATACAAGAGATAACTAGTTTTTCGTGTCCATACATGTGTCAGATTACGATTTTACACGCACATATTTATATATGTGTCCATCATTTTGTCATTAAGTGAGACCTATATGGATACGTATGGACTGCTGCGTATGAGTCTTTATACCACAGAGTAGCACAGATAATGTTAAAATTACTTATCATAAAAGGATCATTTACAAAATATACATAGCTTTTTTAACTACTGTCCAAGACCTAACGAAAGTCGTGTTTGCTATTATGAATGGTGCTTCTCAAGCACTGTAGATTTTATATGTATTTTAAATCTGATTCTTTTCTTCTTATTGTTCTCTATCAGCCTTTTTTTTAGTTTCTTTGTTAATTTAGTCCGTTACATCAATAATCAGTAAAATATACCCTCTTTTGTGTGCCGAACAGTTCACGTTCAAAACTTCATCTAATAGAAATCGGGAAAATTATTCATATTTCCTAGGCTGCTTTTGCTCACAGCAAATCAGATTTACATCATATTTCGATAAGTAACTGCAGATACGCATTAACCAATGAACCACGATCGTCAGTACACACAATATACACACGTCAAGTGTTTTGAACCAATTTCCAAATTTCTTCCCCTGTCGGGTAAGGTAGAAAGGTAAGAATGCTAAAGAAGAAAACTACAGTAGGATAATGCAAAGAAATAAAAGATACGAAGATGCATAATAGGTGAAATAATCAGTTTAGCAAATTCATTCTTTGGCTACACCGCTTTTAATGTCATCCACGCCGCATATCTTGACTTCAGTATTAAAATGTCGCACAAATCCACTTCCAAAGCATCGTCAAATGTATCTCAAAATCACGCCATGCTGACATTGTTGTTGTTGTGGTCTTCAGTCCTGAGACTGGTTTGATGCAGCTCTCCATGCTACTCTATCCTGTGCAAGCTTCTTCATCTCCCAGTACCTACTGCAACCTACATCCTTCTGAATTTGCTTAGTGTATGCATCTCTTGGTCTCCCCCTACGATTTTTACCCTCCACGCTGCCCTCCAATACTAAATTGGTGATCCCTTGATGCCTCAGAACATGTCCTACCAACCGATCCCTTCTTCTGGTCAAGTTGTGCCACAAACTCCTCTTCTCCCCAATCCTGTTCAGTACCTCCTCATTAGTTATGTGATCTACCCATCTAATCTTCAGCATTCTTCTGTAGCACCACATTTCGAAAGCTTCTATTCTCTTCTTGTCCAAACTATTTATCGTCCATGTTTCACTTCCATACATGGCTACACTCCATACAAATACTTTCAGAAAAGACTTCCTGACACTTAAATCTATACTCGATGTTAACAAATTTCTCTTCTTCAGAAACGCTTTCCTTGCCATTGCCAGTCTACATTTTATATCCTCTCTACTTCGACCATCATCAGTTATTTTGCTCCCCAAATAGCAAAACTCCTTTACTACTTTAAGTTTCTCATTTCCTAATCTAATACCCTCAACATCACCCGACTTAATTCGACTACATTCCATTATCCTCGTTTTGCTTTTGTTGATGTTCATCTTATATCCTCCCTTCAAGACACTGTCCATTCCATTCAACTGCTCTTCCAAGTCCTTTGCTGTCTCTGACAGAATTACAATGTCATCGGCGAACCTCAAAGTTTTTATTTCTTCTCCACATAGCAGTAGAATATTAGCAGATTATCTCGGCCCTCAACTAGGTATCTTAGTATCGAAGGTTTCTATATGATACTCGTGGCATAGGAATAGTCTCTCTAAGTTTCTCCAATACAGGACCTAATTATCATCATAAATGCACATTTCTGGATGTCTCGTAGTATTAAATAAAATGAGGAATTTAAAGAAAACCTTTACTACTTGGTAGAAGGGAGATTTGTCATAACTTAAAACTAAAGCAGGAGGTGGCACTTCGCCACATCCCTTACTCAGTTCAAAGACTGCAACCATCTATGGCTTAAGAAAATATTAAGGGAAATCTTATTTTCCAAATACCTTGTTCAATCACTTCATATCCTTCAAGCTCCATCATTACTTTGCGTCCACCTCACTCAAATGATTACGTCACCTGCAGAATACATGTGCATGCTGTTGACTCACATACTTTCTAAGCAGATCACACTCTATCTTCAAGTTGCTGCTTAACATAACAAATGATTTTTTAAATGTTTTTCATGGTAATTCTTTAGGTCTACATGGTGGTAAAGTCCTTTTACTCGTCCACTAACTGGATCCGCCAACAAATAACAACCAATATGTGGCTACCTGACTATAATAAACGGTCCTTCGTATAGGTGTTGCCAATTACGATTTTTACGTAAGTTGAGAGATGGTTTGAAATGTGCTTCAGAAGAACACGCTCGTTCAAGCGATACGACAGAACTTTTTTGAAATGCTTGTCAAATGCCTTTTTTCTTAAATTAGCATGAGTTGTGATAGAGATCAGGGCTTGTCTTAACTTATTATCTAGATTTACTTCTGGACCTTGTATCTTGTGGATAGGATCAGTCCATTCATTGCTTTCCTTTTGCCTGAAGGTGTCAAAACGGTCGAAGTGTGTGGAAGGTTATTTACACTCTCTTCAAATGGAGTAACGAAATCGACCCACCGTGTTTGCTGATTCGGTACATAGGTGCGAATAAATCGATTATATTCTTTGAAGATTCATTCTGTCAGGTTACTTTGGGATCTAAATCTTGAAATTGAAATACCATTACTGGCAAGAAACAGCCTCCACTTTTTTCCAACGAAGTTTGAAGCATTATCAGACAACATGGTTTCCGGCTTACCAAAACGAGGAAAATAATCCTTTTCCATTCGTCTTATTAAAGATTTTGCACTGGAAGACTTCATCACGTATAAACGCACGCGCTTAGTGAAGAGGTCTAGCAAAACAACAAGGTACTTAGCACCTCCACTTCCTCTCGGAAGTGGACCTGCATAGTCGAGACTGACTATTTGCTTACGACGCTCGGTGTGGATAGGATTCAAAGGTATAGCATTCGAAAGATTGAAGGGCTTTGCCTTCTGACAGATTAAACAAGTGCTTAGCAGTTCATGAATTCTCTTATGCAGATTGGGAACGTAGCAATAGGCAGAAATCTTTCTTTTACACTTCTCAGGGCCATAATGTCCCCAGGATAGGTGTGTGTACCATATGAGATATTCAACGCACTCCTCAGGAATACAAACACACCATTGCTCCGTCAACATAGATGTGCGATGAAATAAAACACCATTGTGTGATTTATAAAATTTCGACAAACGATTGTTAGGGTTGTCTTGTAGAAGCTGTTTGACTCTCTTCCATTTTCGGTCGCTTTCTTGCACAGTACCCATCTGTTGGCAAAGACATAGAAAATAACTACGATTCAAGGGATCAAGGAGTATCTTGTGATTGGAAACCTGTTCTACAAGTTCTGTAGGCTCCGGCATACCTTCCGGCATGCGTGACAATGCATCTGAAACGATGTTGTTCTTGCTTTCACGTAAACAATTTCGAAATTGTAGCCTTGCAGAAATAGGCACCAGCGTGTAAGTCTCGGATGATAGAGCTCACACGAGAGGAGAAAACTAAGAGCTTGATGGTCGCAATATACTTTGATCGGATGACCATAAATGTAATAATTGAAACGGCGTAACGCCCATACAACTGCCAATCCTTCTAACTCCGTAACAGAGTAAGATCTCTCGCACTCAGTCAGCACACGACTGGCGAAATTATCTGTCCTAATCTCTTCTTTATCGCCAGTTTTCTTTAGCTGGAACAAACAAGCGCCCAAGCCTTGAAATGAGGCGTCAGAATTCTGAGTTCGTATCTGGATGAGTGAGGATATTGCTATTCAGAAGAGCTTGTTTGAGTTTTTCAAAGGCTGGTTGACATCCAGAGGTCCATAACCAATGAGCGTTTTTCTTTAATAGATTGTGCAACACTGGATTGTTCATGGATTGATTTGGTATAAAGCGACGAAAGAGACCTGCCGTGTGGTGGCGCACGGTCTGCGATCGTGACAGTGGCGACACGCGGGCCCAACATGTACTAATGGACCGCGGCCGATTTAAGCTACCACCTAGCAAGTTTGGTGTCTGGCGGTGACACCACAATGTTCCTCCCATGAAGTCGAGGGTACGAAGAGATTATCGACATAGACAGTAAATCATGACCTAAGACGTGGTCAAATCCCGAAATAAAGACAGCTGAACTAATATTCAAGCCAAAGGGTACAACACAAAATTGATATGACCGACCCGCAAAGATAAAGGCTGTGTACTTCCTTGAAGATGGCGATAACTTCACCTACCAATAGCTACTTCGAAGGTCGATGGAGGTTAGAAATTTGATACCATAAAACCTTTTTAGTTGCTCCTCCAATGCTTCCGGTCGGGTACACACAGTAACAATAATTCTGATGATGTTCCTAGCGTCTAGAACAAGCCTAACACTTCCGTCCTGTTTAAATATAGACAATAATGGGCTCGAATATAGAGAGTCAGACGGCCCAACTATTCTCCAGTTTAACATTTTGGGGCTTTCCTGTCGTACTGCTTCCTTGCGGGATTGCGGAACTGCATAAGTGGTTTTACAGGAGGTGCTGTGGGGCTAAACTTTCATGTCGAATACATAGTTGGCTATGATTCCCGGTTTCTTAGAAAAGGCATTGATAAACTGTGTCAACAGGTCGTATAGTTCCTTTCTTTGTCGGTCACCTAATCCGTCAGATTCATTAGCCTTCGTCAGTAATTCTTCATGTGTTGGTAATAAGTCAAAGTCTTCGTCCGTGTCTCCTGACTCGTCTAAATAATTGAAACACTGTTGTCGAGACGTGAGCTTGTGGAGCTTTATTTTATGTTATTGGCTGGACAACTTAACTTTGGTCCTCATAAGTCGAATCACTACACTCTTATCACTGCATCTGAGAGTACATGTACACTAGACAGCAGAAAAAGTGAGTCTCCCCTGAATTCCAACGTGTAGGTTGCACCTGACTGTATGCAACCAACATAGCATATCTGTGTTGCACATCGTCGCAACCCTACACAGTACAGTCATTGTAAGATACACAATGGATACCGCGAGAGACTACTGGAGAACACCGGTCTTTATGACAGCCCGTCCAGATGTAAAGCAACACCATGATAGTACAGAAGAGAGCAGACAGTCCTTAACGTTTGTAAACTAAACTTAATTACAATAAGTGACATTTCAAACGTTATGGGAAAACTAATTTTGTCACATAAATCGTTCAGTAATCCTTAGCCACAATTAAATATTTGAGACAGTATATGGATTTATAAAGTTGTATGGCAATTGGAAACAAGTTCTTTGCTGTCCAAAATGTTTACCCAACACATGCTGAACGTCGTTCAACGTTTAATGGGGAGTGGTTTCGCATCAACTTTATGTAATACTAAGCAGTTAAAAGAAAACGTGATTAACGGCGGCAATCACTCTACGGAAATCCCAGCATTAACAGCGAATCACAAGTAATATCATTGTTCACATTACTCGTCAACAGTTACTTGTACGCAAAGTTGTACCTTGAATGACATGACCAACGTCTTCGTTCTGGATCCGGAATGCAAACCCAGAACATAAAGCCATTGTTAACCAAGCAAAGCTTTGTGCCTTATCGAGACTCGAGCATTAGGCAGAAAGAGACCTCAAATATTGACGTTTGCACCAGTATCAGTTATCAATTCTCAACTTGAACGTCAATGAGGATAATGTTTGTACGAAACCAGGAACCCTAACATGACAATTACCTTCTTGGTAATTAACCGCGAAAGACGTTGTACAGTGTTGGTTCAAATGGCTCTGAGCACTATGGGACTCAACTGCTGTGGTCATAAGTCCCCTAGAACTTAGAACTACTTAAACCTAACTAACCTAAGGACATCACACACATCCATGCCCGAGGCAGGATTCGAACCTGCGACCGTAGCAGTCGCACGGTTCCGGACTGCGCGCCTAGAACCGCGAGACCACCGCGGCCGGCTGTACAGTGTTGCATAGTCAAGGAACAAAGGATGCACATGTTTAAAATTGAAATGACATCATGTAATGCTGGTGACAAGAATGCGAACCCAGCACCTAATCGGATTGTTGAATAAGTACATAAAATCAGAATGTTGATATCACAGTAGTGAGGTTGGAACTTTAAAGGACGACTGAAGTTGTATTCCTGACCGGGATTCAAAATGGCTCTGAGCACTATGGGACTTAACTTCGGAGGTCATCAGTCCCCTAGAACTTAGAACTACTTAAACCTAACTTACCTAAGCACGTATTGTTTCAGAGAAACTGAGTACATGTTATAAGTGCACAAAAGTCTATTATATACTACGTATATACTACTATTTGGAGAAGCTGCCGCCAAACCTGTTTACTTTTACATTCCGCTTAGCTGTCGTGGTTGAATACACGTTTTCTTAAGGCTACATCTAATGCAGAGCGCTTACAAGAAGGAATTGTTTCCTGCTTCATGCTACTGCTAGCTAGGTGAAATATTTTGTGGTAAGTATGTTTAAAATAAATGTATTTTTGAACGTATTGTTCGTCAAATATTTGTATGAATCGTCAACTGTAGGTGTGCCTGCACATGCTATAGCATAACAGCTGCAGCTGCGTCAGTTTACACTACAGACTTGGGTAGGTTAGGTGTAACTTTTGATCCTTCAAGGGGTGATCGTGGCCTTGCGGCCCGGGTCTGTACTAGCCGCGGCTCGCGAGCTACGGGCCAGCCAGGCTGGCCGAGGCGAGACGGAAGTGAGCGAGCTGGCGGTGGCGTTGGTGGGCCAACAGCCCGGAACGAGCCAGCACGGCTGCGCCGCATGCCTCAGCCTCTGCCGCTCCGTTTGACGTAAATATGTTTACCTCCTCTCCTGGAATCAGTATGAGAGCGGCAAGCAGAAATACACATCAGGCTGTCTGCCATAATGGCTCACTGGGAGAGGTCTAGTCGAGATGTCGCTCTCACTGAAGGAGGACGATGTTCCATCAGAGAAGCTGGCAGACGGTATGGCGTACCACATACCACTGCAACGAGATGGTGGAGGATCTGCCTTGAAAGAGGCACCAGCAACAGGGCTCCTGGCTCAGGCAGGAAGAGAGTGAGCTCACAGCAGAAAGACAGGGACCTAGTGTCTAGGAGCAGAGAAAATCCCTTCCTGAACGCGAAGCTGTTGCGGCGGGAGACCAACTTCCCCGGCTCCAGTGAGACGATTCGCCGAAGGCTGAGAGACGCTGGACTGCATGCACGACGATCTGCCGTGAAACAAGAGCTCAGTGAAGACAAAGTTTTATACCGGCTAGCATTGGCGGAGCTCCATATGAGGGCGTCGTGGGACAATGTCATTTTCACTGATGAGAAGGTGTTTTCCACCAGTAACGACGGTCCACGAATCGTTTACAGGATGCAAGGGTCTCGCCATCGACGCGAATATGTAACCACGACGAGAAGAAGTGGCTGGCTATCTGTTACCTGCTGGGGTTGGATTTCTGCGAGAGGGGCGGGAATTCTTCACACAACAGAAGGAACTCTGGACAGCGTGCAGTATGTCCACATATTGGAAAATGTGATGATTCCGTCAGTGCGAATGCTGTACGCAGAAGGGGACGTCACATTGCAAGAGGACCATTGTCCCATTCACAAGTCTGCATTTGTTCAGCAGCGGCTCTCCAGGATTGGCGTCAACGTCATGGACTGGCCGCCACGGTCGGCTGATATGAACTCCACGGAAAACATGTGGGCTGAGGTCGCCAGAACATTAACAGAGAACTGGCCACGAAACCAACCAACTACTGCGGACGCTCTTTGGGACTGCGTCCTGGAAGTCTGGGAGAAAGTTGCTTCTTCAGGATGTTACATCCGACGCCTTATACATTCTATGCCAAGACGCATGATAGAAGTACAAAATAATGAAGGATTCTGGATAAAATATTAGAGTCCTTAAAATGTTTTCTTATGTCTTCTTTTTCGTTATTTTTCCTCATTAGTAGCTAGTGGAAGATCGCGTGGCAACAGAAAAGATACAATATGGGTTAGTTTTCCTTTGAGCTGCCTTTTTAATTCAAGTGGGTTTCTTTTGAATATACAGTTTATTAAATATTCTACTTTGATTTCATTTATACCCTGTCTAGATACTTACAAACTAACCAGCGTAGATGGACTGAGTCACAGTAGTTTTCATTATTTCAAATACATCTCTCTCTTCCCTTCCATCCATGAATACACCCTCCATCCTCCACACAATACGCAAACGATTTAATATTATGTTTACTCGTTGTTAATATCTCCTCTATTCTCTCTCAAACACACTCTCTCTCTCTCTCTCTCTCTCTCTCTCTCTCTCTCTCTCTCTCTCTGACACTACCGCCGCAAGTGCCCTTCTATTTCATTCCCCCAAAACTTTATAAACAAATCTAGGGGTTTCCATTGACGCTACATTTTCTCTTCTAATTGCTGCTGTCTTTACTCTCTGTCATTCCTCTCAACACCTATGAAACCGTATTCTTTGATCTCCCCTTACCTGTAACCCATTCTTCATTCTGAAAACAGTCCCTCCTTATCTCTCGGTCCTAAGATAAAACGAACTGTGGCACACATCTAAGTAAGCAAAAACTCTGCAAGCATTTCACGCTTATATTTTGCACTTCTGCCCTTCTATCCATTCCCAGATCCCGCTCTCCTTCCTGTTACCCGTCACTTGACGTCTGCATCTACATCTAAATGAATACTCTGCAATTGATAATTATGTGCTTGGCAGGGGGTTCTGTGGGCTGTTGGATTAATCTTGTACTGATGTGTAAAACGTGTAGGTTCACATCTCACGTCAGGTGAAGATTTTTAACGCACACAAGTAACTCTCCTTCACCCCTAGCAACGCCAAGTTCAGAACGCCACTAAGCTCCGTAGTTCAATATCCGCAGTAAAGATAACACCCCTTCGCTGCCGACTGGGGCAGAGCGGCATTCGTTTGAGCTGTGACAGATGGAGAAACCCTGGAAGGCAGAGACTCCGTCACCCGCAAGCCGTCGTAAACTAGAAAACGTATTTCATTTAATGAACCAATGGTCATGCAAGTTCATAAGGCTCTTACTTTATTTGAAACTGAGACGTTGAAAATTGTGGTGCTGGACTGGGATTCGAATTCGATTTCACTGTGTTCCCCAAGATTGCAAACTCTTCTAGGCCTCCTCGAAAGTCACCTATCTGGTTTCGAATCGTAATCAGCACAAAATATTCATTATTTCATTTCAAGCCCTGGCATGTGCACTCCGAACTACTAGTGAAAAATAGTTGCATTTTCAACGTCTCTTCGTGCGTTGTCAGCTGTAGCGTGTTCGTTTCAACTCACAGCCACATGATGAGCTTTCTATCACAACATAACAAGATCAAACGTTTCCTTACATCTTTTCAAGTTCAAACTTTCCTCTCCATCCTACTGGCGAAAACGAATTTGGGTTTAACGTTGTCTTCGTTGTGATCACCAACGACGATATGTTGTTGATTCAGCTTCTAGCCAGCAGAGTATTTTCCATCACATCATTGAAAGTACAAACATACCACTCCTAGCTATTAGTGGAAAAGAATTTGATAGTTGAAATGCCTTCATGACCACGTGTGCGGGGTTTGAATTCCATTCAGCACAGAACTTTTCGTCGCCTGATGTCTAGCTAAACATGCGCACATCTCGCTACTGGTGAACCAACAGTAGCTATCGTCTGTTCCTGGCTAAAAAAAGACGGCGCTAGATGCTGGGTTCGAATCCCAGTCAGGCAAAAACAATTCTATCGCCATTTAAGGTTCCAACATCTCGGTATTGGTGAAAACATTTGATATTTAACTTCTGATTTTATGTACTTTGTTAACAAACCGATTAGGTGCTGGGTTCACATCCCTCTCACAAGCTTTACGTGATGGCATTTCAATTTTAAACCTGAGCATACCTTGTTCCTTGTGAATGACACCATATTAATCGTCATCGGGGGTAGTTCCCTTGAAGGTAACTGTTATGACAAGATTCCCAGTACAGTACGAAAATTTTCGTCATTTATTTAGAGGATCTGAATTGATAACTGATACTGGTGCAAACGTCTATACTTCACGTCTCTTTATGCCTAGTGATCAGGTCTCAAAAAGGCCCAAACAAAGCTTAGCTTAGTTAGCAATGGCTATAGGTGATGGGTTTGAATCCAGGTCCAGAACTACGACGTTGGTCATGTCATTTAAAGTTCAAATATGTGTTCACGTAGCTGTTGGTGTGTTACGAGAACAATGATATTACTGGTGATTCGCTGTTAATGTTGAGATTTCCGTAGAGTGCGTGTTGCCTTTAATCGCATTTTTTTACTTGTTCGTCCAATACCCAGTTTCTAGAGCCACTCGCCGTTGAGCAACGTTCGGCACGTGTATGGAAAACCTTTTCGAGAGCGAAAAACTTTTTTCCAATTGCTGTACAGCTTTGTAACTCCATATATTGTCTCAAGTATTTAATTTTGACTAAGGATTTCTGTACGATATGTGTAAAATAATCCGTTTTCTCAGAACTTTTGGAATGTCACTTGTTGTAATTAAGGTTAGTTTATGAGTGTTATGGGGTGTCTCATCGCTAAGAACCTGTTTTGTAATATGTTTTGTATGACGATAGTAGTTGACGCTTAGACTGACTGCCATAAAGACCTTTGTAGTTTTTTTGCTGTCAAGTGTACCTGATCTTTGAAACCACATCCAAATTAGGGCAGAGTTGCTAAGCTTAAACTACTATGTACTATTGGCGTCTTTAATTTCTCTTTAATACACTGGCTTTATGTAGTAAATTTTCTCTCGTACACAGAACATTTCTGTGAATGCCGCATACTACTTTTGTTTCGATGCTTTGATGTAAATATCGAAACTTGCAGCTGCTGTTGTGGAGATTATCCACTTACGGTTCTGGAGGGAATATTTAGCAGCTTTCAGCTAAGTCAGTATTGGTAACAAATGAAGCTACGTCGTTGTCAGGTCGTAAGGAACCGATAGCACCCATTTGTTCTGACGTATTATGCTTAACCATTCCTCAGCGTACACCATAACGTCACACACGCTCTGTTAGTCTTGTGCCACTGACATATATTGAAACCAGAAAAAAACCGACGAAATCGATATTGTAACTTCGTCTTATTTATTTTTGTGCATGTTATTCAGCTCTCGCTGTGTGCACTGCGTTATTTGGGAAGTAAGGACGCGTCTCTAGTTAGTAACGGTAGCAGACTTTTGCCCACGGCTGAATATCCGTTTGCAAACCAGACACGCTATCAAATCGGGTCCCCCTATATAATGAGGCGAAGATGTAATTTGACAAACTCGGTTAGATGTTCTACTTTTTACTTCCATTGGTTAGAGGAATCAACTGAAAGTACATAGTGCTGTCTCCCTTAACTGACAGAAAACACAATAAGAAATGTTACGTGCTTGTGATTAATCTACTGCTAACTAAAGTCCTTCATCTCTCATCGTCGTAATCACATTTCTCTCCGCATCACAGCTCTGTAATTCGTGAGTATGAGATAAACGAACAATTAAAATGATGCGACGTGTATCAGTTTCCGAGTGAACAGCTGGGAACGGAGCTGCTCGCGACGGCATACTTGCGTCAGACGCCGTCCGTATTCTTGGCGAGTTAAACGTGAATAACAAGTCTAGATTTCTTTGAAAACGTCCGTCGTCTTTTCTTTTCGGGACCGTATCACTGCCGCCGTGCTGCTAGAGAAGGTGTCGATGTCTGCGACGCTGTTTCCCCACAATGAGACAATAAATTCGGCCAGTTGCTCTGACGCTAAGACAATAGGCGCTGTCCAGGTTGGAACTACTGTTGCTAAATCTGTTCTCTGACGCCTCTCTGATGACAGAAAATGCAAAGCCCTTTTATTACGTAAAACAATATCTGCATCCCTCGATATTGCGTTGATAACAGTACTGTAGGTGATTCTGTCTAAAACAGTGGTGTGTACTGTTGTAATTAGTTAAGTCAAGTAGAAAATGACGAAGAATGTTAGAAATATGACATGCTTACCAGAATTAACTGTTCCCTTCGCTTCAGTTGCGTTACATGTACTCAGGTCTCGGGGGGCGTCTGTTGCTGACACTCTGTGGTGACGTCATAACATCGGCACTGGGGCGACTCATTCATTACGAACGGTCCTGCACTGCCGCCTATGCTGCCCCTGCAATCGAATGTGTCTAGCCTGACAATCTTCTTACTAAAGTGATGCATTGAGTACTTTAAAAGATTAATCTGAAGAAACAATTATTTTCCATTTTAATGCGCCTCTTTTTTGCTCTAGTATACGCCTAATACGCCTTGAAAACGCAAACGGCGGACAGCTTTCCGATCGGTTTTAACTCAGCTGGATACAGCTGCCAACTACATAATAATTAATCATTTTATGTTGCGACTCAGCAAAAGCATCACGCGAGCCCTGTAGACGACATATTTACATTTCTGGGACATCTTTGCCAAAATGGTACTGTGGTGTCTTGCACATTCCGGTCGTACGTAGAAACAAAGTATTCACCGTATCGACGATGGAACCCTACAAAACCATTGCGAAGTGCATGGCAGAGGGTACAAGGTACCATGACACCTGTCAGAATTTTTTCCCGTTCCAGTCGCATAAGACGGATGAGGTCGGTAGTGACACGTCACAGATGAATAACGTGTCTGTAATCATCACTTGACGGTCGTCTGCGAAACGTTGTAAGCGGGCTGTCGTGGGACAGTTTGCGTATGTCTTCAAGAGTCTGCAAGTTCGGGTTTCTCAACGTTTCTGACGCGATCTCCCACGATTGACAGAAACGGTCCTTGCGGCCTTCCAGAGCCCCTTGCTTGTCCTCTTTCATGCGGCTCCCACACGCCTGGACCATATTCCAAGACAGGACGCGCGAGCGACTTGAGAACGGTCGCTCTCCCTGGGCTGGCCGCGCCTCCCCAGTGTCCTGCCTACGATCCCAAGTCTGGCTCGCGTCTCGCCTGCTACTGGCCCTCTGTGGTCGTCACATTCCACGTACCTACAAACAGCTGCTCCCGGCTATTTGCGCTAGTTGGCCCATTCCACCTGTTGATCATAGATCTGGCATTCATACGATGCTCGCTAAGTGCGCAGCTTCACATTCCTGTACATTGTAAGTGAAGTGACAATCTTTATACCGCTTCGTAATCTTTTCACGACCTTATTGAGTATTTCTGCAGCTTTGTTTTGCGACAGTATATCAGTAGCTACTGATCGCGAAAGTCTTGTCTCTGTGATAGACCTACGGTGACGTCATAATATCGACTACCACGAAGTATTTATCACGAGCAATTCTGCAGTGTGACGTATACTCTAGTGAGCTTGGCTTTCTATTCCTCTCACCAAGGTAACACATTTAGCACTCTGAAAGATTACTAATTTCATGACGAAACCAAGTTGTCTTTCGACTTGAATGTGTCTACATTCTGTTATAATATAGTTCTACTACACATTGAAAACAAACGATGGAAATCTGTCCGACAGTTTCTTACGCACCGGGTTAAAAGCGCCGAATGTATACTTTTTTGCTGCTTTATTCTTGCTTCGACAATCGGACCACATGACCTGTGCTACATGTCACCATTGCTGTAGCATCTTCCGTCTTGAAATTCTGCTCAAGTCTGCTCCATATTCCGGACGTACATTAAAACAGTTACGTAGTTTTATTTACGACTATGTGTAACGAATTATACTCACATAAACTGTGCCATCCGTCGTGCTTAAATAGTGGACATCACAAAATTGTTTCACATATCGGCGCGATTCGTATGTCTACTTCTTCTTTCAAGACCGTTGACCACTATGGGACAAAGGCACCTGGTTTTAATTCTAAATTCTTCCTTGTGTTGCGATAGGTTTTCGGTACAGTTTCGTACGCCCGCCTTATCAACAACATAGAAGCGTGCGGAATATCAGATCAGCTGTCTGATTGGACTGAAGAGTGTCTAGCAAACGGAACACAACGTGTCATTCTGCAGGGAGAGAAGTCTTCAGACGTACAAGTAACTTCGGGAGTGCCCCAGTGCAGCGTTATAGGACCGTTATTTTTCCACAGTAGATATCAAGAACCTAACATACGACGTCAGAAGTTGAACGAGGCATTCCGCGGTCGGTGGTGTTGTATGCAGACGAGTCGCGACTGTAGAAAACTGCAGCAAAGCGCAGGAAGGCGTGCGGAGGACCGACGCTTTGTCCAGGGAGTCGCGACGAACCCTCAACACGAACAAACGCAACGTACTGCCAGTATGTACCCTGGGAGACCCTTTAGTGTGTGATTACTAAATTACAGAACAGTCACTGTAAACGGTTACTCACCTAAAATATCTTGGAGTAGGCGTATAAAGCGAGTTGATATGGAACGACCACATGAAATTAACCTGCGTCCACGTCACACTCCTCAAGAGGAGCCTACTTCCGGTACCGCTGACTGACAACAATCTCCCCCTTTCCTGTCGCGAACGGCGCTTCAGAAAAATGATTGTCGGCAGTATCAGCTCAAATTTTCCGAATTTTCTCGCCGTGGTCATTTCGCCAGACGTATGGGGGAGGAAGTAACATGTCGCCCGATTCTCCCGGAAAGTGCTCCCTCGGAATTTCAATAGGAAACCTCTCCGTGATCTGCAGCGCCTCTCTTGCAGCGCCTGCCGCTCGGGTTTGTTGATCATCTCTGCAACGCTCTCGCGTCGACCAGGCGATTCCGTGACGCAAAGCGCCTCTCTCCGTTGGATCTTCTCCGTCCGTTTTATTTGGTAAGCGTACCAGATTGGTGAACAATGTTGAAGAGCCGAACGCACAAGCTCATTGTAAGCAACATGTTTCGTGGTTGGGATACATTTCCTTAAGATTCTCCCTATGAATCTCTCTGGCATTCGCTTTTCCTACTAACTGCTTTATTTGATCATTCTACACAGGGTCGCCCTGGATAGTTTCTCCTAGATATTTTACGGTAGATACTGTTTCCATTAGTTTGTCATCAGTACCGCAGTTCTACAGTAGTCGATTTCTTTTCCTATGTATGCGCAGTATGTTCAATTTATTTACGTTCAAGGTCAACTGACAGAGCAAAATCCCCAAGACTGGCTACATTTCACGGAAGCTCGAAATTTAGTGTGGACGTCAATGCGAGATACTTTTAATAGTTTCCACAATGAAACATTGTCTCAAAATATGGTAGAGAACCCAAAGAGATTCTGGTCGTATGTAAAGTACACCAGTGGCAAAAAACAGTTAATACCGTCACTGCGCGATAGCGATGGAAATGTTACCGATGATGGTGCCATTAAAGCGGAGTTACTAAATGCAGTTTTCCGTAATTCCTTCAGGAAAGAAGACGAAGTAAATGTTCCAGAATTCGAAACCAGAACATCTATTAACATGAGTGACCTAAAAGTAGATATCTTAGGTGTTGCGAAATAACTCTAATCGCTTAAGAAAGGCAAGTCCTGCGGTCCAGATGGTATACGAATTAGGTTCCTTTCAGAGTATGCAGACACAATAGTGCCTTTCTTAGCAATCATATACAACTGCCCACTTGACGGAAGGTCTGTTCCTAAAAACTGGAAAGTAGCACAGGTCACGCCAAAATTCAAGAAATGAATTAGGAGCTACCCATTGAATTACAGACCCATATCACTGACATCAATTTGCAGTAGGATTTTGGAGCACATACTGTACTCGAATATTATGAATCACCTTGAAGCAAATGACTTATTGATACAGAACCAACACGTATTCAGAAAATATCGTTCTTGTGCAACACAACTTTATACCCATGAAGTAATGAGCGCTGTCGACAAAGGATCTAAGATCTATTCCATATTCCTAGATCTCCAGAAGGCTTTTGATACCTTTCCTCACAAGCGACTATTAATCAAATTGCGTGCATATGGAGTATCGTCTCAGTTGTGTGACTGGATTCGTGATTTCCTCTCAGAGAGGTCACATTTTGTAGTGATAGACGGTAAATCATTGAGTAGAACAGAAGTGATAGCCGGCATTCGGCAACGTAGTGTCATAGGCCCTCTGCTGTTCCTGATTTACATAAATAATATGGGTGGTAATCTGAGCAGCCCACTTAGATTGTCTGCAGATGACGCTGTAATTTACCGTCTAGTAAAATCATCAGACGATCAATTCCAATTACAAAATGATCTAGAGAGAATTTCTGTATGGTGCGAAAAGTGGCAATTGGCACTAAACAAGGGAAAGTGCGAGGTCATCCACGTGGGTACTAAAAGAAATCTGATAAATTTAGGGTATAGGATAAATCGCACAAATCTAAGAGCTGTCAATTCGACTAAATACCTAGGAATTACAATTACGAGCAACTTAAATTGGAATGACCACAGATAATATTGTGGGGAAGGCGAAACAAAGACTGCGCTTTGTTGGCAGAAGACTTAGAAGATGGGACAAACCCAGTAAAGAGACAGCCTACTTTACACTTGTCCGTCCTCTGCTGGAATATTGCTGCGCGGTATGGGATCCTTACCAGGTAGGATTGACGGAGGACATCGAAAAAGTGCAAAGAAGGGCAGCTCGTTTCGTGCTATCGCGCAATAGGGGTGAGAGTGTCACTGATATGGTACGCGAGTTGGGGTGGCAGTCACTAAAACAAAGGCGGTTTTCTTTGCCGCGAGATCTATTTACGAATTTTCAGTCACCAACTTTCTCTTCCGAATGGGAAATAATTTGTTGACACCCACTTACGTAGGGAGAAATGATCATCATAATAAAATAAGAGAAATCGGAGCTCGAACGGAGAAATTTAGGTGTTCCTTTTTCCCACGCGCAATTCGAGAGTGGAATGGTACAGAAGTAGTATGAAAATGATTCGATGAACCCTCTGCCAGGCACTTAAGAGTGAATTGCAGAGTAACCATGTAGATGTAGATTGCACCATTCATCAACCCTCTCCAGGTGATTGAGCACATCGAAAATTGATACTGTCTTCTGCTGTCGTAGCCGGCCGCGGTGACCGAGCGGTTCTAGGCGCTTCTGTCCGGAACCGCCCGAATGCTACGGTCGCAGGTTCGAATCCTGTCTTGGGCATGGATGTGTGTGATGTCCTTAGGTTAGTTAGGTTTAAGTAGTTCTAAGTTCTAGGGGACTGATGACCTCAGATATTAAGTCCCATAGTGCTCAGAGTCATTTGAACCATTTTTCTGCCGTCGCTATTTCCTTATATACAACTTCGACCTATAACACTATAACATGAAGCCTACAGAAGCACTTGTTCAAAACGTAGTCCGCCGCTTTAAACATACATCCACGCACAGGGATGTCAAGAGTAACTCTGTCACAGCAGACAGGGGAGTGAATGTTCCGCAATTTAGTCTGCCTCAATACGTACACGGGCACGCACTGTGATGCTAAGAGTGATTTACGCATGAAAGGCCAGTGTGTCCACCGCACATTTCTCGCAACTGGTTCGTAACCAAGCTTCTTACCTCGCGTCTCATAGAAGTTGCCCGAAAAGGTTTCTCCTCCGTCGGTCGGGAGCTCTGACGCTTGGGCCATAAACAGTGCATAATAACGTGACAAGTGCGTAGCCTTAAATGATAAGCATAATAAGAGTCGTGGAAGGGTGCCAACTAATTTTGTTTTATTTCACCAATCGCAAAGTTAATAAGACGATTCCTAGAGTCAGTCTATCGTTAATATTTATAAGAAGATACCCGGTCATCAATCAGTGGTTCCCGAGCAACGAGAAAGTCACAAAAATTCTTCACACGCTCTTACAATCAACCTGAGGTAATACATTTTCCGAGGTAACTGTAACAATTAGCTTTATCTTTATGCGCAGCTTATAACCCTCCCGTCTGCTACTACTGTGCCATAACCTTAAAACTGGAAACAGGTTGTGAAATAAAACTATTTTGTTAAAGCAATTATGGTATATAGCAACAGAGCAGTGTTACCCTCTGAGAGGAATTTTGTTATGTTGACCGTGTTGTACCTAACGGAGGTGGCTTATCGCAAATGAAAGTCAGAATTACATAAATGTTTGAACAGTAACAAACAAAATTTTGCATAATTGCACTGTTTAACTGATAATGGAAAACGGTCGCCATCCTAATTAGGCAAGAGAAAGATTAACGTTCTCGTTTAAGAAAGTAGTTATTAGTAACTTTAATGGATAAACACACCCTATACTTTGTCACACGCGAGTGCAGTGATCTCTGACATACATATGTTTACGGTAAGATTGAAACTAACAGAGCAGCACAAACTATTTGCAAAATTATAACAGATACCGAAACACACTATTACTTTCAGGGCTTACACAAACTGAATGGTCTTTATAACGTTATTACTATTCAATGCAGAATCATTAATTGGATATAGGTTAAGTCTCTCTCAGTTAAATACTTTACTGTTTAAAATGAAAGTTAATTGGAATCCAGTAACAGGTGGCTTTTCACTATCATTTGAATAAAGAAATTATGGTTTTTTATACTTAGTGGTCTTTCCATTACTTGTTACCTAGCATTAACACAATAGACAAACTGTGGATCCTGTTACACTATTAATATGCACTTCTGATACACAAGAGAGACAAACACTTAACAAACATGAGTATATAACGTTTCACAACTGCAGCTTTCCACTTTTACTACAGTGAGACACAAAATTAACATATATGTAAGATACTGACTCACGTTCTGTGATTTACAACAGGCAGTAATGAGATCATTTACTAAGCAAAACTTTAGAAGCCTCAGTCTTAAGAACTTTTAATTTTGCAGTTGGCAACAGCACTTTAATAAGCAGTTTTAATAGGAAAATTATTTTCAGCAAACAACATTTACTTTAACTCACTCTCTTGCCACATTAACTTTAACTTTCTTTTTACTAAGTTCAAGAGGCATTAATTAGCATAACATTGGTCATAAATGTTCTTTCAGTAGGGACACTCGGTAATTACTTTAGTTCAAACGGAAAGGAACCTGAGAGGTGTTATGATTAGGAAAATATTAAGGTAGGCACATAAATTCAGGTATAAATTTCCTTATATTTGTGCACACTAAAACATCCAGTAAGCTGATCCTTCACTGTACATCATTATTGTATTACGTTACAGTGATTGCGCAACGTGGTGGCAGCTGCATGTTGGTAGTTGGATTCGCAGACAGAATTGCTGGACTCTGTCATTTCTTGGTGGCGATGATAGATACAAATTCCAGAATAGTTTCAGCTAGTTATCCATCCGAGGCATTGGAAAGTAACAGAAAAATCCTCTCTCGGAACCAGCACAATATGCATCTTTTACATGGCAGTGCACAGTTTGGTAGCTCATTCCCGACTCGTAGCTCGTCCCCGACTGGTGGCTCGTCCCCGACTGACTCTTGTTCCACCTTTTCTACCTAGGCCAACCACAATTTGCGCGCGCTACACAGTTCCGTTTCCGAGGGGAACCACTACACCTTTTACATACAAACTAACTAATAACCCTAAGTGAGGATCAGCAGTTTACATAACAGCAACCAAATGCATTAAATAAAATAGAACATTTGCACATATTTACATTTCCACAAAAAAATTATTCACATAGAAATTACGATTATATACAGTAAGTTTTGTTCCCTCCAAATGGGAGAAAGAATTTAAATTACAGATATACTACACTGTATAGGATCAAATCATGACATCAGAGTTTTAACAAAGAAAGGATTATACAAATTTGTGTTATCTATTCAATCAAAAACATTTACAGAAGCTTAACGATGTAATATTAAATGAAACAAAAGCAAAATAAATCAGTAGAGCACTAGAGTTATGGTGTTACAAGCTGTAGCTCACACAATGGTTCGCCTGTTACCACTTCGAAAACCGATCGTAGACTACTCGCGAGGTATATGAACAGTTTGGCGCCTACCTTTTGGTCCATTCTTTACATCAATAAGCTCTGACAGTAACTAAAATTTGGAATTAGCATAATTAGCATATCCTGAAGAATTGATTGATACTGAAATTGTTATTAACAAGTTCTCAGTGCAGGTAATGCACAGTTGGAGCTGTATGTTGGTACTTAAACAGTGAATGCAAATGATGAAAGCGTGGTGGGTGAGTGCCCACTGCTGCAGCACGACACGGCTCTCGCCCGCCCGGCCGTTCTCAGGCTGTGCGACCATCTGGCGCATCGTCCGACGAGACTACCTTGTCACCCCACCTACTCGCCAGACTGCCGTAATAAAAACTTCCTATTCTGTGGATTAAAACATGGCAATAAAATGTAATACGTACACGTCGGCAACGACGAAGCTTTCTGCTACATCACTTACATACTTTGTAAATAGAAACAGCCTATGACACTTACCGGCGGTACTCCGGCAATTACCGTTACACCTGTCAATTTTATTCGGTTAAATGCGACGCGTTGAGTTCCGTCTTCAAGGAAGTCTCTTACCCTGTGGCAGATCTAGTGCGATATTCGCCCAAGCTCGGGTCTTTTCACTGAACGCCACAGCGGGACGCTGCCAAACGCCTTCCTGCAGTTGCCAGTGAAGCTGAGAGCCGGTGTCTCATGGAGGGACAGAGCGGGCTGAGTTTCGCAAGGTCCCTGTCTGCGGAATCCACTTTCATTTTTACAGTGAAGATTTTCGCTATCCAAGAATTTCATAATACCTGAGCACAAGACATGTCCCCAAATTATGCAACAGATTGACCTCAACAATATAAGTAAATAAAAAAAATGGCTCTGAGCACTATGGAGCTTAACATCTTAGGTCATCAGTCGCCTAGAACTAGAACTACTTATACCTAACTAACCTAAGGACATCACACACATCCATGCCCGAGGCAGGATTCGAACCTGCGACCATAGCAGCAGCGCGGTCCCAGACTGTAGCGCCTAGAACCGCTCGGCCACACCGGCCGGCTATAAGTAAATAATTGTGTGCATCTATCGCACGACCTTCTTGCAAACGGGAATGAGTGGCACTTTTCTCCAGTCGCTATATACCTCCTGCTCCACCTGCTGGAAGAAAGGGGGCAAGGCAGATGCCAGATTGAGATACATTGGAAGAATGTAGTCCATCAACAAAGGCAGCAGCTCACAAAACACTCGTTCGACCTACGCTTGAATACTGTTCATCAGACAGGACTGATAGAGGAGACAGAGAAAATCCAGAGAAGAGGAGCGCGTTTCGTCACAGGTTCGACTAGAAAGCGCCAAAGCGTCTCGGAGATGCTCAGCAACTCCCATGGCAGACGCTGCAAGAGAGGCGTTCTGCATCATGTTATGGTCTACTGTTAAAGTTCGAAGAGCGTACATCGCTATAAGAGTCGACCACGACATTACATCTTCCTAAGCTATATCTCCCGAAGAGGCCACGAGGATAAAATCGTAGAGGCTTACCAGCAATCGTTCCTCCCTCGAACGATATGCGACTGGAACAGGAAAGGGGGGAGTGATACCTGTTCACGAACTACCCTCTGCCATACACCGTTAGGTGGCTTGCGGAACGTACTGTAGACGCAGACGTAGAGCCGCAGACCTGTGGTTTTCCTCACAGAACACCTCTCCTCACTTGTTGTCAGTAGTTCGTAATTTTCTGTAACAAACCGAAATAAAATTAAGTGAAAATGACACAGTTTTTTTTTAACCCAGTGCGGTGTGCAATTCTTATTAGTAACTGTTGTGGAAAATGACGCCATCTCGGCAGTTAGTATTCTTTCTATCCTAGGTCGCCAGTCAGAAATCTTCTCTCGTTTCCAAACTGCGATTGATCGTTGATAAAAAACTTCAGAAGGAAGTGGGCGTAACGTAGGGCTCTTGTCGCTCTGCCCACCTGTTCCGAGAGCTGTCGTTTTATGCAAAATCTTGCAGGTAAATGTGATCAACATCTTCCCGAATAGTATGCTATATCGGATCCCTGTAGGGTCCTGTTATACAATAATTGCTCTCCTCAAAAGCACTTATAAACGCACATATTTTCAGTTCCATAAATAAACAAAATTTGAACTTAACTTGAGTGACCTTACGCAATATCAGTGCCGCCTAAGAAGCCGAGACTGCAGCCTGACGTCAGCTCCCCACGTGAGCCCCTGGCTTCTGTTCCTGTGACACGCTGTCCCTCTGTGAAGCAGAAACATTTCCACACGCTACAGCACCCGTTCCTCACTTAAATGTCTCTTACGCTGACGAGTCCGTAAGAAACAAATTTTAACGACGAAACAATAGGTTCGTCAGACAAACTTCAGTTTTTCTCTCTAAGTTAACTGCAGGTCGAGTTACAGCACTTTAGTAACGTGGTCTTCAGGGTGTCCCAGACTGTGTTAGTAATTGGCCCGAATCGTAAATGTATTTAATCTCACAAAACTATGTCCCACCTAGCGCAAACGCATCTGCTACGGCAGAAGTACTGTGCGCTTTCTAATAAATACACAAAATTTTTATAAGGAATCTCATCTGTTACTCCGAGTATTTCTATGAATGACGCATACTAAGGAACCACTCTTTCGTTTTGCTCACACCGGTGTTTTGACGTGAACATCGAAACTTCTAGCCAAGTTTAAAGTTTTAGAGCTTTTCCTTGTACGGTTCTGGAGGCAATATTTAACGGCTTTACGCTGAGGCAATATTGGTAACACATGAAACTACGTTTGGTTCTAGTGAGAATAAATTGATGGCACCCGTTATTTGCGACAGATTATGATCAGCACTGCGCCACACACATAACGTTAAATTGCGACGTAAGTATATACTGAAACCGTAAAGAAAAATTGCTTTACATCCATGTATTTAATGACGCCTGATTCATATTTTTGAATGATACTCAGCTCTGGTTTATTCTTGAACCAAGAACTCATCTCCAGTCAGTGACGTAGCAAAGCTTTAGTAACGGTCGGAGCACCACTCGCCAACCAGAAACTCTGTTAAATGAGTCCGTCATCACTAACAACGCGAGGCAGCAGTCTGACCAACTCGTTTAAATGTTGAGACTGAGAGAGCCGTAGTGTTTTATTTCCAGATTAGCTATCTCCACATGCAGATTCATTTCGCTTCACTGAAAGATGTGAGAAGCGACGTACCAGCATCTCTGAAATGTAGCTCGCATTTACCAAGCAGAACATCTGTAGTAATATTAGTTTATGCACACTTCATTGTTACATTTACATTACACGTTAATGGTGCAAGTGAGAGAGAGTCCCGGCTTGACGCAACGAACCAATTCCTGAAAAATCTAACGACAGGAGGATCTCATCATCACGTTTGAGTCCATCCATACAGAGCAGTTCCGACGTCCACAGAAAATCTTCCACCAGCGACTGCTTCCCACTGTTTGTACGAAGTGCGTAACTGAGTTCGGAGGATGAAAACGTTTCGAACGAATTAACAGGAAAAGAAGAGATTTTTACACATCGATTCCGAACAAATATTCTCTTCGTCCTCCTCATCACGACGCGACTGACATACATAAAGAAACTTTTCTCTCCCTTTATTTAAATTATTACCGAAGTGCTGCTAAACTTCCCTCATCGCACAAGCGAAATAGGTCAGCTGTTCTACAGACAGCATTAGCGTAAAGTAACTACACCTCCACAAAAGAGATACGTCATTTTGTTAGCGAAAGCGATTCAGGTTTTACATGATAAAAACTGTTTCCGGAATTCTGCTTTTCTTTGTTGGGATTCTTTTCCGCCGCCTCCCCTTTGTCTGATAACAGAATGAAGTACCGTCATCGCAAAAAGGGAGTCGATTGCATTTCAGCATCGGCCGTAATTGGAACACTTATTTGGTTAGCACCGATCGCGTTTCCAGTTCGTGTACTACACGTAAAATGCAAGCAAACACGTCGGTAGCAATTTTTCCGATAACAGGTGTGTTTGGAAAGCCAAATCATCATCATCACATTTCTGCTCAGTTTAGTAGTTTTCATGTCGTCAGCCACAGAGAAAACAAACACTTTAACTGACGAGCAATTTGCAAAGCTTAGCTAAACAACTCCGTAGCCGGCTGCAACGGAATTTTCGGCACAGAGTCTGTCGCGACGCCATTCTTGTGACAGGCGCTCTCTGTATTCTCGCCGCGCTAGATTCGAACAGCAAATCGAGATAAGGACGAAAATCTCCGTCGCCTTTTTTTCGGGACCATCTCAGCGCCCTTGTGTTGGCAGATAAGGTGTCGATGTCTGCGAAGGTGTTCCTCCCACGCTGGTACGTAAATAAGTGGCGGAATTCCTCTGTAGTCTCTCAACACTAAGATAAACAGCGGCCGTCCGTGTTGAAGTTATGGCTGGGCGATCTGATCTCTGAAATGAAAAACCGTTTTGTTACTTAACCGAATAGCTATATTGCTCGGTTTTGCGAACTGTTATACGTGCTAAGTAGAAAACGACGCGAAATGTTAGAAATTCGTCTCTCTTCCCAGAATTACCTATTCCTTTCGCTTGATTTGTGTTACATATGTTCAGTTTCTTAGTACTGATCAGTGTTTTCACATTTGTCTCTGTGAATCGGCAAGCAGTTACGTCACATGCGGTGCCGAGAACTCGTACCAGCCTCTAAAACGCATACGGAGACGTAAAAAGTGTACTTCAGAAAACTGCCACGTATTTCCACTGATGGCTGCATGTCTCACGCGATTGTGCACGATTGTGACGTCAAATCGTCCACTCACACGACTTATTTACAAGGAGTGGAAATTCACTCTCACGTACACCCCTTACGTCGGCTGCAAAGCACAGTGTAGTGCATTGCAGAGGGCACTTTGCACGGCAACAAGTCTCGAAACATATTTCCGTTCCCGTGGCGGACGGAGTGCGCGGCAAGGGCGAGTGCTGAGGCGGCCCCGCGCTGTGGCCGGCCTGGCTCTGCCTCCATCCAGGCTCCTCACGGCGGCGACGCGTGGTGGCTGGAGAGCGAATATGGACTCATCGCTCAGCGGTCGTCTGCTGAATTTCGTGAGCGGCGTTTCGTGGGATAGCTTGCGTCTTTCTTCAGGCGTCTGCCGACTGAGTTTTTTCAACACTTCCGTGGCACTCTCCCGTGGGTCAGAGAAACCTGTGACGATTCGTGCTGCTGTTCTCTGTATAGGTTCAGTAGCCCCTGTCGGTGCCACCTGGTACGGGTCCCACACACTGGAGTATCATTCTATGATGGGACCCACATGTGTTTCGTAACCAGTACCGTTTTTAGACTGGCTCCACTGTACGAGTATCCTGCCAGAGGTCTGAAGCCGTATTAGACAACTGCTGTGTAAGCAAAGAGACCTCCGTCACAGATTTAACAGAAGTGAAAATCTAGCTGACAAACAAAAGCCGGACGAAGCGAAAGTGAGCAAAAACAGGAAAATTACACAGGTGTTTAATGACTTTGACAGTAAAATTTTGGCAACCGATTTGACTAAAAGCCCTTACAAATTTTGCTCTTACGTACAATCAGTAAGCGGCTCTAAATTATCTATTCAGTCACTCAGAGACCAAACTGGCACCGAAACGGAACAAAACAGAGAGAAGACCGAAATACTGAATTCGTTCTTCCCAAATTGTTTCACTGTGGATGGTCGGAATACGATCCCAGCTTTCAGTCATTGTCCGAACATCGAAATGGTAGGTATTAAGTATGAGCGGAAAATAAAGAGTATAAGACATATTGGCTCATTACCTTCCACAAGTTGAGAAAACGACCTTAAAGTTCATAACACTAAATCTACTCAAAATTAACTGGGTCGAGAGATAATTGTAAATTGAGCATTTTTCATCATCGTATATGTTGTCCGAAAACGTCTATTTTCGAGAAATCAAGAAAATAAACCTTTACGACTGCCGCTTTGACACGCATGGAGGTAAACATGCTCCAGCAAAAGCGGCGCTAGGCGAGTGACCAAGACACCTGGTCCGTGAGCGATTCTTACATGGATAATGCAGTTTATGTTTTTGCACACGTAACTTTCTTCATATCGGAATTTGTTGGAATTGGAGGGTTCATAAGGCACATAAGTCAATAGTGAATAATTCAACGGTAGGTGAAACAATTATCTCTCGCAGTTAAAATAGTGGGGGAGTAACCTTCTAACTTTGTTGTATGAAAACAGATCCGAAAAGGACTGCTGTGTATCTGTCGCGAGGAACCACATTAGCTGATCACGGGACGCTTTGTTCATACAGAGAAGCGGCGAAGTGTGGACGCAGATACAAGAACCCACGCTTGTTCCACCGATTCTTTCATCTGAGGTCCTTACCGGATAGGACTGACAGAAGAGATACAGAAGATCCATCGAAGAACGGCGCGTTTCGTCACGGGATCGTTTATTTTCGGACAGCACTTTTCAGAAAGCGCCGGATAACATATTACTTCTTTCCACATAGATCTCGCGAAACGAGCACGACGAGAAAATTCTAGAAATTAGAGTCAACACAGAGGCTTACCGACAGCCACTCTTCACACGCGCCATTCACGAGTGGATCCAGAAGTACCCTCTGCCACACACCATCTGGTGGCTTGTTGAGTATTACTGTAGATGTGGATATTACAGCAAATTCTAAGATATAGCTGTCTTCTGACTGATTTTTTGGTAGAGAAGGATACTGAGTGCAGCATAAGCAGTGTATCAAATAGGGCAGTTCAGGGCGTAAGTTCATGGATTCAAGAAAATAATTTGATGCTACATCAAAATAAGACTCAGTTTTTACAGTTTCTGGAGAACAACTGAACTAAAACAGACTTTTTATCATACCCTGCATTTCGACCGCATCTCATACCTTGGACCTACAGTATTCTTCATATTATTATAAATTATCACAAGAATTAAAAAATCTTAACAAGAATCCACACACTTTCAAGCCTGATCTGAAGATTTTCCTTCTGCACTGACGTGAAGCCTTGGATAATAACTAAGCAAAGTCATGAGCTCTATTGTTTATTACACTAAGTATTACTTAGAGGCTTGATATCTGGGTACTATTCGTGTAAATTTTATCTGTTATTAAGGTCTCAGACGTTAGTTTTTTTGTGGCGGCGTTCGTAGCGACAAGCAATTCGCTGTAGAAACGGCTTACGAAGTCACCGCCACACTTTTAATAGCGGGCCGACCGGTCCGCTGGAACAGTGAACAGAAAGATGAAAACCCAAACACTCTGATTAAAGAAAAGTCGGTACTTATCTTTATTAACGAAGATACAGAAACACAGTAGTGAACTCCGGGTCTACAGAAATCTGTCTAGTTCGAGTCGGAGCGGCTAGGTCAGCGTCGGCTGACGACAAACAACAACTCTGCTGCGATGAACACACAACTGACTAGCAAGTACACAATTCGGTGGCGAGTATACAACTGAGCGGCGAATACAGAACTGTCCTAGCGCTCGCGACTCCAGCGCTTAAGAACCCCGAAGCCAGCGGTGGCGCGCGCAGACTTGCGGCGATTTCCTGTCTCGCTGGCGCTGCTTATGCGGACGGCGTCCGGACTTTGATGCTGCCAACCTTTTGGCAGCGGGCTCGGGTGGCATTACTGGCTAGGATATGACAAGTTTGATGTACCGATTCGTTCCATCACCGTAGAGACTTGCTCATCAACCTAGACGTGTGCAACAAAACAAAAATAGATACATGACTTCCATCACTTTAACCTAATGAAAGACTCGCCTTGACTGACCTATTTATTGTTTTTATGGGTAGTACATTCATGACAGTTCACTATTACTGTTTCTATAACATTCTGTTCATAATATCCAACCGAGCGAGGTGGCGCAGTGGTTAGCACACTGGACTCGCATTCGGGAGGACGACGGTTCAATACAGTGTCCGGCCATTCTGATTTAGGTTTTCCGTGATTTCCCTAAATCGCTCCAGGCAAATGCCGGGATGGTTCCTTCGAAAGGGCACGGCCGACTTCCTTCCGCGTCCTTCCCTAATACGATGAGACTGATGACCTCGCTGTTTGGTCTCTTCCCCCCAAACAAACCATAATTTCCAACATTACGTCTATCTTTCTTACTTCTTTCTTTTCTTAGTACTTTCACTACGTTACAACTAAGTACCAGAAGTCATTTTACATTTCACAACACGTGTTCAGAAATAACAATTGAACTATGAAAAGCGAAATGTAAGATATAGTGCATTAAGTATTCGATAGATGGCATGCGAATATGATCACCAATGAAAGGGCGCTATTCCAGGAGTAAAGCCCTTTCATAAATGACGTCGCTGTAACTCAGTCGCCAAAACTCATTTACAATATCTTGAATAACGACCTTTTCATGAAAAAATATGTATCTATGTGTATAGGATCTGTTACCTTTCGTACTTCATTTTGTCAAAATTTGGAGTAAGGCCCTTTCGAAAATGACTGTATCAATAAACTGTACCCTATAAGTGACGTGACGCTCTTGTCAACAATACACGCCTCTCCTCAACGGCCCACGCCGTAGCTTAGCAACGGTTTGAGTCGAAAGGCGACCAAGACGCCTGTTCCTGTCCCCATTCCCAGCAAAGCCTTAAAACACAGAGAAATGCGGCCACAGCACGGAGCAGCAACTGCAGTAAGGCATCTGGTAAGTCATCAACCAGCGTCCGGTTTCTGCCAAAGCACGGGCATCAAATCGATTGCACCTTTTGCTGATGTATGACATTAATTCTCGGTTCGTGTATGTTTAATAAATATGGAGATCTTCGTCACAGCATTTATATTGAGAGTAATTTATTTTTGCAAACCAGTCGAGCGGATTATTCATACGAAACTGTCTAAGGCAATCTGTGTAGGAGAAACATTAATTTTACGTATCTTTTAATTACAGGAAGATGTGGCGTCTGCAAATTACAAATGCTCCTACAAAGCTGCCATGTCACGTGCTTTCTTCATACGCTCGTTTGGATAATGCTCGACAAGGTTAGTACAAAGTTGAGGTTTGTTGAAACACACCTCCTCCATGACCCTATCGTAAGACATAATTTAGTTTTACAAGATTTTCCGCCGACCTACAGATGACTTTCAGGCATTAAGTACTACTTTGGTTCGATTTTAGTGTCCTATTCCACCCATCAGCTTTGACCGGCGACGTCGTGACATCATCGGTCTACGATGCGCAACATGAAAGTGTCCTGTTATTACATGTTATCTGCTGTTGTCTTAATGCTTGACGTAAACTGTGCAATTTATTGTAAATATGTCGCCATTTCCGAGAGCGTGTTTAGCCAGCAAAATAGGCGCACAGCTTAAACTGCTGCTGGTGAATCAAGCAGCAATCGTATTTGTAATCTTGGTTTTCGTAAAATATTTGGCCACTTCTTTTCCAAAAAGACATGATCTCCGAAGGTGGGGTCGGGAAGGAAGGTAAGAAAACAGCTTAAATTGCTGTGAATAGAATGATTAGCAGTCGTATTTATAACCTTGATTCTCACGAATATTTGTCTGTATTTTACCACAAACGGCACGATTTATGAGGGTGAGGTCAGGCAGGAACCTAAGTGGACACCTAGGCCCATATAGGTAAATATATTAGAACTTCTCCTTTCCATTGTTCGTTATCCTGACATTTCATTAAGTGTGTATTGCTATTATTTTTTAGGATTTTTTTGATTCTTGTCTCTGTACTTGAGTTATTTAGATCAACCTTAGTTGTCAATTCAAGAATTTATTATTTGTCGCAGTAGTACAGAATGCAACGCCAACAACAGAAATCCTTAACAAAGAACTGCATTCACCTGCTACAGAAACACTGAAGATATGAAACTTGGACTCGATATCTAGAACTGAAATATATAGTTCAATTCTAGTGACCTGTTTCAACATATGTCACTTTTACATGAATTTTCCTTACCTCTGTAGTTCTTCTTTTAGAAATTCTGTGTTGATTTCCCCTTAAAAAATGGTTCAAATGGCTCTGAGCACTATGGGACTTAACATCTTAGGTCATCAGTCCCCTAGAACTTAGAACTACTTAAACCTAACTAACCTAAGGACATCACACACATCCATGCCCGAGGCAGGATTCGAACCTGCGACCGTAGCAGTCCCGCGATTCCGGACTGCAGCGCCTAGAACCGCAAGACCACCGCGGCCGGCGATTTCCCCTTATTTCCTGCTTACGTCCTGCTTAAGTTTCCTTTTTCTTTTTATTACAGAATTTGATCAACTGTAGATGGCTTAGAAACTAAGACAATGGTACGTTATTTCTTTCTTCCCAGAATCTCTTTATGCATTGGCTGACGGTCTGCCTTTGTTCATTTGACATCACCCTCCTAGATCGTGAGTTTTGTTGCTGGGTAACGAATATTTCAGTATTGATCAGTAGCCTCAAATATTCCCTGTCCCGTCTGGTGTCTTCTGTGACGTTAAGTTTTCTCATATACTTTCTTGTGTCTTCCAGCCATCTCGTGGTGTTTCTTAATTTGGAAATGAAATTAAAAGTTTTCTTCTTTAGCTGTTGTTATTCATTCTGTAAATATGACCGTAAAACTTTCATCTCCTCTTTCTTGTTGTGTCAGCGATTGGTCCCATTTCTTCTCTTCATCAAGCTATTAGCTTTGTTTTATTGTGCCCCTGAAGGTTTTCTGCTTTTCCAGTTCTTCTTGTTCACCTCTTGTAATAGGTTTTAGGCTTTGAGATCTGCATAGTGCATCCGGTTTAATTACTGTAGCGTAGTGTTCAATTTTTGTCTGGGATGATGCTGATTTTTTATTATATCGGTTTTGGGTCAGTTTGTTTTCTAATTTCATTTGCTTCGATATTTCTTTACTTGTGGCATTATCTCATCCATTTGATTGTATCCACTCTCCCAGATACTTAAACTTATCAACTCTTTCAACTTTTCCGTCTTATGTTTGTATCTATTTTTCTCTATTCTGGCCGGCCGGTCTGGCCGAGCGGTTCTAGGCTCTTCAGTCTGGAACCACGCTGCCGCTACGGTCGCAGGTTAGAATCCTGCTTCGGTCATGGGTGTGTGTGATGTCCTTGGGTGAGTTAGGTTTAAGTAGTTCTAAGTTCTAGGCGACTGATGACCTCAGATGTTAAAGTCCCATAGTGCTTAGAGCCATCATCTCTATTGTGTTTATGTTCAATGTATTCCGTTTTCGCTTTCGACATTTGTACTCAGGTTGTAGCTGCAATTTTGTACTGTGTTTCTATCATTATCTTTGCACCTGTTTCGTCCATACAAATCATAGCAATGTCGTCAGCAAAAACAAAATATTTGATCTCAGATCTTTCTCTTCCTTTTTCTAGATGGATCCCTTCAATGTTTTTCTCTTGTAGCTCTTTATCCCTCTCTCTCATGCTCTTATCTGAGATCACACAGAAGACAACCGGCGAGAGCCCATCGCCCTGCCAGACTCATGTGTTAATTGTGAAGGCTTCAAAAACTTCTCCTAATAATTTAACTTTTTAAGTTGTGTCTGTAACTGTCTGTCTGCCGATTTTGTCAGCAGCTGCTTCTCCCAGTGTTAAGGATACTGTCTGTCCGTCTACAGAATCGTAGCCTTTTTTGGAAATCAGTGAATGCAACTACTGTATTGAAGTTCTGCACTGTTCTGGTCCTGAGGATTGTTTTCAAGTTGCTCTGGGCAAAAACTATTTTTCCTCAACCCCGCTTGGCATTCGGTAGCAGAGGTCCTAGTATGAAGTTGGATAAATGTCGGTGTCTGTCCTGTCTCTCTTCTTCTATGGCGGATGGATTATGGCTTGCTTCCAGTCGTCCGATATTCCTCCTTCCTCCCAGCAATGTTTCATAACCTCGTAAACGGTTTCAGCTGCCTCCTGCTTTTCACATCTCAGCCAATATACCATCCTCTTCTAGCGCTCTGTTCTTTCTCGAATGGCCAGTGTGTTGTTCAGTCCAATGCGGTACAATGGCTCTGAAGGTGGGTTTCTTTTTTTTAGGCTGTCTAAAAATTAGTCGTTGGGTTGGTTCCTCAGCAATTTAGAAGATTTTTGAAGCATTTTGCTGGTAATACAGAGTCGTGTTTGTTGTTGGTGATCAGTTTGCCTGTTGTATCTTTGTAGTGAAGGTCCACCTGTTCGTAGCCTTTTATTACTTCTTTGAAAACTTTTCAGAATTCCCTTGCGTTTTTCTGTATGAAGTCTGTATCTATACAATTCCCATATGTTACTATTTACAAGGGCTATTCACAAAGTAGGGAACGTTTCCGTCTGACGCCGCTAGGTTCGCGCCGATCGCGTCTATTTTGGTATGTGCTTGCGCGGCACCTCAGTCGGCATCCATGCGTGACAGCGGGAACGTCTCTGCGTGTCTCGTTTCTTTCGATATTCGAATTTGAAATGTGCGCTGCAATCGAAAATCCCGCCAGTTGTGAGGTGGGGTCTGTGATACGGTTTTTGTAGGCAAAAAACCTAAAACGTACAGAAATTAATCATGGACTGTGCAAGGTGTACGGAAACATCGTAATGAGTGAATGTCCCGTCCGGAAATGGTGCATTCTGTTTAAAAATGGCCGAATCAACGCTCATGATGAAGAGAAGAGTGGAAGCCCGAGCACTGTGACTGGCGATCTGGTCGCTAAAATTGATGAAACGATTTGTGAAAACCGTCGCTTCACAATAACGTAGCTTTCGCTTTCTTTTCCACAAGTTTCACGGACTTTATTGCTTGGAATTGTCACTCAAAAGCTAGGCTACCACAAATTTTTTGCACGATGGGTGCCCAAAATACTTACAGAGCACCACAAAGAACAGTGAATAGGGGCAACGTTGACATTTCTGGAGGCCTACCACAAACATGGTGATTTATTACTTGATCAAATCGTAACCAGTGACAAGACTACGGTGAAACACAAAATTACAGTCCATGGAGTACAGGCACACAAGGTCCTCCCAAAAACCCAGACAATGTTTACGAATCTTGTCAGCAAGGAAGTTGATGGCGACAGTATTTTGAGATAGGCAAAGTGTGCTTCTTAATGGTTTTCTCGAACGTGGAAAAACCGTAAATTCTGCCCGGTACTGTCAAACTTTTCCACAGCCTTAGAAGAGCAGGTCAAATAAATGCCGAAGAAAGCTGAAGTCGTGTTTTTGCACGACAATGCCCGACCTCACACGGCAAAACGCACTAAAGAACTCCGTAATTCATTCAAATGGGAAAAATCACTCATCAGCTCTGGAGCCCCGATCTTGCAGCAAGTTACTTCCACTTGTTTCCCAAGATGAAGAATTGGCTTGCAACGCAATGCGTTGATGATGACACGGAACTCCAATCAGGCAACACTCACTAGCTGAAGTCTCAGGCGGCAAAATTTTATGACGCAGGTCTTTCAGAGCTTGTCCACCGCTGTGATAAGTGCCTCAATGTGTTTGTTGACTATGTGGAAAAGCAGTATGTCGGTCGCTCTTTCAGATGTAGATAAAAAAATATATTTCTTATACTTAGTTTTTTTTAATGCCAAAACGTTCCCTACTTTCTGAATAGCCCTCGTATGTCATTTTGCCGTTGTTGTCAGATTTAGTTTGTCCCCTTCCAAAACCCCCACTTTCCCGCGATATCACCTTAGATTCGATAGTTACTATTATTACATATTGCCGGTGTTCCATAAAATTCCGCTAAATAGGTGAGGAGCCACTACACGCAGGAGCGGCTACACGGGTAGCAGGGGCTGTGTGGCGTGGACTGGTCAGTTATTTAGGTTAGAGGATTTCAGAGAAATACAGAAAGGGCTTCCGTCTCAAAGGCTGCGAACGACCGCAGGAAGAACGTAGACCCAGGAACCATCGGTATAACAGTTGTAAATTGCTTGTTTTTGGCACTGAAAGCTGGCTAAAGCTGGGGCTAAGGCCAGCCGAAATTTTTGCAAAGGATCTAATGGTGTTCAGAGAGGATAGGATAAATACATTTGGCGGTGGCGTGTTTGTTGCTGTACCGATAGTTTTTTTAGTAAAATTGAAGTATATAGTTCCCGTGAGGTAGTATGGGCAGGGGTCATTCTTGGCAACTGGAATAAAATAATAATTGGATCCTTTTATCGACTTCCCAACTCCGATGATACAATTGCTGAAACGTTCAAAGAAAATTTGTGTCTAATTTCAAACACGTACCTGACTCACACAATCATAGTTGGTTGCGACTTCAGTTTACCCTCGATATATTGGCGAAAATCCATGTTTAAATCCAGAGGTATATGTGGAACTTATCATTTGAAATAAATTGTGCTGAACACATTCTCTCAAAATTATTTCGAACAGTAAGTTCATGAGCCCACTCTAAAAGTAAACGGTTGTGGAAACCCACTTGATCTCTTAGCAACAAATAATCCTGAGCTAATAACGAGCACCAAAACGTATATTGAGATTAGTGAACACAGGATTGTCGTAGCGAAAGATCCGTAACCCAAAGACTAGAAACTTGCACAGGTCACACCAATACTCAAGAAATGCAGTAGGAGTAATCAGTAAAGTTACATGGCCATATTACTAACGTTGATTTGCAGCAGGTTTTGGGGCAATTATGAATTATCTCGAAGAGAAGGGTCTATTGACACACATTCAACACGGATTTAGAAAACATTGTTCTTGTGAAACACAACTAGCTCTTTATTCACACGAAGCATTGAGTGCTATTGACAAGGGATTTCCAATTGACTTCGTCTCTCTAGATTTCCAGAAGGTATTTTTGCAAAGGATCTAATGGTGTTCAGAGAGGATAGGATAAATACATTTGGCGGTGGCGTGTTTGTTGCTGTACCGATAGTTTTTTTAGTAAAATTGAAGTATATAGTTCCCGTGAGGTAGTATGGGCAGAGGTCATTCTTGGCAACTGGAATAAAATAATAATTGGATCCTTTTATCGACTTCCCAACTCCGATGATACAATTGCTGAAACGTTCAAAGAAAATTTGTGTCTAATTTCAAACACGTACCTGACTCACACAATCATAGTTGGTTGCTTGTAGTCAAATTGCGTGCTTATGGAATGTCACCACAGGTGGACTGTGACTGGATTCGTGATTCCCTGTCACAGAGTTAACAATTCGTAGTAATTGGCGGAAACCCATAGAGTGAAACGGAAGTGATGTCCAACGTTTCCCAAGGTAATGCTGTTCCTTATCTATGTATATGATTTCCGAGACAATCTGAGCAGCCGTCTTAGATTGTTTGCAGATGTTGCTGTCAATTACCGTTCAGTAAAGTCATCAGAAGATGAAAACAAATTGCGAAACGATTTAGAAAAGATATATGAATGGTGCGAAAGTTGGCAGTTGACCCTAAATAACAAAACGTTTGAGTTCATCCATATGAGTTCTATAAGGAGTCGGTTAAACTTAGGCTAAACGATAAATCAGTCAAATCTAAGGGCCGTAAATTGAACTAAATACCTAATAATCACTATTCTGAACAACATAAATTAGAGAGAACACTTAGGAAATGCTTTGGGGAAGGCGAATCAAAGACTGAGTTGGCTGAACACTTATAAAATGTAACAGATCTACTAAAGATACTGCCTACACTACGCTTGTCTGTCCTCCGTTGGAGCATTTCTGCGTAATGTGGGATCCCTACAAGTTATAATTAACGGAGTACATGGAGAATGTTCAAAGAAGAGAAGCATGTTTTGTATTGTCGAGAAATAGGTGAAAGAGTGTCACGTGTTACAGGATTTGGGGTGGGCATCAGTGACACAAAGGCGTTTTTCGTTGCAACGGAAACATTCTGCTTCGAATGCGGAAATATTTTGTTGACGCCGATCCACAGGGAGAAACGATCATCATCATAAAATAAGGAAATCAGGGCTCGCTCGGAAAGATATAGGTATTTGAGACTGGAATAATAGAGGATTATTGTCAAGGCGGTTTGATGAAACGTTTGCGAAGCACTTAAGTGCGATTTGCAAAGTATCCATGTAGACGTACATGCAGAGTACGAGTTTACTAGGGGTGATATTATAGTGGGCTTTAAAGGCCGTCTATGACTCTTTCACTTGCTTGCGTAAACTGTGATAAAAAACATACATGCATCAAATAAATTATTGTGTTGTTATTTTCTTTTCTGTTACCTCAATTTCTTTGGGATATAACTTGTGGCTATGTAATTAACAGCGTGAGCTGCAATGGAATTTTATTGTACGAGGGCGAGTCAACTGAAAACCTTAAATTTGTAATAACAAATCGAAATTTGTTATACTGTAAGTCGGAAAGCGTGCTACAAACAACGTGCAGAATGGCCTGTAGGTGGCAGCATAGTGCAGATGCACACATACCGTCGCAGTATCAGTATAAAGATGGCCACCCCACATGAGACTTGCACCAGGGATGAACAGCGTTGTGTTATTCGGTTTTTGCGTAGTGAAGGTGTGAAACCTATTGAAATTCATCGATAATGAAGGTTCAGTACGCTAATGCATGTTTGTCACAGCAGCAAGTCTACGAATGCAGTAGGAAGTTCGCAAATGGTGTGACTTCAGTGGAAGATGCTCCTCGTCCAGGTCAGGCTCAACGAGTTGTGACTCCACAGAACATTGTAACAGTTGAAGCCATAGTGAAGGAAAACCGCCGAGTGACACTGAATAACATTGCAACATGTTTACAGATTAGCCATGTGTCAGCACACCACATTGTGCATGATGTGCCCCAGTTTGTCAAAGTGTCTGCAAGATGGGTGCCACGGCAGCTGACTCCTGAAATGAGACAACGATGTGTTGATGCTTGTGAAGAACTTCTTCGGTGCTTTGAACGAGAAGGTGATCGCTTCCTTGCAAGAATCGTTACTGGGGACGAAACCTGGATTCACTTCTAGCAACCGAAAACGAAGAGAGCGAGCAAGGAATGATGCCATTCGTCATCACCAAAACCAAAGAAGTTTCGAACAGGACCATCAGCAGCGAAGGTTATGCTGACTGTCTTTTGGGACGAAAAAGGCGTCATTTTGGAGCATTACATGCCTAGAGGGATCACTGTCACCAGTGCATCATACACAGATCTCCTAAAAATCATCTGCAGCCTGCAATCAAATCAAAGCGACGTGGATTGCTGTCAGCAGGTGTCCTTTTGCAACATGACAATGTAAGCCCCACACTGCCCGTACAACAGTTGCAACAATCAGAGATCTGCATTTTGAGTATCTTCCTCAACCACCATACTCACCAGGCCTTGCCCCAAGTGATTTTCATATGTTTGGACCACTCAGAGACGCAATGGGTCCAAAGAAGTTCCGTTCTGATGAAGAGGTACGCCATGCGGTGCGTGAGTGGTTGCGCAGACTACCAAAAGAATTTTTTTCTAAAGGAATTTATGCACTTTGTAATCGCAGGAGGACTTGCATTGGAGAAGATTATGTTGAAATGTGGTACAGCTTTGTACCACTTCTGCAGAATAAGTAATATTTTAAAAAATATTTAAGGTTTTCATTTGACTCACCCTCGTATGTATGTGTAGAATCTTTCTGTTCTCTGATACATTCTTTGGTTTACGAATAAACCTCATTCTCTTCAGATGTTGCCTCTAAGTAGCTTCTGTGACTCACATATGACGTCGGTCAAAACCATAGAGCAGAAACATCTCTGGAATGAGCACTGTGTGCTGCATATGTTGTCAACAGTAAGCTGAAATTTTCACGTGATCTCGGGATGACTCTTTTTAAGACCAGTTCACCTTGGCCGTCAAGACCCGTCATGTCAAGTCAAAACAATCCACACTGCATTTGAAATGGCAGCATTCAGACAAGTCGTCAGCATACCGTGACATCACGTCACGGCAGGTCAGGTTTTCCTGGGAAGGAAGTGTCGATAGTATCATCTTCTGCTAACATTGCAAGTTAACCTATTTTGCCGTCCCCGCTCGTGTTATAGTACTGGATACTGTGCTTTTGTACCTTCTTAATCTTTATTTAATTATTGTGCTTTCTTTTTGTGGCAAATTGTAAATGTTGCATGCCAACTTGGATGTTTTTCATTGGAGTTTCTTACACAAGCAATGTGAGATATCGGAAAGCGGAAAATTACTTAGGTTTGACAACAACAGAATAGACAGACGCCCACTTTCCCATACCAAGAAATGTCGATGTTTTGAGATGTTGTTTCACGTCTCAGCACTTCATCAAACAAAAATGATGGAGAAAATGCGTTATGAGTTTTTCTTTGGCCATAAATAACCTTAGTTCCTCAATTGCAATACTAGACTCTGTTCTGCCGGCCGCTGTGACAGAGCTGTTCTAGGCACTTCAGTCTGGAACCACACAACTGCTACAGTCGCAGGTTCGAATCCTGCCTCGGGCATGTATGTATGTATGAGATGTCCTTAGGTTAGTTAGGTTTAAGTAGTTCTAAGTTCTAGGGGACTGATGACCTCAGAAGTTAAGTCCCATAGTGCTCACAGCCATTTGAACCATTTTGAAATACTCTCTGACACGGACTAAGTGAACTGACATGACATGACATGATGGACAGTGTGAATACACGCTGACGTGGCGGTGCCGTGACGTGATGCCCGCTAATTTTGCTCATCACAGCTAAGAGAACAATTTAGTCCAGGTATCAAATGGAAACTGTTACGGTGTCTACAAAACGCCTGTCCCAAATACACAGCACATACGGAGGGCATCTGTCTGAACTAACGACATGGCGACATTCACAATATACAGGACGTTTCACAGACAAACGTGTGGCACTCCAACATCACATGACCACGGTGGTAGTGTGTGTCGACAACAGAGGATCAGTTCTGTGTATCTGAATGCTCGCTGTGTGGTCTAAGCCGAGGATGAAATTGGACACTAGAATTTATTCGCTGTTTTTTTTCTATTTGTCATTAAATAAGGCGTCTTTATCGTCCTTGTGACAATGTAATTCGCATCCTTAACATCAGGGCAGTACTGTCGCATTATCTTGGCATCTCATCTTCCTACGGCTGAATTGGTAGAGACTGCGCGAATTTGAGCTGCTGATATGTTGATTCATTTCGCTGTCAACTTTGGCATTCAAGTCATAGTCGTGACACTATAGTGGTCTGCAACATGTTGGTTACAATGTAAAATATTTTAATGGCAAACTTTCGCAATTTTCTGTACCATTGTATGTATGAGTAATGGACATGTTTGTCATTTAAACTTGCATACGATGTGGGTATTCCTTTCGGCATGATGTCATATTTTACTACTATGAACATACTATTTACACCTTGTGATCACAAATAACATTGTTCTTCCAAAGATATATTTATAAATGTATTCACAGATAACATAGTTCTTCCAAAGATGTATGTACCTATGACCTTCCTGTGAACATGGATTATCGAACGTGGACTTACAACCTACGCTATTCATCTTCGGCCATCAGTCAACCAGTATCTTCCATACTCTATTTTCAGACCAAATACACTATACATCTAAGTACTGCACTGACGTTCATTCTATGGCTCGATTGTTTAATGACTGAAAAACATATTTGCTACCTGTCTGTCATAGGTTGAGACAATTTTGTACTTGCCTGCGCGCTGGGACATCCATATCAATAGAACTTGACGATGACTTCACTTACAAATCTCTAATGATACCCAACATTGTTGAACTTGATAATGACTTAAGGCCAAAATCAGGAGGTTTCCGCCTTCTGACTGTACAAACTTCCTTATTCTATGTTAATATTACTCAAAAGCTGTGCTTGTCATAGCTTAATGCTGGGTTCCATTTTGGTGATACGTAACTTGTAGCAGTGACCTCTTACGCAGTTGTGTATCCCATGATCTGATAGGTTCATCGACGACGAGTTCATCTAGCAGCCCACACACGAATCGTATATCACTGGCAATGACGAGAGCAATTATTGCTTGCAATTGGTCACAAAACACATCAGCGATTTATATAGCAACATTAGTTGGTAATTTGTACGGCAGTAGGTCTGGAACATCTATCGAAAATTATCTGCAGTGATTAGCATAACTCTGTATGTCGATTAAAACTCGTAGTAAAACAGAGATGAAATGTATTAAAGTTGTATTAGTACGTTTCCGACTGGAAACTGTAACATATCAACTAAAATGGTGTTCAGTTTCGGCATTTCTAGGAAGGGCTCAGTATTACGCCACTGCAACTTATATATCTTATAGTATATTTTATGCTGTATAACATTGTTGTCAGTTCATTTTCCTCAAAATTGTCCTGGGAAAGAACTACTCATGAGAAATCTATTCGTGAAAAATGTGTGTTTTTGCTAACTGACACGCATTTTTAAGGCATAATATCGAGGAACCCATAATGAGAGAACAAAATTATAGATATAAGTTTGTAGAAAATTTTATGCTCTTAAAAATTTGTTTAACCGAAATTTCCACTGGAAAGTAGACAGCTGGGGGAAACGATTTTTGTCGTTATTTCGTTTGGTTTTTCGAATGTGGCCATATGCACACGTGCGCTCCAATATTAAGACCATAGATTTTACAACTGGGGGGAAGTTTATATAACATACTAAAAAACTGAAATTACCGAAATAATTGCGATCGCGGTTTATTAATTGCACTGGGCTACAGGATGTACGGAAATTCCCGTTACAAATTTCTGGGACTTGTAGAAGGGGGTGAGTACCTAATATTTTGAATAGGAACCCACGTCTGGAAACGTACGTTAGGAATTCAGATGTTTAACTGACCCAGTCCTGCTTCACGAATTGAATTCGGCGTGACGCAGTCCGGCTATTAGATAACGATTCGAAAGGAGCCACAAGGAAATATCAACTTAATCAGTTAACTACATTTCTACATCTACATGGATACTCAGCAAATCACATTTAAGTGCCTGGCAGAGGGTTCATCGAACCACCTTCACAATTGTCTATTATTCCAATTTCGCATAGCACGTGGTAAGAATGAACACCTATATCTTTCCGTACGAGCTTTGATTTCCCTTATTTTACCTTGGTGATCGTTCCTCCCTATGTAGGTCGGTGTCAACAAAATATTTTCGCATTCGGAGGAGAAAGTTGGTGATTGAAATTGCGTGAGAAGTTTCCGTCGCAACAAAGAACGCCTTTCTTTTAATGATGTCCAGCGCAAATCCTGTATCATTTCTGTGTCAGTCTCTCCCATATTTAGCGATAATACAAAACGTGCTGCCTTTCTTTGAACTTTTTCGGTGTACTCCTTCAGTCCTATCTGGTAAGGATGCCACACCGAGCAGCAGTATTCTAAAAGAGGACGGACAAGCGTCTCCTTAGTAGGTCTGTTACATTTTCTAAGTGTCCTGCCAATGAAACGCAGTCGTTGGTTAGCCTTCCCCACAACATCTTCTGTGTGTTCCTTCCAATTTAAGTTGTTCGTAATTGTAATACCTAGGTACTAAGTTGAATTTACGGCTTTTAGGTTAGACTGATTTATCGTGTAAGCGAAGTTTAACGAGTTCCTTTTAGCACTCATGTGGATGACCTCAGACTTTTCGTTAATTAGGGTCAACTGCCACTTTTGGCTCCATTCAGATATCTTTTCTATATCGTTTTTCAGTTTGTTTTGGTTTTCTGATGACTTTATTAGTCGATAAACGACAGCGTCATCTGCAAACAACTGAAGACGGCTGCTCAGATTGTCTCCAAAATCGTTAAAATAGATAAGGAACAGCGAAGAGCCTATAACACTACCTTCGGAAACGCCATAAACCACTTCTGTTTTACTCGATGTCTTCCCGTCAATTACTACGAACTGTGACCTCACTGACAGGAAATCACAAATTCAGTCACATAACTGAGACGATATTCCATAAGCACGCAATTTCACTACGAGCCGCTTGTGTGGTCCAGTGTCAAAAGCTTTCCGGAAATCCAGAAATACGGAATCGATCTGAAATCCCTTGTCAATAGCACTCAGCACTTCATGTGAATAAAGAGATAGTTGTGTTTCACTGGAACGATGTTTTCTAAACCCATGTTGACTGTTTGTCAATAGACCGTTTTCTTCGAGGTAATTCATAATGTTCGAACAGAATATATGTTCTAAAATCCTCCTGCGTATCGACGATAACGATATGGGCCTGTAATTTAGTGGATTACTCCTACTACCTTTCTTGAATATTGGTGTGACTTGCGCAATTTTCCAGTCTTTGGGTACGGATCTTTCGTCGAGCGAACGGTTGTGTATGTTTGTTAAGTATGGAACTAATGCATCAGCATACTCCGAAAGGAACCTAATTGGTATACAGACTGGACCAGAAGACTTGCTTTTGTTAAGTGATTTAAGTTGCTTCACTACTCCAAGGATATTTACTTCTACGTTACTCATGTTGGCAGCCGTTCTCGATTCGAATTCTGGAATATTTACTTCGTCTTTTGTGAAGGCATTCCGGAAGGCTGTGTTTAGTAACTCTACTTTGGCAGCAATGTCTTCGATAGTATCTCCATTGCTATCGTGCGGAGAAGGCACTAATTGTTTCTTGCCACTAACATACTTCACATACGACCAGAATCTCTTTGGATTTTCTGCCAGGTTTAGAGATAAAGTTTCGTTGTGGATGCTGTTATAGGCATCTCGCATTGAAGTCCGCACTAAATTTCGAGCTTCTGTAAAGGATCGCCAATCTTGGGGATTTTGTGTCTGTTTAAATTTGACATGTTTGTTTCGTTGTTTCTGCGACAGCCCCAGGGCGACCTCCCACTCGACTACAGGTGAGGAGTCAGCCTCAGCTCGAGCAGTAACTGGGTTGGCCACCAGTGAGGACCGATCGGAGGACTCTGACGTGCCGGACGTCCGTTGGATCCCCACAGGCGGCGCACAACAGTGGTGCCCATCCACTGCAGCCTCAAGCTGTGTAACGGAAGCCATCACAGCCTGAAGCTGAGAGCGAAGTGTCACCAACTCGGCTCGCATCCGCACACAACAATCGCAGTCCCTGTCCATACTAAAGGCCATGGAAAACTAAACTATGCAGATAAACGGACTGTCAGCACGTGCTGTGCAACTATACTGTAGACCCCGACGAAAACGCACGAACTGTATCTACTAATACGCAGATATTCAAAAACCTATCTACCGAAGCACTCAACTGAAACTAAATAATTTGCCCCCGATTAGGAACTTTTAATATGCAACAAAATCGGTTTAATTTCCGACCCAAACAAAAACGCGACAACTGTTTCTATTAGATATTAAATTTACACGCAGAAACACAAAAAACAGAACTATTACAACACAGATGATATAATAAAATTCGCTTATGATTAGGAACTCGTAAGTGACAAAAGCCGTTTACTTCCCTGTTGCTGCGTCTGTCTCAGTCGGCTACTGCAGCTTTGTATTAACATACTACATCGTTGCATACACGTGATTATATACGAGCATCGGAGTCACACTGGGTTGCAAATACGCTGCAGCAACACCCTTATACTGAAACTTTTTGATCGCTATTTACACCTCGTTTCCCCCATGAACCATGGACCTTGCCATTGGTGGGAAGGTCTGCGAGCCTCAGCGATCCAGATGGCCGTAATGTAGGTGCAACCACAATGGAGGGGTATCTGTTGAGAGGCCAGACAAACGTGTGGTTCCTGAAGAGGGGCAACATCCTTTTCAGTAGTCGTAGGGGCAACAGTCTGGATGATTGACGGATCTGGCCTTATAACATTAACCAAAATGGCCTTGCTGTGCTCGTACTGCAAACAGCTTAAATCAAGGGAAAACTACAGCCATAATTTTTCCCGGGAGCATACTGCTTTACTGTATCGTTAAATGATGATGGCGTCCTCTTGGGTAAAATATTCCGGAGGTAAAATACTCCCCCATTCGGATCTCTGCGGGAGGGAGAGGGGGGGGGGGCACTACTCAAGAGGACGTCGTTATCAGGAGAAAGAAAACTGGCGTTCTACAGATTGGAGGGTGGAATGTCAGATCTCTTAACCGGGCAGGTAGGTTAGAGAATTTAAAAAGGGACATGGATAGGTTGAAGTTAGATATAGTGGGAATCAGTGAAGTTCGGTGGCAGGAGGAACAAGACTTTTGGTCATGTGAATACAGGGTTATAAATACAAAGTCAAATAGGGGTAATGCAGGAGTAGGATTAATAATGAATAAAAAATTGGAGTGCAGGTAAACTACTATAAACAGCATAGTGAACACATTATTGTGGCCAAGATAGACACGAAGCCCATGGCTACCACAATAGTACAAGCTTATATGCCAACTAGCTCTGCAGATGATGAAATTGATGAAATGTATGTTGAGATAAAAGAGGGTGGTGGTGGTTAGTGTTTAACGTCCCGTCGACAACGAGGTCATTAGAGACGGAGCGCAATCTCGGGTTAGGGAAGGATTGGAAAGGAAATCGGCCGTGCCCTTTCAAAGGATCCATCCCGGCATTTGCCTGAAACGATTTAGGGAAATCACGGAAAACCTAAATCAGGATGGCTGGAGACGGGATTGAACTATCGTCCTCCCGAATGCGAGTCCAGTGTGCTAACCACTGCGCCACCTCGCTCGGTGAGATAAAAGAAATTATTCAGGTAGTGAAGGGAGACAAAAATTTAATAGTCATGGGTGACTGGAATTCGACAGTAGGAAAAGGGAGAGAAGGAAACATAGTAGGTGAATATGGATTGGGGGTAATAAATGAAAGAGGAAGCCGTCTGGTAGAATTTTGCACAGAACATAACTTAATCATAGCTAACACTTGGTTCAAGAATCATAAAAGAAGGTTGTATATATGGAAGAATCCTGGAGATACGAGAAGGTATCTGATAGATTATATAATGGTAAGACAGAGATTTAGGAACCAGGTTTTAAATTGTAAGAAATTTCCAGGGTCAGACGTGGACTCTGGCCACAATCTATTGGTTATGAACTGTAAATTAAAACTGAAGAAACTGCAAAAAGGAGGGAATTTAAGGAGATGGGACCTGGATGAAATGCCTAAACCAGAGGTTGTACAGAGTTTCAGGGAGCGCATAAGGGAACAATTGACAGGAATGGGGGAAAGAAATACAGTATAAGAAGAATAGGTAGCTCTGAGGGATGAAGTAGTGAAGGCAGCAGAGGATCAAGTAGGTAAAAAGACGAGGCCTAGTAGAAATCCTTGGGTAACAGAAGAAATATTGAATGCAATTGACGAAAGGAGGAAATACAAAAATGCAGTAAATAAAGCAGGCAAAAAGGAATACAAACGTCTCAAAAATGAGATCGACAGGAAGTGCAAAATGGCTAAGTAGGGATGGCTAGAGGACAAATGTAAGGATGTAGAGGCTTATCTCACTAGGGGTAAGATAGATACTGCCTACAGGAAAATTAAAGAGACATTTGGAGAAAAGAGAACCACTTGTATGAATATCAAGAGCTCAGATGGAAACCCAGTTCTAAGCAAAGAAGGGAAAGCAGAAAGGTGGAAAGAGTATATAGAGGGTCTATACAAGGTCGATGTACTTGAAGAGAATGTTATGGAAATTGAAGAGGATGTAGATGAAGATGAAATGGGAGATAAGATACTGCGGGAAGAGTCTGACAGAGCACTGAAAGACCTGAGTCGAAACAAGGTCCCGAAAGTAGACAACATTCCATTAGAACTACTGACGGCCTTGGGAGAGCCAGTCCTGACAAAACTCTACCATCTGCTGAGCAAGATGTACGAGACAGGCGAAATACCCTCGGACTTCAGGAAGAAAATAATCATTCCAATCCCAAAGAAAGTAGGTGTTGACGGATGTGAAAATTACCGAACTATCAGTTTAATAAGTCACAGCTGCAAAATACTAACGCGAATTCTTTTCAGACGAATGGAAAAACTGGTAGAAGCCGACCTCAGGGAAGATCAGTTTGGATTCCGTAGAAATGTTGGAACACATGAGGCAATACTGACCCTTCGAGTTATCTTAGAAGAAAGATTAAGGAGAGGCAAACCTACGTTTCTAGCATTTGTAGACTTAGAGTATTTCAATCAGCATTGTCATAAGCTTTCTCTCTTTCAAATTCTGAAGATGGCAGGGCTAAAATACAGGGAGCGAAAGGCTATTTACAATTTGTACGGAAACCAGATTGCAGTTATAAGAGTCGAGGGACATGAAAGGGAAGCAGTGATTGGGAAGGGAGTGAGACAGGGTTGTAGCCTCTCCCCGATCTTATTCAATTTCGATATTGAGCAAGCAGTGAAGGAAACAAAAGAAAAGTTTGGAGTAGGTATTAAGATCCATGGAAAAGAAATAAAAACTTTGAGGTTCGCTGATGACATTGTAATTCTGTCAGAGACAACAAAGGACTTGGAAGAGCAGTTAAACAGAATGGACAGTGTCTTGAAAGGAGGATATAAGATGAACATCAACAAAAGCAAAACGAGGATAATGGAATGTAGTCGAATTAAGTCGGGTGATGCTGAGGGAATTAGATTAGAAAATGAAACACTTAAAGTAGTAAAGGAGTTTTGCTATTTGGGGAGCAAAATAACTGATGATGGTCGAAGTAGAGAGGATATAAAATGTAGACTGGCAATGGCAAGGAAAGCGTTTCTGAAGAAGAGAAATTTGTTAACATCGAGTATAGATTTAAGTGTCAGGACGTCGTTTCTGAAAGTATTTGTATGGATTGTAGTCATGTATGGAAGTGAAACATGGACGATACATAGTTTGGACAAAAAGAGAATAGAATCTTTCTAAATGTGATGCTACAGAAGAATGTTGAAGATTAGATGGGTAGATCACATAACTAATGAGGAGGTATTGAATAGAACTGGGGAGAAGAGGAGTTTGTGGCAAAACTTGAAAAGAAGAAGGGACCGGTTGGTAGGACATGTTCTGAGGCATCAAGGGATCACAAAATTAGCATTGGAGGGCAGCGTGGAGGGTAAAAATCGTAGATGGAGACCAAGGGATGAATACACTAAGCAGATCAGAAGGATGTAGATTGCAGTAAGTACTTGGAGATGAAGAAGCATGCACAGGATAGAGTAGCATGGAGAGCTGCATCAAACCAGTCTGAGGACTGAAGACCACAACAACAACATTTACACCTCCTCGAAAATATGGAAAGCAAAGAGCTGGTAGTAAAAGCGATTTGGTTCACAGTATCAAAGATGAAGAAGCGGTCACAACTCTTCAGGTATGCGTTTTAGAGTACACGTTTGCTAAGCCTTTTTTGCTTTCAATCATCTTTGTCGGAATAACCCTGACTACCGAGCATTCCTCCTGAGACACCATGTGCATTTCCGTGTGTCACATTTCGCAGTTCGCGGTTCTGTTGCACCAACTGGTTATCACCAACACGACACCACAGCATCACAGCTATCGTTTCGTTCAGTATAGCGTTTTCGAAACAAGGTCATACGTGTGTCACACAGCATATGATGAAGATAAAACTATCGTCAGTGTCAAAGTAGGTGTCATCAAATTTGTACCAAATTTTCTGATTCACATATCAGAGAAACCCAAGCCACAAAAGATATTCGAAACGACTAGAAAGGCATGCTGTTTTGGCATTGACGACAACACATCCAACTTTTCTACTTGTTGCGAAACACAATCAATGGTTATAGTATGGGTTCTGCCTATGAGTAACTGTAATCGATAAAAACCCTTGTGGAAGAAGGAGAAAAAGAGAGAGAGAGAGAGAGAGAGACAGAACGCTGAAAGCTATCTGCGTTTCGAGAACATATATCAATTGTACATGTTCACTGGCATAACACAAATGTCACGAACTATGTACGAGCATTTCAGCACATTTCCCAACTGATCTGGGGGCGAGTAACACACCGCAAAAATTCACAACGGTGACTGGTCAGCATCACAACTATCTACGCTCTCTTACTGACTGGTGAATTATTCTTACCTTTGCGCCGAGAAGACTTCCTTGCCCACACTGAGAACTGAAATTCAAATCTCGTGTTACCGATGTGTTTAAACGAAAACTGGTAACTTCAAAAAAATGGCTCTGAGCACTATGGGACTTAACATCTGTGGTCATCAGTCCCCTAGAACTTAGAACTACTTAAACCTACCTAACCTAAGGACATCACACACATCCATGCCCGAGGCAGGATTCGAACCTGCGACCGTAGCAGTCGCGCGGTTCCGGACTGAGCGCCTAGAACCGCTAGATGGTAACTTCGAATTCTCTTTTTCTGCAGGTGTCGATAACAGAACAACCATGGCAAGTGACGAAAAGAAGATTTGCTATGTGTTAGAGCCGCGTTTCTCGAACTTTTCGACTCTGGGGCACACCATCTTACGTTTCAAACTTTCGTGACTCCATTGCATATGACCTTTTTTCCCAGACGTAGATAAGCGAACACATTATGTTGATAAAATACGTTTTTTAATTACAATGCGTATAGTAATGTGTAACGATGGGTGATTTCTTACGAATTGGGCGATTCCAAGAAAAGATTTGGCGATAAGTTTTGTATGGTCTAGATGTGATATCTGCTGAAGATGGGAACAAAACAAACTCCGTCCGAACACGCCCTGAAGGCTCAACGGTTCCGACTGGCCACAGTGTCATCCTGAGCTCACAGGTATTACTGGATGTAGATACAATGGGCATGTGGTGAGCACACCACTCTCCGAGCTGTTGTCAGTTTTGGTGACCGGAGTTGCTACTTCTCACTCAAGTAGCTCCTCAATTGACCTCACAAGGGCTGAGTACATCCCACTGACCAACAGAACTCGGCAGACCTGAGCGGTCAGCAATCCAAGTGCTAGCCAAACCCGACAGCGCTTAACTTAGGTGATCTGATGGGAACAGGTGATACCACTGCGGCAAAGCCGTTTGCCGGGAGATCAGAAGGCATTAAAAATCTTACGACACAGCTGATGTGTATTTGTGTACATCACGGCGCAGCGGCTAAGAGACGCTGTGCAGTCTAACCACAGTCTAGGCCAACAGGTACTCTCAACACACTGTTGTCCGTTTTTCTAATGCACTGCGACGGCAGGGTTCTAAGCGAACAGAAGCTGCACTTCTGAATACCACAAGGGATGAGTGCGGGTAGTATCGTGTATGTTGTCTGACAATATAGCCTTCACAAGAGCGAGCGTATTTAGTGCTGTAAAAATGAACATTAACAAAACAAATTGCGCCGTATTTGTCTCTCTTTAGTTTGCTAAGGATCCTAGGAGGTTTGGAGTGGTACATTAAGCGGGGTTTACAAGGGCACATCTCGGTTGCGCAAGTTGACTTACACACGTAAAAATGTGCGTGTAAACGCCCAAAACAGCACGTCGTCGCAAGTGATGCACGTAGAAATAAAAGTTGAAACCAAATGTACCTACTTGCGCACATTGGCTCGTTCTTCCCTCCCCCCTCCTCTCTCCCCTCTCCCCAACCCGTCGTCTTCACGTGATGGAGCTTCTTGCTGTATTGCACACAGCCTGTTTTTGACCTTTCGAGAGTTGACATCGTGCAAACTTCGTTTCCGAGGTCTGATATGCAACGGCTGTGACTGGGACTTGGCCGTTATTGAATGTTGTGCGATTTCTGGAACTCTACGGGGAACATCCGCGTTTGTGGAACATTAATCTCGGTACTTATAAAGTCAGAAACATGAAGGACGAAGCAGTAACTGACACTGTAAACGGAATGAGGGAAAATGCCTCACACAGTGATGAAACTGTATAGTACTGAGTACCATGCCAACGGCCTCGCCGCAGTAGTAACACCGGTTCCTGTCAGATCACCAAAATTAAGCGCTGTCGGGCTTGGCTAGCACTTGGATTGGTGACCGTCCAGGCCTGCCGGCTGCTGCTGACAAGCGGGGTCCGCTCTGCCCTTGTGAGGCCTGTTGAGGAGCTATGTGATTGAGAAGTAGCGGCTCCGGTCACGAAAACTGAAAATAGCCGGGAGAGTGGTGTGCTGACCACATGACCCTCTGTAGTCGCATCCGGTGACGCCTAAGGGGTGAGAATGACACGGCGGCCGGTCGGTACCATTGGGCCTTCAAAGCCTGTTCGAACGGTGTTTGTTTGTGTACCGTGGGTCATTTCTTCAAACGTTACAAAAATATCATTCAACCCCTTTCTTTGATAATTTCGGTATGTGAAAGCAGCATATACTGTATTAAACAGTAATATTTACTAGGCATGTGGCCTCTTCTTTGTTAAAACAATAATGCAGTTATATGCTATTTATGCAAATTTAAGTGCTGCATGTTACAACAGTCCCCCACAATGTGCTTTAACAGATGCTTTAACAGATCTGGTACACCAAAGAAGCATTTTAATGTACTGCAGCAGTCATTCCAAATTTTAATTGCATAATGCAGTACCATATGACGCAGTTTGTTGCAAATTTAGATTCCTCGCTTTAAACAAGACACCTAAAATACAGTGATTTGACCTTTCTATGCATGGAGTTGTACTTCTCTCTGCTCATACAGTCCATACTGCAAGTATATTGGAATGAGGTAAATGAATCGCCTGAAGCAAAGTACGTCACGACAGCATTAAACTTTAGACGAGCAGGAATTGTGTCTCACATTAGAGAATCTTTTCTCTGAATAGGAGTTCCTGAGAGCGTCAATAGAAGAAAACTACATCTGCTCATTCGACAATGGTTTTCGAAGGAAGCTTCGTCCTCAGTTTTCCATCTTCCTTTTAGCTTCGAGACACTCCCAACTCATTTCTCCTCGCAATCCACTTCCGGACCCATCATCTGCCTCTTCTCTTTCCCTGTACGAGCGGTCTATAACTTCACTCTTATTAATTCAGTTGGCGCCACGTTGAAAACCTAAGCTGTACTTGCTTGGACTGAAAATTCTCACAGGCGCACGTAAACATGCCCGAGTAAACGCCGCTTTATGGGACAGTTTGCTTACGACTCCCTCGCGACGTCCAGTCACCAGCTCGTGATCTTATAGCGGCGTTACTGACTCTCGGTCACGGGGCTCCGGGTTCTATTTCCGCCCGTGTGGCGAATTTTCACCTCCCGGTACTGGGTGTGTGCATCAGCGACGCGTCAGCTGAAAAGACTTCCACGAGGCGGTTGAACCTCCTGGAAGAGGTCCGCCGACCATTAACGCTACACGCACATTTCATTGTGTTGTATATTACAGATATTTACCGATGAATGGTGCTTTCGTTTAAGGACAAAAACTTGCTAGTAATCAGCAGAAGACTTGGCCTTTTACAGAAGAACCTCTTATAAGTACCCAGGCGCATCTTGGTTACACAAAAGTCACTGTTTGCATATTAAAATCGAAATTTGACATTTTCGTTTCTCACATGTTCGCATGCACTTTGCGGCACTCCACGGTCAACTTTCAATCTTTATCCTGCAACATTATCACACGTATTCATAGCTCCTTAAATCCGCATCCGAACAAGATGATGGCTGAGCTCCCAACTGAACTCTTTAGACTTCACAGGGCGATTCTTTAGCCAACAAAATAGGCACGAACGTACTGTCCTCTGATTGCCTGATACACGTCACTTTCCTTCCGATATTAGTATTAAACCGCGCAATCCTAGCGTTTTTCACATTTGACCAATCACGACTTAATGGCTTTTATGAACAGTTTATTAAATGAATAAATTTAGGACCTCCACAATCGTCCAGATAACTCCCTCTTTAAATAACAGAATTATCAAAAAACGTGTATAGTTCACCGGTCCCATAAACTGACTACTTCTACATTACAACATTCTCCTGAGAGTATAGCCCACTTTTTTTTCTCTGCAGTCACCGTTCTCACGCTAACGTGTACTCAGTTAATGGACATAACAGTATTCATTTACTACGTCACTTTCCATTCACTCGATCATTTATGCTAACAAACAATCTAATGATAATTAATGACAGTCATAATAATCATAATAACTTACGTTTTGTTTTCAAAATATGTTTTAACTTCTTGGTAATTTGGTAGTCCATAAGAAGCTGACACCTTCCGATCGCAGCTGTAACTACTTGCAAGCAGTTAGTGGACCACGACTCGCTGTGTGACGCTGTCTGTTCGCTACCGTCTCTTATTTAACACAGGTGCGATGTGAAGCGCTACGTCTCAACGTCCAGTGAATGTGGAACATAGGAAACATGTGTGAAATGCAGTACGTACTTTATTTAACGTACCAAATAAGCCACCAAAACTTTGGCTGAAGAGAAAACCACAGAGACGTGACAATAAAACGTCAAAAGAGCAAAACATTTTTCCGTCAAGAAGGAAACCAAAGGTGCAGTTGTTGCCTCCTCTGAGCCACGGATTGCAAGATTGTTCGACACAGTCGCCTGCTGGAAGAAAGTAATTCCATTCGCGTAATATTCGCGTATTAACAGGTATGTCGGGGTGTAAGAAAGTGCGAATCCTTAAGCACCACACAAAATTGTTACGATACACGTCAAGAATAATGGCTGCCATAATCAGAACAAACAGCAGCAGAAATGTATGCTTCTCGTGCACGAGATACTGTGTTCTGTTGTTTTCAGCGGAGTAAGCTGCAGTCACACTGAGGTGACAAAAGTCATACGGTAACGACACGCACTTATACAGATGGCGGTAGTGTGGTGTGCAGATGGTACAAAAGGGCACTGCGTTGTCGCAGCTGTCGTTCATACTCAGATGAATCATGTGGAAAGGTTTTCGACGTGATTATGGCTATAGGGCGGGGATTAACAGACTTTGAAGAGGGAATGGTAGTTGGAGCTCGACATATGGGACATTCCATTTTGGAAACCGTTCGGGAATCCAATATGCCCAGATCCACAGTGTTAAGAGTGTGCCGAGGACACCACATTTATGGCATTACCTCTCACCATGGAGAACAAAGTGGCCGACGGCGTTCACTTAACGACCGATAGCAAGGGCGTTTGCGTAGAGTAGTCTATGCTAATGTCTGTGCTAATAGGCAAGTAACACTGCGTGAAATAACCGCAAAAATCAGTGTGGGATTTAACTACGAACGTGTCTGTCAGGACAGCGCAGCGAAATTTGGCGTCAGCGGGCTGTGGCAGCAGACGACCGACGCGAGTGCCTTCGCTAACAGCACGACGTCGGCTGCAGCGGCTCTCCTGGACTCGTGACCGTGTCGGTTGGACCCTAGGCGCCTGGAAAATGTTAGCCTGGTCACGTGAGTCCCGATTTCAGCTGGTAAGAGCTGGTGTTAGGATTCGAGTGTGGCACAGACCCCACACAGTCAGGGACCCGAGTAATCAGCAGGGCCAGGTGGTGGATCCGTAACGGCGTGCACTGTGTTTACACGGGACGCACTGGGTCCTCTGATTACTCGGCTGCTTGCAGATCATTTGCAGCCATTCCAGGACGTCGTGTTCCTATACAACGATGGAATTTTTGTGGATGACCATGCATTAGTCACTGGGCCACAATTGTTCACACTTGATTTATATAACATTCTGCAAATTTCAAGCGAGTTGCTACACTAAGCCAGGGAAAAGAACGTCCGACACGATACTCGGAGGTGTCCCAATGACTTTTTTCACCCAAGTGTATACTGTATTCGAACCTATTTTTTTCTTGAATAAGTTGTACGAATGTTACTGAGTCAGTGAGATTCATCTGTTTTTACATTTACTTCGCGATCCTTCATGTCTCTTGATAATGTGCTACTGATTGGAATGCAAAGACATAGTAACTATTCCTATAACTGAGTAGAAATATTAAAAACTAATATTTACCTTACAGCTTGCTTTTTGACGCTCGGGGCTGTTTATGTTGGTTAGAATGTCGAGTTACTGTGTCGCAAGAAGAGAGTCAGATAATAACCAGAATGAAAAATGTCACTATCACAAACAATGAGCCAGACAGAGTTGGGGATATAAGAAAAGGAAACTACCTTATCGACTCACCTGGCACCGTCAAATAAATTTTGTAAGGTGAAAGGGGTTCCTTTAGATTCTGTCACTGAGACACAACTGTGTAAACTGTATTGACATGTTTAATGTCTCCATATTTGCACAGAAATACACGCTTTTACACAGTTTACAATGTATCAACGTTAAGACAGTTGTCAGGATGACACATTTCGTCAACATGTAAAAGTGAACTAATCCTAAACACAATAATATTAAATCTTACCCCTCAGAAAGTTATATAATCCTAAACACAACAATACTAAAATTTAACTAGAAGTGTCTTTACAAAAATTATTCTTACAATTACGTTATGATGTTGAGCAGTACTATGGTAAATCATCCGATTCCGGTTTTGAGTTCGGTAGTATTGAGGATGAGAAAGTCTACAGAGGACGGTTAGTTTCGTGACAAGTTCAGCAAAAGATTACCCAAGGTCGCTCGAGTTTACAGTGGACCCCAGCTGGTGAACCAACAAGTTTATGCCTCTGCACGCGGTATTTACCTTGGCTGCGACGATCTGTCGTCTGCATGGCTGCTCTCGCCCTCTGAAATTCCTATAAAACTAATTAAAACCTTTGCTGATTTTTCCAGCAGCAACTCTCCCCACGTTTCTCGTTACACGAGGAAACATGTGCTCATCCCTAGTCTTGGAATATGGCTATATACATGTACACGGCTGGAATAGCGTGCATATTATAATGCCCTCTCAGTTCTCAAAAGAACAATTCACTAACTGGCTGGTTCGTTCCTTCACAGTTGCAGCTCAAGGACGCTACAGCTAATTTCTAGCTGGATGTCAGCCGCTGTGGACGCAGTGTTCACACAAATTTGTCCTCTGCGTCGTGCAGAGCGTTATGCGCCCCATTCTGCACTAGACAGCAGTTTAGAGAAGAGTCCTCGAGAATTTCTGTCTTGTCTTTTTCATAGCCGAACTATCTCCGCGCCTGGGTTCTTTCATTCTCCACATCACAGCATTTTCGACCAATAGGAGCATTCTTCTTATTTTGTGGGAACTCTCTGTACCAATTGCAAGGCCCCTAACACTAAACTCCGTCGAAACTTCGGCTCTTTACTCCTTCCTAGTGCATTTCCGCCAATCTGGCATTTTGTGCCCGCTCCAGATGCCTAAATGCGTACATTCTCTCTCACGTTTTTACCACTCGCGGGACATGTGATCGAAATTCGTCATTGTTTGCGTTTCGCAATTCCAAATGGATACAAACGAAGTTTTCTGAAGCTTTCTTCCTGTCCTCCCTCAGCTGGGCCGTTATTCGCACTCCCATCGGAATCGGCTGGTCGGTCGGTGGTTGACTTGCCTTGGGACGCACCCTAAGTGGTTTCCGTTGTATCTCCAATGGCGTGGCCTTGCCTCTGCTCTCGTCCTCTGAAATTCCAAACCAAAACGTTTCCTCTCACTGCTTGTTTCACCTACTGCTCATAGAATTGCATTATATAGGTTTGGTGCGTTAATTACCGTGACTGAGTGCCATCCCCTTTGCATTCAGTCTCAATGTTAAATTTTAAAAGAAAATCACTAAAGAATCTAATTTTCTGATTTTTATAAAATTCTATTTAATTAATCTAAGGTATCTTTTTTTTCAAAATCGTTGTCTACATTTTTAATTATTTTCATTTAAATTTTAGAAATTTGAGTATATATGTATATAATTTGTGTCATCCCTTACATGTTTCTTTTTTGAGACTCATCGGTTTTTTGCTTACCTAATTTATGTTAAATGATGTTGGATATGTGTTGAATTTGAGGAAACCCTCATTTGACATTATCCTCCCCTCTTATAATAAATTTTACTTTTCTCTAGCTTTCATTTCAATTACAATTATGAAAGTTTAATATCTTACAATAAAGCTTTATGATCTATAACTCAACCAAATTACTCCTACGACTTTACAGGCGTAATCCTATACATAAACATAGTTATATTCCCCAAAAATCTTAACTCTGCGCTTTATAACTTTACAAAAATTTTCAAATTTGACTTTTACAAACATATTAAATTTCTAATCCCACTAGTTACTTTACAAAATTTACAATGACATCTTGAAACAGATAAACTCATCCTATATTTTTAATGAACACATTACACTAGACTCTTAGATTACCAAAATGTTAATGTTAGGCTTTCTTAATTAAACATGTTGAAAAATATGAAGTACAAGGAAATATTATTGATATATCAAGATAAAAAAGAACTTTGTTAATAAAGATCTATTGCTAACACATGAAGGTTTTCAAATTCAAATATTTCTAAATACAATCAAAAATTTAAATTGTTTCTTTTTTCAGTTTGTATGGATAGTAGCCTTTCACAGACAGTTCTTTCTCCTACATCTTTAACATGGTTCATCAACACTACAACTTTTTTCTTCATGTGTTTCGATGTGTCTCTGTCGAACATGGAATGACAGTCAGCTGTGTGCCTTGTTGTGTTTCTGCTGAGCACTTGATATGCACTTCGCCGCATTTCCACTGAGCATGGAATGACAGTCGGAATGCTCCTCGCGGTGTTGCCATTGAGCATGGAATGACGGTCGGTATGTGCCTCGCCGTGTGTCTGCTCTGCATGGAATGACGGTCGGCAGAGAGAAAGGTTGCTGAAAGTCTGACCATGCCATGAATGCATGGTTGCGTTTGTTCTACGACGATGAATTGGAGATTCTTTTTTTCTTTTTTTGGCAGCATAAAACTTTTCTTCATCATTTGTCGACTCTTTGTGCTGGTTCATTGTTAGTTAATTCGTCTTTAGGTTTCCATACAAGTAGCCATCTCCCATTGCTCGGTATGACATCTGAAGATGTAGCAATTTGCCATAAGGACTTTTGAATATTTATACTGCTAGAACAGTTAAATTGGATTCTCGTTGGTAGTTAAATGCTATAATGGTCTTGTATGGGAAGGGATTTGAAAAGGTTTCTTGGTGCCTCTTGCTGTCTTCTCACTTGTGTCTTCGTTCTTCTCTGGTTATTGTATTCGGTTGTTCCTCTAGAACGGTTGGACAGCCTTCCATCGTTTCCTTACTCCGTCCCATGAGAGTTCAGGGACTGTTTCGTAGTTGTAGGATTTCGTAGGGTTTGACAAAAGTTTTTGCTGTTCTGTACACTGAGTTACAGAAATGCGTTTCTTCTTCTTCCTGTGGTGAATCTCTGCATCCGCTCATTCTCGCCATAATATGTCCACCTCCGTTCCGGCTCGGTAGACATCCTTAGTCTCTCGACATGCTGCTTTAAACAGTTCGACTAATGACCTCAGCAGTTGAGTCCCATAGTGCTCAGAGCCACTTTAAACAGTTCACGATAGAAGTGCCAAGTATCTAACACTTTCACAAAACCACTGTTATCACGATTGTGTATGGCTTTCGTATGAATAAAGCTCACGTCATGGTACATGTTGATTGTATCCATGATGCAGTTTAGTTCTCCAAACTTTTCCACAGAGGATTTATCCTCTAGGAACGTTGCTTTTACCAATGCCTCTTGTTTCGTTATCTCGTGAGCTGTCCCTTCCTGTCACGCCTAACCGCTCTCCTCATTCTTGTCGTCGATCTGGCCACAATGATGCTGCACCTCGTCTGCTGACTTCATATTTAATATAATGCTTGTCCTTCATATGATAACCTTACTTTCCTTGCATCCTCATATAATTTCTATTTCCTCTGATATCATTGTTTACATTATTATAACCCTTACTCCCTTAAATTACGCTACGAACTTTACAAACATTAAAATTTTTATAACTTTTCTAAAAGTATCATTACTTCTATCCAAACAAAATGTTTTTCTTATTTCTACTTTTACTTTTCCCCATTTTATTCAATTCTTCCTTAAGATAAAGGTCATGGTGATGACGGTTAGTAAGTTATTGAATTTTTCCCAATACCTCTAATATTTAGTTTTCTAACTACAAGTATATTATGTTATTTTGAAAACTTCGCACATTGACTCTGACCCAGCGTCTTTTTCTCTGTAATCTCTTCTTTTTGGTATTAGCTGTAACAGAACTTTAAAATACATTTTATCTCTTCTATTGTTATTTTCCCTTTAAAAAATTTTCTCTAATGTTTTATTGCATTGTTTTTAAAGCTTAAAATTTCTTTTCTCGGTTGTACTTATCACTTTCTCCTTTTTCTCCACAGCAAACTTTTATATTCCCTTCTTCCCTCATCATACTCTTCCTTATTGAAGTCTTTTCTGGGTTAATCTTACTTCCCACTGTTTTCCTCCTTCCACGAAGTAATATGTTTCTCGCTTAGCTTAATAATTCAATTCTCTTTCCTAATTATTACCTCCTAACGACTTCTTCTATTTATTTCCCTCATATCTGTCTTTCATTATCAGTTTGTGGTACCTTCCACAAATCATATATGCTTCACACATTCCCCCAAAATATCTCCTCAATTATTTGTCCACTGTCCTTGATGGAACAAATTAGAAATGCCTATCTCTTTCTTACCTAATTATCTATTTCGTTCCTACTTCTTTACTTCCTTCCTTCCGCAAAAATCAACTTCCTCCTCCTTCACACTACACCTTTAAGAGAGAATCTACTACTGTTTCGCCAAACTATCCACATGCTGAACTCTATTTTCCTCCTTGTTTTCAACTCTTTCCCCAGAACACATTTCGTTTGCATATGAGTAACTTTAGTTCTTCCTTTCCTGTCTTCTCTTCATAATATTCTTTATTACCTTCTTATGAAATTTACTTCATTTATTTAACTGAGATAGGTACACGTTAAATGTTTTATCTGGGTGCATTTTGCTATCTTTCATACTCTTTGATTTCTGAACATTTAATAGAACTAAATTCTCGTGTGAAGTTACTCTTTTTCTTTTGTCTACCCTTTATATATTTTAAATGACTCACATGGTGCAAATCCAATGATTTTCTCGTCCTTGGATTAATCAATTCGACTGTATTATCACGAACTACTTTACTCACTTCCATGGGGCCTTTGTATATAAAAAAGTATTTAATTTCAACGCTGTAGCCTTCGTGTTGCTTGGTGCTAAATTTACAAGATGTTGGTATTTTACTTTGAGTACTGGTGGGGCTTCACTTCTAACTTGGGTATCACTATTGGTGTTATCAATGGTGCTTTATCCTCTTGGCATACTATTTTCTCTCTCCGTTTCGCACAAACGCGCTACATCTTTTACAATTTGGTCCTCATCCTCAGTTTTTATACTACTGTCTATATTCACCGTTAATAACTGCTGTTCCTCATCGTTGGTCGATTCCCAGTCACAGTATACTGGTATTTGTGTCTGATTCCCCCTAAACCTACTTCAGGATTTTGCTGCTCAAAACTAAGTCTATTTACATGTTTAATTATATTAACTTCATTATTCGATTGAATGAATTGTGACTGGTTTTCGTACTGTTCATCTCGTCAATTCTTTTACCTGGGTTTGGTGGTCTCAACTCGACTTCCTGTTCCTGTTCATTTCGCGTGTTTTGTCCCGCTGAAGCCTGATTTACCCAAACTTTCTGCGTTCTGGCCATTTCATTTCCACCTGAATAACCTGGATTTTGCTGCTGAAAACCTCTAAACCTTCCGGCTTTGTTTGCACTGGGATTATATCTCGGATCATAGTACCACCATAGTTTCTAGGACCAAATCCACTATTGTAATTCCGCGGCCCACCAAAACTATAATTATTATTTGCCCTCTGTGCGTTTCCAAAACCATAGTTATTATTACTATCGTATGGGCGATCACCACTATCCCCAAAATGATTGCCTTTTCCTACCTTACTATTGCCATTGTATTCATTATTATTAAAGGCTAATCGGTTGCTGTTATTCCCCCTACTATTGTTTTCCCTGACTGTGCGTAATGTCTTCGCATCATATTCACTGAAAATGAATTCCAGTTCTCTTAACACTCCTTTAAATGCTTGTATATTATATCCTGTCCTACCAACCAATGACTGCTGATAAGGTAATGGTAACTTCATTGTGCACAATCAGTTCCCCATCACTGTAAGGATTATCTAAACACTGATTTTTTTTGTCATTTCTTTGAAAAATCTAATGAGTTTCTTTTCTCCTGAATTCTCGGACAACTCCCTCCATAACAACCCATACTTTGTTCTGTTTTGTGTTTCTATGGACCAGTATCGGTCCGAGAATGCGGATTTGAACTGTTCATACGATTGACACTTTACAACTACTCTTTGCATGATCTCTGCTATTGCTCTGTCCATATGCCCACAAATAAAGGCAAGTTTATGGCTAAGTGGCAAACGCTCTGGTAAAACTACCGGAAACTGATTTATAAACGTGCATGGATGTAAGCCGTTCCCGCTTTCTTTGTAATGTTGAAATTTTCTGACTGTCAAAATGTGATCATTGTTAAATTTTTCTCTTCCACCATACGGTGTTTGTGTTTTCACAGCACTACCCATTTCCTTCAATTGTGTTATGTGTTCTTGTATTGGTTCTACCGCATTCGGGTCTTGAGATGGCATATTTAGTCCCATTTAGCATCGTATCTATGCAGTGGTGTGCAGTTATCTAAACCGCACCGTTCCTCATGTATCGGACTGAAAGATTAGTTCACATTTCCCGTTACTGATTCAGTGTTTTGCCTTCCTATTTGATTCATATTGACTTGCGGTCTATAACTTGTTGTACTGTAACTTGGAAATAGCGGAATTGGTACATGTGTCACCGTAACTTGCCCTGTTCTCGCGTCACTCGCATACGTTCGGAGGGTCGGCTGCCGCTGTGTTGGAATGCGCGCGTATACCGTTTCTCGCTCCATTGTCTGCTGTGACCACATACTACCTGTTTCGCTCACCTGTGTTAACTGTTCTTTTCCTATTTGCCTTTGTTTCGTTTCGGTAATTATTGACGCAACCCCTTGTGGATATACGACTAGAATTTCGTGACGTTATGGTGTTTCCGCTACTCCTACGGAAGATTGCACAACTGACTTGTTTAATTTTGGATTTCTGTCCATCACTATGTGGATGATACCATTGATTCCGTTGCCTCGCTAATGATTTCTGTACGGTTCTCGATACACTGTTTCAATTCTGTACGAAGGTGTTCATACTGTTTTGGGTTTCCCGGGACTATGTTTGCAACGCGTGTGTCGAATCGTTTTAATGCGGCTCGCGTGACACCTTTTCTGACATTGAGCTCTCCCACGATTTGTTGCGCCTTAGCAAACGTCTTACGTGCTAACTTATCCATTCTTTGATTAACATTAGACACTGCATGCTGCACCTGGTCAACGTCAGAACGCATCTTTCCTGGTCAGCCATTAACGAGTGTATAAGCTCGCGTAAGTCTCTGGATTTCAGTAAACTGTTCATTAACTTCCGTTAGTAGCTTTTGCTGATCTTCTCGGACTTTTTCGAATGCAACACAGGTTTCAAATTGGAGAGTATTCAAGGTAGCATTTGTCTCTGCTTTTAACTTCGTCGTTTCTGTTTTTAGGTCTTCTAACTTTTCATTTGTTTCCGAGGGGACTTATGACCACAGCAGTTGAGTCCCATAGTGCTCAGAGCCATTTGAACCATTTGTTTCCATTTTTAAATTCGCTAGCCCTGCATTTGTTTCAGTTCTTAAGTCTGCTAATGCTGCGTCTGTTGCTATCTTTATATTCGCTGTTTCTGTTTTTAATTCTGCTAATTTCAAATCTTAAGTCTGCTAACCCTGCATTTGTTTCAAGTTTCAAGTCTGCTAACCTTGCATTTGTTGTTTCACTCGTTTGCTTTACGACCATAGTGCGTTGCTTCAATAATGTGAACACACTATTTGACTCTTTGCCATCGTCACCTGTCACCATTTGATGAAAATTTTGCCGTTCGCGTCTTCCACGCGGCATCTCACCGATTTCTCACGTCATTAAATGTTTAGTGTCGATCACAATAAAAACCAAAGTGAACAGTCGATTTCAAAACAACTACATTGATGATACTAGTCATACGTATTTACAGAAATGGTACTCTAATTTTATCCTGTTAATGAAGTTTGGCCTTGCATTTTGAACAGTGCATCGTTTACAGGGAGTAAAAATTAGACACATCTGTGCAGCCGTGTTTTGTTAGTTGCCTGAGGATGACAAACAGCTTTGCACTCTCTCAAACCAACCGGCAGTCTTCCACTCCGCACTAAACACAGGACATTTTGTTAGATCAGGGTTTCCCAAACTGTATTCCGCGGAACACTGGTGTCCCGCGAAGAGTGAATATGTGCTCCGCGAAAAACTGTTGATAACATTGCGTTTTTGCTCCCTCAACTTTTTGACGATACTATTTTTTAAAAATTTTATTATGATTTCTGTGTTATCAGTCGCGATTTAGAATTGGAGTAATCACTTTTTAAAGTTCCATTAACATTCAAAGTAAACAAGAGGTTCCGTCAGAGGAAACTTTTATCTGATTCAGACCGATGCTTCGCAGTAAATATGAAAGCTAACAGTTACTGTTTTCAAATTTATCCACAAACGGCTCCCGAGGCAATATGTAGCAGCTTTCAGTCTAATCAAGATGGGTAACAAATGAAGCTACGTTGCCTTCTGGTCTTGAGAAACTAACAGCACCTCTTTGTTCCGGCAGATTATGCTTAACCGTTCCTCCACGTGGATCACAACGTCACACACCTCATGCTAGTCTTGTGCCGCAAGTATATATTGAGACCAGAAAGGAAAAAAACTATGAAATCATTACTTATAAGTTCCTGTCATTCACTGATTTCTGTGGATGGTATTCACCTCTCGCTGTATGCAATGCTTTATTTGTGAAGTAAGGACGCGTCTCTAGTTAGTAAAGGTTGCAAACTTTTGCCGACAGTTGAAACTCTGTTTCCAAACCAGAGACGCCATAAAGTGAGGTCGCCGTTACTAGCGAAGCGACGAAACAATTTGACCAACTCTGGGTGTATCTTCTGGTTTTTAATTTCATTGCTTAGGGGAATAGACTGGAAGAGCGTGGTGTTGTCTGCCTTAAGCCACGGAAAACACGATAACAAATGTTTCGCTCTTCCGATTAAGCTGCAGCTGAGAAAATCCTACAGCTCATCATCGTAATCGCGTTTCTCTTCGCGTCACACCTCTGTGATTCGCCAGTATGAGATAAACGAACAATTAAAATGACGCGGTGTTTTAAATTTCCGCGAAACCTCCTGTGGGCCGAAAATTCCGTTACAACTGGCAACGGAGTTGCTCGCGACGCCATTCTTGCGTCAGACGCTGTCCGTGTTGCTACCGAGTTAATTAGGTAAGGTTAAGGTAAGGTAAGGTTAGGTTAGGTTCTTTAGTAGTAGTTCGGAATTATTTTGAAAAGGACCATCGCCCTGTTTTTCGGGACCGTATCAGTGTCGACGTGTTGTCAGGGAAGATGTCGATGTCCGCGACGCTGTTCCCCCACGTCGGGACGTAAATGATTCGAGGAATTTCTCTGGACAACAGCCGCCGTCCAGGTTGAAATTACAGTTGCGAAATCTGATCTTTGCGGTCTCTCTGATGACAGAATTCGTAAAGCTTTTTTATGATATAAAAAACAAATCCGTATCCCTCGGTTTTGCGTTGATAACAACAGTACTGTAAATGTTTTTGTAAAACACAAGAGCGAAATATTACACATACGTAAGCCGAAATTATTTGTCCGTCAGTTCTCCGTCCCCTGCGGCCGACAGGACTTTGCCACTCCCTCAGCGACTGACTGTTGGCTGCTGGCGCTCCGAAAGGTCGGCAGTTCAACTCCCGCACGAGTAATGGCGGTTTTCTGACGTAACTGAAAGCGGGATAATTTTTTAAAATCTGCCCACACCAGACAGTCACGTCGTCCGACATTTGCGGTATGCGTGTCCATTCCCGCACGCCATAATCACTCTCCCAGTCGTTGGCGCGTTGCACCATTTTAAAGCACACGGACAGAGCTGTCTCGCAGTCCGTACATTCATGGGTGGCCTTCTGTCACAGCCGCCTCCTGAGGAGGAGGTTGTCTGAGGAAATCTTCCAGAAAACACGTACAGAAATCGTCAAAAAATACTGTGAAAACATTTTTAGACGCGCCAGTTAATGCATGTGATTCTGTTCTATGACGTTCACCTCGATCACGCGCGTTGCGTGGTAAGAGGTGTAACGTATTTAAGCTCCAAGGTTATGAAGACTTGCAACGGCTAGAAAGTTTTTTCTTGATTCAAGGCGGAATCTTAATCATATGCACATTAGCAGCATATATTTTGTCAACAGGCACCGATTGTGAAGATGTAACAAAAACAGTCCACAACATCATCTGTTTTGTGCCGATGCGGAATTTAAACGCAGTGTGAGAACCCGTTTCCTTTCATGGGGCAATGTGTCCAGCAGTTGCTTCTCTGTTTCGACAGGTTCCATTCATAACTGGCTTCAGATAAAAAAAGATCTAGTCAGGACCTTCACACACTGCTCTTGTGAGGACAAAGAGCTCGTTCAAGTCAAAAACAGCAACACTGATAAGGCGGTAGAAAATTAAAACAAAGAACTTGTGTCAGCCATGTTCTTTTGTTCTGTTGCTGGGCAGCGCCGGTCGCGACAACGAATGCCACCAAAGCTTCATTTTACGGTGCCTGAATGCGTTATATGCTTCTCGTCGACCTGTGTAAAACTTTGGACACACATCATGTGCTGTACCTTCGGCCAATCTCGAAATTCTGCCGTAGTGTTCGTCATATTCCTGCCATACATTAAAAGAATCTGACAATTTTTTTGATTATAACGTAAAACAAAAGTTATCATTTTGATTTCCTGTTATTAAATGTGCTATCTGTCGTGTTTCAGTAGTCGACATCGCAAAGTTGTCACACAAGTGAGTGAGATTTGTGTACCTACGCGCTCTTTCTAAATCATTGCCCAGTATGGGACAAACACATCTACAGGAAATTTGTTATGATACAACTATTATGTAGTATTCGAATCTGATTTGTCGGTAATATACATACTTAGGTGTGTGCGGTCTTCAAATCGTTTCTCTGACAGTAAAATAGTAGTACCGTTAATACAATCCACATAGGGCCGTCTTTGCAAATCTATCCGCCAATAGGAGTTCTGTTTTATCACGTAAACACTGTGATATCGATCCTGGAAAAGTGCTTACAACCACAGCCAACCTCTCGCTTATTCGCAACGGCTCCCACACACAACAGTGGCTGGCGACAAACCTCGTGAACAGGAGTATGAATGTGTCTTTACTCGATCAGAAGTTTTCTGGCTGTTCCTAAACGCCTAATCTTTTCAGGTGCAATACGCTCCCACCAGTGACCACCTCGCACTTCTTTCCACAACGAGCGTAATCCTGGTCGGTTAATAGAGCAGCCGCGAACGCTATAATGGGCCTGGATAACACTTCTGGACACCCCTTTACGTGCGATCTCCTCATCTCACTCCTCCACCTCATATTTTCACTGACGTCCGTAACGAATTCGTGCTCTGCATTATCTGTTGATGTCTCCCTTTCACAATACGAAAACACCGCCAAGTTCGAACGTATGAAGCTTGGAACGTACCGCAGACGTTCGTTCCGGCTAGTAGAATCGATTAAGGGTTAACATGTAAGCATGACTGCAGAAAATTGGTTTCCGAAATTTTGGTCATCTTAATGTCGTGTCCTGCGTAGTCGCCGTCTCTTTCGCACCGTTTGTCTGGACTGCTCAGTACAAACATGGAAACTCGCAACATGTATCAGGTTCTGGTGTCCCACCTTGATGGAGGGCGAGAAGCAAAATTCACCACATTTCAGTACAGTCAAAACAGTTAATAAGTACAATAGTGTTCGCTTCTGCTCAGGAGAAGAAATAAGGGCTACTTGGTTGTATAGAGTATCGTCCTTGTGTCGTATGTGTATATCGAACTAACAAAGAGGAATTAATTTCAAAGTTTTCACCAGTCCTTGAATCATTACTTTCACATCACAGACGCTATAGATGTATTTTGTCTTCATGCACGATGCTAGATGCAATGTGATCGACCCAGTTAAATGTTTTGTTTAATTTTAAACGCTTTGGCAACTGACCAACGGTGCACGCTTTCAGTAATACCGGTTCTGTGGGGTCTCATATGTTTCCCCATAATAGCGTGACAGACACTATTGTCACGACATTTATGAGTTTACCACTCTACTGAAAGACTTTTTGTAATCAAGAAACGTATTTCACATCTAATTCCGTAGTGCTTCGTTATACATTTCGTTTACGTAGTTATTGTCTACTGAATTTTACAGTTACAAATCACTACCAACGCATTCCGCCATTTTGTCGTTGTTAGCATTTTCTACCGAAGATTTAGTGTACTGGACTCATGAGAATTCGAACAACATTATGTAATGCATCGTCTGGCATCTACAGGGTACAGAAAAACAATTTGACCAAAAGTGGAGGGAATAAAGACAGTATCAAATGAAGGAGTCTGAATGTAGAAACTAGAGGTCGGGTTGAATATTTTAGGTGCTATGCCAGCATGAAAACGGTGGTCAGTTTCAATATTTTCTATACATACTCATTTTAATTAAGTGGTGACTATTTTTCACTCGTTTAGACCTTATGAAGATGTATCCAAAGAGGAAATATGGAAATGTGATTATCTTCATTTCTGAAGAAATACTATCGGGTTCGTTAGCTAAATACGATACACGTGTTAGTGATGATTTGAATTTATCTTGCGCTCATCGTGAGGATTCGTTAGCCCAAATATTTTGTTTACGTATAGATTTTTTGTAAATTATCTGTCATTTTGGATAAGAACCTCCGTATGACAGATTTCAAGTACATTCCAGTAGCGCTGAAAATATGCATTTATGACCCTTAGTTGCCTTAGACAAATTCCCATGTTTCAAGCTGTCCTTCCGCCTTGCATTTTTGGTCAACTTGTTTTTCCACGCCCCGTGAAACGGCGCTGGATGCCAAACCCCACTCAAACAGCACTGTTTAAATTACTCACATTTTACGTTCGTTACACATATCTCATTCAATGACAGCCAGTCAGGTTATCCTGCTACATTCCGCCACGTCATTGGAAAGCCAGCACGCGATCTACAAAATCACGAAACCAGCGTCAGATTCGCATAGTGACACTGTTCTGATTGTAAGCACATTCAGACATTAATCGCAAATGTAGATCGTAGTAATGTGGAAGCTAAGTTTATCTTTCCGTTAAATCTCCGTCTCCTGCAGACCACACAGCTCTGTCGCTGCGGCAGCGGTCGATTGTTGCTGTTGGCGCCACGGAATGAAAGCAGTTAGATTCAGACTTTCTCCGCAGTAATCGGGATTCTATTAGAGGAATGAAAACAGAAAGCAGTAACGAACGGGGCAACCAGGAATCAAGCAGTACGTATCTGGTAGTTTAATGAGATGATAATTTTGAACGATAACTTTCGTGCTGCGGTTGAGTTGACAGCAATTGCACAAACCCAGGTGTCAAGCTGCGCCATCCACAGACAAACTCACCAAAGTTATCGTCCTTGCCACGTTTCATTTTGCACACAACTGAATAAGACTATTTTTTATGAACTACGCATAACTGAGCCTGTAATTCATGACGAAGTTGGCTATTAATATTACTAGTCTCGTATTTTTCTTTGGTAAAGAATGAACAAAATGCTGACACGGTGTAGCAATCTTGCGTCTATCTTGCAATCACCCAGGAAACAATTCCTCCGGCCAGAGCATTTCCTGTTGCGACACAAGGATGATTTTACAATTACCTCTACACGTAATTCATATTTAACTTTATAAACTGAAATTTAGTAAACGGGCGAACCGAATTACGTACTGCGTAGTGCGAATGAATGCTGCAATTTTGACAGCAACAACGATGAACAATCACAAAATAGCAAGACTTAGCTACAGGTGTCTGCCGTCATAGAGCTGTAGTGACATCTAAGTCGCTCGTGAAACCTCAGTGGTGACCACAGCGGCTGAGGCTCGTATACAGAGTTAGCAGCAGCCCACACTGACGTGTGACGTCACATAGCACCCCTGTCTCCGTATACCACGCGCGATGTGTTTCGCTGTATATAATCATTTATTACTCTTTATCGAACATTTCGATATTTTCTCACCTTTGAACACCAGTATACTTTCCCGGTATCAATATAATCAATTTAAACGCTCTGTAAAATACTTCTTTACGAGCGGCATGATTATTAACAAGTTTACATTCAATTTTGGGCGGGTACTTATTCGTTAGTTGCCACCTTCCCTGATTGTACAATCAGTAAGCATCAAGTAAATCTCGTGTACCTTTCAAACTTGGGCCGCTTTTACCGGGTACATCTTCAGTAGTATTAGGTGCACAACATATCTTTATAATTTATATGCAAAATGCGATCTTCCACGAGAAAAACAGACGTAAATCCGTTTATCTGATTAAGAGAAACATTGGAGTCTCTCCCTATTCAAGGCAGCGGACTAATGTCCGAAACTCAACCCACAGTACAATTACGTGTATGCTGCCAGTCGTAAGATACGTTTCAGTACCATGTCTCAATCACTGATCAATTACACCATTTTAATCTATCCAGACAGTGCCATATCGCCGCACACAGATTACTGGATACTCTTCCTACATATAAGAGCTTGCCAGGCCTTTGCCTCATACAGTTACTCATAATGAGATTTGTAATAGCATTATTCTCTAAATACCACTTTAAAATGTACATTATTAGTGGTGATTTTACTATGAAAATTAATACTGTTAACAGCTCCAATCCATTTTGTCATTTTAACTATCTATTTCAAAACTGCATTGATGGTTACTTTATTTCATTTCCACTGAGAAACTTCGTACTAATATTTTCAGTGTAGATATTGCTAAAATTGAAGAGTTATGGGGCAAAATTTCAAATTCATAGTGAGATGTTGCATTAGAAGTGTGTGAATTAGGGGTTGTGTATTTTTTTAAATTTAGAAATTATGGTTATATTTACTGTTTCAACATGACATTACTGAGAAAACAACTTATATTTGTCTTATTACTGAAGTACACTACCCATTAGAGGTGTTGTACACTCCTGGAAATGGAAAAAAGAACACATTGACACCGGTGTGTCAGACCCACCATACTTGCTCCGGACACTGCGAGAGGGCTGTACAAGCAATGATCACACGCACGGCACAGCGAACACACCAGGAACCGCGGTGTTGGCCGTCGAATGGCGCTAGCTGCGCAGCATTTGTGCACCGCCGCCGTCAGTGTCAGCCAGTTTGCCGTGGCATACGGAGCTCCATCGCAGTATTTAACACTGGTAGCATGCCGCGACAGCGTGGACGTGAACCGTATGTGCAGTTGACGGACTTTGAGCGAGGGCGTATAGTGGGCATGCGGGAGGCCGGGTGGACGTACCGCCGAATTGCTCAACACGTGGGGCGTGAGGTCTCCACAGTACATCGATGTTGTCGCCAGTGGTCGGCGGAATGTGCACGTGCCCGTCGACCTGGGACCGGACCGCAGCGACGCACGGATGCACGCCAAGACCGTAGGATCCTACGCAGTGCCGTAGGGGACCGCACCGCCACTTCCCAGCAAATTAGGGACACTGTTGCTCCTGGGGTATCGGCGAGGACCATTCGCAACCGTCTCCATGAAGCTGGGCTACGGTCCCGCACACCGTTAGGCCGTCTTCCGCTCACGCCCCAACATCGTGCAGCCCGCCTCCAGTGGTGTCGCGACAGGCGTGAATGGAGGGACGAATGGAGACGTGTCGTCTTCAGCGATGAGAGTCGCTTCTGCCTTGGTGCCAATGATGGTCGTATGCGTGTTTGGCGCCGTGCAGGTGAGCGCCACAATCAGGACTGCATACGACCGAGGCACACAGGGCCAACACCCGGCATCATGGTGTGGGGAGCGATCTCCTACACTAGCCGTACACCACTGGTGATCGTCGAGGGGACACTGAATAGTGCACGGTACATCCAAACCGTCATCGAACCCATCGTTCTACCATTCCTAGACCGGCAAGGGAACTTGCTGTTCCAACAGGACAATGCACGTCCGCATGTATCCCGTGCCACCCAACGTGCTCTAGAAGGTGTAAGTCAACTACCCTGGCCAGCAAGATCTCCGGATCTGTCCCCCATTGAGCATATTTGGGACTGGATGAAGCGTCGTCTCACGCGGTCTGCACGTCCAGCACGAACGCTGGTCCAACTGAGGCGCCAGGTGGAAATGGCATGGCAAGCCGTTCCACAGGACTACATCCAGCATCTCTACGATCGTCTCCATGGGAGAATAGCAGCCTGCATTGCTGCGAAAGGTGGATATACACTGTACTAGTGCCGACATTGTGCATGCTCTGTTGCCTGTGTCTATGTGCCTGTGGTTCTGTCAGTGTGATCATGTGATGTATCTGACCCCAGGAATGTGTCAATAAAGTTTCCCCTTCCTGGGACAATGAATTCACGGTGTTCTTATTTCAATTTCCAGGAGTGTATTAACAAGGACTCAAGAAAAAATGTGTGAATAAATAACTGTGCACAATAATGTAACAACATTACATTAAGAAAAATTACAAATATTTATGCAGTTCAACTCCCAGTCACTGCCAAAATTTATTATCATGTGTGAACGAAGAAAGACAACAAAAATAGCAAGCGGATCAACATTATTTTAATAGTGAAAACTTACTGTAATACTTGAGATAGCAGCCAGTATTAAATTGCTAGAACAAAAACAATAAAATATAAATATTATTCATGTTTAATTAAATAAAAATTACTAATAAATGTGATGATCAAACATAAGCTGATGGAAGAAAATAAAACACCTAAAAATAATTAATGAAGGCTATTGAAATTTCAGGAATACATTTAGGTAAGTAGCATATTTATTAATACTGGAAGTGCAACAAAATCCATCGCAAATGTGAAATGATAGTACATTAAAAACCGCTGTAACCGCCAGAATGTTGAATACAAGCAAGCAAGCAAATGTGTGTGCATTGCGTTGTACAGGTATCAGATGTCAGTCTGTGGGATGGAGTTCGGTGCCTGTTGCACGTGGTCGATCAATATAGAGTTGGTTAATGCTGTTGTGTGTGACACTGGAGTTATCGTCCAATAGTGTCCCATATGTGATCGACTGTGGGATAGATCTGGTGACTGTGCAGACCAAGGCAACATGTCAACACACAGTAGGGCACATTGGGTTGCAACAGCGCAGTATGTGAGCAAGTGTTATCCTGTTGAAAGACACCTCTTGAAACGCTATAGATGAATGGCAGCACAACAAATCGAATCAACAGACTGACGTACAGATTTGCAGTCAGGTTGTGTGGGATAACCATGAGACGGCTCTTGCTGTCATACGAAAACAAACCCTTGGCCATAACTCCAGCTGTAGGTCCAGTGTGTGTAACAAGCAGACTGGTTGGTTCCAGGCACTCAACTGGCCACCTGCTAACCAATACAAAGCTATCACTGGTACCAAGACAGAACCAGCTCTCATCAGAAAACACAAGAGACCTGCACCCTGCTCTCCAATGAGCTATCACTGACACCACTGAAGTCATAAATGGCGGTGGTCTGGGGTCAGTGAAATGCATGCTACAGGGCAGCTGGCTCCTTAACTGTCAATGAAGAAACCGATTTGTAACTGTTAATTGTGTCAATGTCGTGCTAAATGGTGATGGTATTTCTACTGCAGATGCAGTACAATGGCCCAGAGCCATACGCCAAACATGATCGTCTTTTCTGTCATTAGTGCCACATGAAAATCTGGAACCCAGTCTACTTACGACCATACATTCCCATAACCACCGATATCACCAATCATGTACAGTGGCAAAATCCCTGCCAAGTCTTTCAGCAATATCACAGAAGGAACATCCAGCTTCTCATAGCCCTGTCACATGACCTTGCTTAAACTCAGTGAGATCTTGATAATGGTGTGTTTGTCGCCTTAAAAGCATTCTTGACTAATATTGGCTCACCACATCCAGCTTCAAAAGTAAGTAACACTCAAGACCATTACAGCGTGTATCAAAAACAAATATGATTTGGATTCTTGTAGTGGCGCTACTAACTCCTCTCTTACATGATTGGCGCAAAAGGTGAATAGGCACCATCTTTCAGGCATAGAAACACGGCTACCAACATTCGTTTATGGTGTACAACTCCTTCTTGGTGTTGCAATTATTTTTAAGTCAGTGTACTATGAAACTCTAAGAAAAACAAAAAAAAAATTGTAGTAATATATTTAAAAGGATACCTCAATACATACTGAATATACACAGAAGTTATCTAAAAGGGGGAAATATAATGATTCTCTTGTACACGCCATGTAAGCAGAAAATACATCACATATATTTCGTGGATGTACAGAAAACCGTTCAGAGAACTAGGTCTATATAATACATAACAGAGACCCATAAATAAAAGATTGTAATCACGCCCACTGATATCATAACATACACTGATCACGGCCAAACAACCCATAAAACCAATACAAACTTACACACTCATGGGCTAGGCTTGTCAGTAATATGTATTCTCATACAGTGAGCTAACCAGAGTTCCACACACTAACATTATAAAAAGAGATAGTACAAAGTGCCTGCACATGTAGATGTCAGTTCATACATGATATCTCCCCTTTAAGTAAAGATTCTGACGTACCAATACTGCATTCATGCACATACAGAACACCATACCAGCCGAACACCAAAATTAAAGTGTCATATGATGGTCAATGTACTAGGCCAAGTGCACAATGGCTGGCATCTCATGGGAAAGCTGTAAACTAATATCCCTGCTATCGTCATATCTCAAACGTCATGGAAAAGCACTATCACTAACACACTAAAACCGCCCATGAACAAGAGATGCACTATTATTATATATAGTAACACCTGCAGTAAACCAGTCACACCACTAACAGATGTGATAAAAAGTAAGTGGACATATCCCCTACAATGGCAGTAGTAGTATACCACCACATAACACCACTAGTAAGGGCAGATACCACCATGTAACACCACTAATACGTTCAGATACCACAATTTATCAACACAGACAAAAGATTGTCACTGAGTTATACCCAGTCTGAGTTTTCAGAAAGCTAATACCTCTTGGACCCAAACTTTAAATGAATTTTTTAAAACCACCAACATATAAAGATCGCTGCTACAATGGCAACATGAATAAAAATTCAGTTAACAACCACATATTAGGAATAAATGTATGAAGAAGAACATATTAAGAAAGGAGAACCTTCAGCAAGGAAGCCTGTAAGCAATAAATGCATAATATAAGAACTAATCAACTGCGCTGAGGTGAACAAGTCCAAAACCTCCTTAATACCTACTACACTTGTTTAATTCACGCAGAGGAAAGCACTTGAACTATACATCATTTACACAGTTTAAAAAGCCAGTGGCTTTCTCTTGTTCATATACGTAATTACACATCAACATACATGAGTGCTTTAGCGCAAGCTCCAGAGAAAAAATTCGTGGCGAAAGTAAATGAGACGTATATGATAATATAAATCTAAACGCAAAACACGGAGATTCATTACCTTTTACAGAAAATAGGGCTTGTCTACTGGGATACACTACCTCATAAATATTATATGTAGATACGAAGCATTCCATAAAGCCTTAACGTAGTTTGTTAACATTACTCTCTGGACGCTTGATTTTACAATTCATGATTTCAATTTCTTCCAAGATGTCAGTGTTCGGCCTATAGGCCACTTGTGCCAGATATCTGAATCTTCGCTAACATCCTGTAAGTTTTGGTTATTGAGCGCTAGGTGGAAGGAAACGACTGACAGGATTATTCACTGCATCATGCTCCTTATATGTGATATATAAACTTCACTCATTTGGCCTGCGAATCTGCAGTCACACTGAGGTCTCTTAATCTCATAAACACCTGTATTTCCATAAGGTGAACCTGTCGTTCTTCATTGTATATAAACAATTGACCATTTTTCTTGGGTATTAAATATGCAGCTATGACATTTAAGGCTCTCAGCCACCGACCCACCTTATCTGAGACTGGTCAACGTCAAGATACTCTGCAATATCTCTTCTTCTTGTCGTCCACATCCTACCTAAGGAGGATACTACCCTCTGATCCCTTTTTCGTACTCCCTGTGTCAATATTCTATTCTATTTGTTAACCATCTCCAAAGGGTAATCTTTCACCTGGGCCACATATCTTTATCTCTCTACTGCTTAACGGCATTTCCTGCACTCTATAGAGGATTTCTCTAAAGGCACCATGTTTAAGTGACGTAGGATGTGCAGAAAAACTTTGTGTCAAATTATCTGTTGCGGTGGTCATATGATAAATACTGAATATAATTTTTTCTTTCATTCAAAGAGATGATTAAATCCAAATGGGGTATCTTATCTTCCTGTGATAATTCGACAGTAAATTTAATATTAGAATGTTATATATTAAGCCTTACACATTTCATCTAACTGATCCTCATTACTGTAAAAATCGCAATTACATCGTTAGTATACCCATTATAGTCCATTGTCTTGTCGTTAAACTGTGGCTGTGCATTAGAGAATCTTTGGTCAAAATGTGCCATGTGAGGCAGTGGCTGTGGAGGAACCCTTGGCCAACCCCATATTTCATTCATAAGCTTGTTCCTCTAATTATAAATAGAGCTACCAATTATAGTTTCATAAGATCAGTATAGTTCGCAGACGTCTTGAAAAGTAGTGTCTCCAAATTTTTTATTCTGTTCTCAATGTCGGTGGAGATTTTACATGTCATTCATAGTACTCAGTCAACCTTCCCGCTTTTCTGACACAAGCTGCAACCTCTGCTACTAGAGGATTCCTAATTGTAGCGTGTATCATGACAGCATGTAACACAACTATATCAATGCGTGAAAATCCCCCCCCCCCCCAAAAAAAAAAACAGGAAGCACGAATTCTAAGAGTTTGCCCACAGATGGAGCGTCCTGACATGGAGCATGACCTTCAGCATGACACTGCCAGACCACACACGAGGGCTGTGGCATCTGGAATAATCCGACGCCTTGGGCTCACTGTCATCAGTCATCCTCCACACAGTCCCGACTTGGCCCGATCTGATTTTCATCTGTTTCCAAAAATAAAAACACACCTTCGGGGGCACCAATTTGTTAATGATGAATTGGTGCAAGCAGAAGTGGGTCTGAGGCTCTGTCAACAAAGTATAACTTTCTATTGTGATACCATCAACAAAACGGTCTCTTGTGGGATAAATGTGTTTGTCACCAGGGTGACTATGTTGAGAAACATGAAGGATAAAGATGCATAATATTAACAAAGTATGTTTTATTTAAAAAGCTTTAAGAGTTTTCACATAAATAATTCTGAGACAATATTCTTCAGCACACCCTTTTAGTGATACACGAAATTACTCTAACCCTGGAGATTATTGCAGATTATTGCCTATGATCTCAAGAACTTCATAAGTACAGATGTTGCAATACATACTTTCTGTATCAAAGGGAGCTAGTATCGCTCCTTTAGGTATGCTCAGCTCCCGCAGATGCTCAATAACTTCCTTCTGCTTTTCAAGTACATTCGATTCCAAAAATGAGAAAAAAATTCTAGTTTAAGGATATCATTCAGGTACCTAGCCAATTGACATCTCAGACTATCAGTGGTGTTAATAATAGGTCTTGAAGGGGTTATGTCTCTTGAATATACCCGTTAATGTGGTGGCACTGATTGAACACCAGTTTGATACATTTACACTCTTTTGTGATTTGATCCACGTGTTTGCCAATAAGACCACATTTAACCAGTTATACATCGTTACCCACAATAAACGTCTCTGCTTTCTGTTTTTACTCAACTTGAGACAGTACACCAGTGGTTATATCCCTATCTGACCGCATACAGAGGGCCACGTTCTCACCTAACTTCTTCTTTGTAATTTTAACAAGCTGTTGGTTATCGTTAGTTTGATGATAAGGAAAGATATTGTAGTCTAACGTATTGTAGATCAATCTTTGGTAAGGCAGATAGGCGAATGAGTGCCTTAAACGTCATACCTGCATATTTTATCCCCAAGAAATATCTACAACAGTTTATACATGAAGACTGACCGGTTCAACCTATGGTAACATAAGTGTTTATCAGATTAAGTGCCTACAGTGTGATTGCAAATATGTAGACAAATGGGAAAAAGGTTCCATACCAATATAAACAGCACACTGTAGTGAATAATCCCGTCAGCCCTTTCTCTGTACCTATGATTTAACAACCATAGCTTACATGACATTAGGGAAGAAAACTTGTATATACAACCTAGACGCCTGATGCTTCAGTTCTTGAAAGAAATTGAAACCATAAAATGCAAAACTATCTATGCAAAGAGTGCCCGTAAGGAACAATCTAAATTAAAGCGTTATAGCCTGTTTAATAACTGTATAAACTGTTTTCAGAGTATTGCTTTCTAATAGAGAAACCCATACTCTCTATAAAGAATAAGCGGTGTCAGTATTCAATATTTAATTAATATTGCTGTATTTTTACTCTTGCTTCTGCCATCTATCATTTCCTTGGAGTTCACACTAGTTCTCTCTTCCATAATGGGGTGTGGTGATATTTTAATTATTCAAAAGTTTCCTTCTTTATACAGCCAAACTGTGTTTCGCTGCAGAGCCATGCTTAGGCAGGGATTGCTGGTTTGGTACCAGTTACCACTGGATATGGTCACCAGCCCACACTTTGGCCACATTCATATCATTCTGACAGCGAGAATGCTGACAAGACGATCATTAGGTGAAGCGTTGCTGATAAGGGAACTCTTGTAGAAAACCAGCCAGCAACCAATCAGAGGGCTGCATATGGTAATATGGGGGTCTGACCTGACTCGTTCTTGGCAGCTAGCCTTCGACTGGATCATCCATCCCTGTCTTGAGCAATATGCCCCCCTCAGTCTGTTAGAAGCCGCCTAAGCGCCACTTGTTGATTTTAGAAATCAAACTCAGGCAGTTGTTTTGAACCACAATCCACTTGTCATTTTTGAAAAATTCCCTCGAATTTCATGCACTCCCAGACGCCCACATCCGAAAATTGCCTTGCCCTCACCAATTCCTGTACGCAGATGTCATCTGCAGGATTCGAATACACTGTCCATTTCGACATACGAATATTTTGTTTTGCAGATGAATGCCACATCTCTGTTAGACAGCTTGCTGCTAGTCTTTAGCTCATAGTAACACTACACTGTCCAATACACGTGATGAGCTCGGCCAGACTACGCTGTAAATCGTTTTCCCAACTTTTCTTGTCGTTCGGATGCGTCCACATATGCCGCGCTGCGTGAAAACTCGCGTTGGGCGCTACTCCCTAACGTTCCGGCCACAAAGGCATATCCCCTACGCCACACTGCCACCACATCGTTGTGGATGGCAGCCCCGCCCGAGCCACCGCCTCCGTCGCTATGCCTTCATTCAGCGAGAGTTCCAGTGACCACCGTGGGCCGGTGCCACATTTTCGAGGGTCTCAGTCGTCGTCCCTGCCGTCGACGTGCCATTCTTGACGCCGATGCCGTCGCGTTGGCGCACCTTTCCCTGCCAAGAAATTAAAGTAAGTCCCGTTATCCATGTTCAGTTGCGCGCTGTCGCCGCTTCTCTGCGAGTTACCGTCGTTGTAAATCATTGTAGTTAGGACCTAATTTCCAATCGAATATTGTGGAACATTTCTTGACAAAGTTACGTGGTTTTCAAGTAAGTGTTTTTCCCATGTTTTGTAATCATCCATTATAATCATTATGGAGGGATTCGAGTGAAACAGAGACGGAAGTAGCCGCTGCTTGGAGTGCCAACACGGACCCTTTCGATACGTCAGCTGAACAAATTAATATATTTACCTGTCAGAAGTTAGTGTTACAGTAATAGAGTGAAGAAAGATGCAATAAAATCTGAAGCAATTGAATTCAGTTTATTACTACGAATTTTAGATCAATTTTCTAGGAACTCTAAACAGGTCGTACATATTCGTTAATAATAGTTACATACAATGTTTCATATTATATATGTAGTAGTAAATCATGTTAACATCAACCACTGGCAATATTAACGTAGAATTGAAGCAGAAAATTTTAAAAATAAGGATTAATTTAAAAAAAGTTAAAATAAGAGGAATAACTAAAAATCTCAAGAACTTCAGGTTTGCCAACTAATTACAGCTACTCCTACTGCTAAACCTTTTGTTGATACCCTATTCTACATCACCCACATTGGTGTGTGCATGCTTCGACAATCCTCAAGCCAATGCATTACATGTGTATGCAGCTATTATTATCTATAACTGAGAAAATACTTTTTGTGAACTGTTGACATTATTTTGATACTCACAGAGTCTACAAGGTCTGTAGACTGAAAGGTAAGCATTTGCCTTTTGGATATATGATGTGCTATCATACTGAATTTAGACTTAAAATTTTGGTCACTTGCAATTGTTTGCAGATTGCAGTCTATTTATCTGCAATCTCTCTCTACCTGAAAAAGGGGACATCTGAGACCGACATGATCGCCATAATCTTCCTCTCCACATTCACAGATTTGTGTGTTTACTACATCCCACGTAGTGCAGATGGGATATGGACCATGCCCTCGACCTCAACCTCGAACTAGTGCACCATACCTTGTCACACTTGGCAATATGCGTTAAACACTCATTGTAGTGCTCCTAGCGTCCCAATCAGAGTGCTATTCATCTAACTTCCAGGCTCATAAATATCTTTTATCAGTAATATCCATCCCCGTGATCTCATACACATGATCATATTGCTCACACCTTAACCAAAACTGCACTGCCCTGTAACAAACCACGATACCCATCAGACATATCCCAATTGTCACCAATAAACCTTCTACAGATGTAGTGAGAAAGGCACAGTGAGCTTCAGAAGTATGCTCCACTAAATTCGTGGCAGTATTGTTTTGTTGCTCCTTAGTCTAAGATGATGTGTCAAGACGCTGGCAGTAAAGTCCATAATGGTGTCGGAGTTAGCTTCGTGATATGACCACACCACATGAAATGGTAATTTATAGTCATGTCCCAGCACAGGCAATATTATACATAATTTTGGCCGCTTTCAGAGTAACAGATTTTTAGTTTTTTAGATAGTATCTCTTCTCGACTAGAAGAAAGCCTAAATATCTACTAGCAGTGCTGCATTTTGTAGGTATTCCGTCAAGCCTCAGGGAAGGATTCCTACTAAGAGAAAGCCTTCCCTTCAGAAGTATGTATAAGGCTTTATGAACAGCTGTAGTCAGTTTGTTGCTCTTGGACCGACACTGTATCTGAGCAAGCAAGTCACTCGCCTTTGCCTTAAGTCTCGCCCTGGAGTCTGCAGACACACCTTCTGGGATGTCACCTGCGTATGCTACAACACCTGCAATAGCATCTGCCCCTGATGTAACAGAGTTCAATACTAATATCCCAAACCAGTGGACTAGTTACAGAACCTTGTGGGCAGCCATTGGTAACCTTTTCAAATATCTTTCTCTAAAGCCCTGGCATACGGTTTAGCAGAGCACTATTCTGACAAATGAGAAGTCAGCTACCACAGAGACCATTTATCCACTTTAAGGCACAAGCTGAATGAAGATTTTGCTGGTCAAATACGAGCTGTGTCAGGTGGCACACGTTTGTTTTGGGATGCCACATGTAATGACGTGTTAATTGGGGCAGCTGGAGCCAGAACAATTGACATCTTCATACGTGGAATCAATCTGCAAATATGTACTGAAGTAAAGGTAGCCTCACCTACTTCACTACATTAGGCAGTAAGACAGACACGTTTTTGGAATGAGGCTGTAAGATTCGTCTCTACTCTGTCGCAAAGCAATAAGCTGCGACACGTTTCTGTAAATGACACGAATTCCAAACGCTGATATGCAAGTACTGCCTGCCCAAAAGATCAGAGACAGACTCCTCAATAACGGAATTCACCACGTGGTAATAGATAAAATGTGAGTACACGGTGGGGATACTGTCAGGGATCAGGCCCCACCACCCATCCTCCACATAACATGGGTAATGTATCAAGCCCAAGATAGAAGGGTAAGTGAGGTGGCTAATATAATTTTATAAGCCAATATCAGAGGAAGAGCTGCCAAAGTATCAGCAGTTACAGGGGCTCAAATTAGTGCATTATTTGTTTCTCTTAACGATAAGAGTGCACTTAATCGTTGCGCTGTAACATTAGTGGATTATGAAAAGAAGTGATACTGCCCGCAGGAATATGGTTTGTAACTTGGAGATGGATGGTAAGAATTATGGTTTTGATGGGTAAGTTGTGAGAAGACACAGAAGGGATTTCAGTGTCATTCTAGAGAAGGATGTCGTAGACCGGTACTGGGTGGTGGCGTATTATGGGACGCATATTGTTCGATTCAATGAGGCAGTGGAACTCGCGACCCTCAGTCACTAGGAATTTGTGGAATGAGGTCTTCTCCAGAACCTCCAACGGAACCACACACATGGGAATTTGAAACTTACACAACTGGTAATAACCACGGTGCCACAGGAAAGACTTCACAATCCAAATACTGACTACATTTGACTTTCTGCTTGATACACTCGGCCTAAACAACATTCTCGACAGGTCGTTGATTCATGTGAGAAGAAGTAAAAATTAAATAGAGGCACTGGGAAAGAAGTTTTGTGCTCCATTATTTATTGATGATTTTCGGTAAGGAGATATAGAGATTACAAGTAAACAATACTTGCTAGTGGTCAGGAAGTTGTCGAGGAAGAATTTCAGTGTGAAAATAAGTTAAAGTGTAAGAGCAAGAAGCAGCTAACAGAAAGAAAATTTGCACAGTCGCGACCTTACTTAAAAATCAGGCCTATGAGAAGTTAGCACACGTCCCAGTGTCAGTGAAATCTTTTGTACTCGGTATTAAAGGAATATGCTTGGTTGTTCGATGAACAGCAGTATACGAGGGCTATCCACAAAGTACATTACGTTTTGGAATTAAAAATAAATAAAGTATTGGAATTTTTTTCATTATATACAGATGAAAGTCACACTTAAATACTACTTTTCTACATAGTTGCCATTTAAATTAAGGCACTTATTGTAGCGATGAACGAGCTTGGAAATTCCTTCGTCGTAAAATTCGGCGGCCTGCTCCTTCAACCACGTGGTTATCTCTTCTTGAAGCTGTGCGTCGTCATCAAAACGCTGCGTAGCCAACCACTTCTTTATTGCTGGGAATAAGTGGAAGTCGCTCGGTGTCAGGTCGGGACTGTACGGCGGATGAGGAAACAACTCCCACTTAAAAGATTCGAGAACTTCATTTCCCGTGTGGGCCCAGGCGTTGTCGTGAATTAGCAAGACCTTTGAGCCCAACTTTCCCCTGCGCTTGTTTTGTATTGCTCTTCTGAGGTTGTGCAGATTTTGTCAATACCTTTGAGAGTTTATTGTAGTACCTCTTTCCAGGAAATCCACAAAAATCACACCTTTCTGTCCCAAAAGACAGTCGCCATACCTTCCTTGCCGACATTGTTTGCATGCATTTCTTGGGTTTTTGGAGGAAATTTGTGTGCCCCTACTGCATTGACTGCAATTTCGTCTCTCAGTTCACATGCTTAACCCATGTTTCGTCACCAGTAACGATGCGATCGAGTAATGAGTCGCCATCTTTCTCGTAAGCGTCCAAAAACGTTAACGTTGCAGCCATTCGCTGATTTTTATGAATCTCTGTCAAGATTTTTGGTATACATCTTGCACGAAACTTGTGGTAACCAAGCTTTTCGGCAATGATTTCGTGCAACAAACTTCGTGAAATTTGTGGATAACTCATAGAGAGTTCCGTTATTGTGAAATTACGGTTTTCACGGACCGCGGCATCGACGTTTTCGACAAGTTCGGCAGTCACTGTGCTGGGTCTTCCACTTCGCTCTTCATCGTGAACGTTAGTTCGGCCATTTTTAAATTTTATGACCCATTGACGCACTCCACCTTCAGTGCTTATGTTGTCCCCATACACTTCATAAAGCTGCCGATAGATTTCTATCGGTGTATAGTTTTTTGCAGTCAGAAACCTTATTACAGCATGCACTTCACACTTCGCGGCATTTTCAATTAACGCTGACATTTCAGACAGTCACAGTAACTCAACGGAGTACAGCACGAACCTCTCACTAGCACGGCAGGATGCCGACTGAAGCGCCTAGAACCGCACGGCCACCGTGGCCGGCCCCCTATAGTAGTTGTACACAAAAAGACAATCAGTAGAGAGAAAGCCTATCGCCTATGCATTAACGTACAAGCAATAAACAAGGTGACTACCACTGATATTTACCCTGTACCCCACATCGACGAAACACTGGACAGATTACCACCAAATTCCGATTGCACCAGAATACCTAAAAAACAACATTTGTGGTTCCATGAGGTTTGTGTGAGTTTTCACACATGCCTTTCAGCCTTTGAAATGCGCCTGTCACTTTCCAGAGATTCACTAACTTGTTACTAAGATGATTGAAGCCTGCAACGTCTTTAGTGTATTTGGATGGTACCACATTTTTAAGGATTACTGCGGAACATTTGGTGAGAATGAGGTACGTGTAATATTTCTATTTTTTTTACGAAACAATATATACTAATGAATATGGTTGTTAAAATGTTCTATGCTTGTTGGTATTCTTTTGGGCATCGGACTTCCTCACATTTTTGTTGAAGCTGCAGGGAGCGGAGTATTCCAGGGACACTGGCGCTTGTCGTAATCACGAAAATCCTCTTCCTGTAATTTTTCTCTTGACTTACTTCAATAAATAAAATACTTGATACGGTTCTGTAACATTATATTGTTCACCCACACATAGAACACATCGAGATCTCAATAATTCATCTCTAAAATCGCACACCTCATCGTCTTTATACATACGAAACACTCTGTCTGTGTCTGTCTAAAACAAAAACAAACAAAAACAAAAAAAAACTGTACAACAAAATGAATGAGAAAATGTTTTCGTTCGTCTGCGCCTTACCGCATATTCATAATTAACGTCTCTGTCAATCCCCTGCTTACTAAATCTTAATTTTACGGCATCCTGTTGAGCGCATGACAGCTGAGTCATAAGCTAATTTTGTTTATACTTATGCTTGGCATGAAGTGATGTGTCACTTCTCATTGCTGTTAATTTTTATGCCTACGTGTACAAATCAAAAGAATCACTTATGTCTATTCACATTACTTTATCGTAAAAAATCCAGGGAGCCTTTTATCATGTACTTATACATACGTTTTATCAAGGTTACAGCATACACATTTGAACTTCAAGTGTTTTTCTGCACAGTCACAGGCTAAGTACATGGGATATATTATCAGTTCAGATGAGATTAAGACAGATCCACAGTTTACCAAACCAGTTGAGACTCTTCCAGGCACACTAACATTAAGGAGATGCAACTTTTCTTGGCCTCACTAGTTATTATTGTCTTTGGTAAAGGATTATGCTATGACAACCAAACGATTAACCAAGTTGTCAAAGAAAGGTGCGATGTTTGAGCGGAAAGAAAGATTTGAATTGGCCATGAGGAAACATAAATATGATTTGAGAGGTTCACATTATTTATATACCGATTCAGAAAAGCCTTTTATACTTTGAACAGACACCTCGAATACGCTATCAGTGCTGTTCTTTGTCAGAAATATAATGTTGAGGGAATCCTCACAGGTTGTGTTTCTACATAGAAGAACCAAGCAGGGCTAATTATAATAACAGTGAGAAAGAATTGGTAGCAATTATATTCGGTGTCAACTATTTCAGATGTTATTTGCACAGAAGAAAATTCACTGTGGTCCCTGATTATACAGTTCTTTTGTAGAGGCTCAGTTTAAAGGACCCCAGTAGTCATTCATCTCGTTGGGCATTAAGACTTTCAAAATAGGATTATGACGTATGCCACAAACCAAGCTGTTCACACCTGAATGCTGATGAACTGAGCCATAGGCTCAAAATAATCCAGACTGACAATGCTTTAATAGAAGAACTGAGAGATGTATAATGTCACTGGTGCAATTCCCTTTCACATTTTGTGACAGTTGATTGTATTCTATGCTACATAAATCCCCCTGAGCAAAAGAGTCATAAGGAAAGGTTTCAGGAATTACTGCAACGCCGTTTTTTCTTCAAATTTTGTTTATTCATGACTGGTTCCGAATCGCCCGGCTCTTCATCATCATATGACACAATTTAGTTTGGACTATTGTGAGGGTCGTACATCTGTCGCAAATACAGAGACGAAAATGTGAGTACCGTATGTGGGAAGAATATTAAGATTATAAGATTAATTTGATGGTATTACTCACTGTTTTTGTGGCAGGCACTGCTCTGGAGAACATAATGTTTGCTTTCCAGTATCGTTAAATATCAAGCGAACAGGCACTTCTCCACAAATGGCGACTCCCACATACTTCAAAAAATATAAACATACCAAAGAGAGTGGCCATTGTCTCCAAAGAGATTTGTGGAGGCAGAGATTTTCTTTGCTAATTTTTCGTTTTGTGTGCCATTTGTAATAAAATATATATTTATTACATAACTTTATTTATAAAAATTAGTATTATGTTTTTACATTACAAAATTTTCTTATGCTATCTACAAAATCTATAACAAAGTGTCTAGGACAACATTTCTGGTAGTGAAGTTATGTTTGGCATGTTTCTCATTGCTCAATAAACAGGATAGTATACATATGGGGAGGGGAGTGGGGGGGGAGGAGGAGGGAGAGAGGCATTGTAGGGGGGATGGAGGGGGGAGAGGGAGGGGGGAGGGAGGAGGGGGGAGAGAGAGAGAGAGAGAGAGAGAGAGAGAGAGAGAGAGAGAGAGAGAGAGAGAGATTGTGTGTATGTGTGTAAAAAGAGAGGTAGAGAGGACAGTGCTTAGGTGTGGTATGAGCAAGGTGAGGAATGGGTATGGGAGTGGATGAGTACAGCATTTACTAGTTTTTCAAATTTAATGACTCTTTAAAATTTTGGAAGAATGGGTTATTTACTAAATCAATTTGTTCATTTAAAATGGTGTGGGGTGTTTTCTACATGTACATCTACTTCCATACCCCGCAAGCCACCTGACGTTGTGTGGCGGAGGATACCCTGAGTACCTCTATCGGTTCACACTTCTATTCCAGTCTCGTATTGTTCGTGGAAAGAAGGATTGTCGGTATGTTTCTGTGTGGGCTCTAATCTCTCTGATTTTATCCTCATGGTCTCTTCGCGAGATATACTTAGGAGGGAGCAATATACTGCTTGATTCTTCGGTGAAGGTATGTTCTCGAAACTTTAACAAAAGCCCGTACCGAGCTACTGAGCGTCTCTCCTGCAGAGTCTTCCACTGCAGTTTATCTATCATCTCCGAAACGCTTTCGCGATTACTAAATGATCCTGTAACGAAGCGCGCTGCTCTCTGTTGGATCTTCTCTATCTCTTCTATCAACCCTATCTGGTACGGATCCCACACTGCTGAGCAGTATTCAAGCAGTGGGCGAACAAGCTAACTGTAACCTACTTCCATTGTTTCCGGATTGCATTTCCTTAGGATTCTTCCAATGAATCTCAGTCTGCCGTCTGCTTTACCAACGATCAACTTTATATGATCATTCCATTTTAAATCACTCCTAATGCGTACTCCCAGATAATTTATGAAATTAACTGCCTCCAGTTGCTGACCTGCTATTTTGTAGCTAAATGATAAGGGATCTATCTTTCTATGTATTCGCAGCACATTACACTTGTCTACATTGAGATTGAATTGCCAATCCCTGCACCATGCGTCAATTCGCTGCAGATCCTCCAGCATTTCAGTACGATTTTCCATTGTTACAACCTCTCGATACACCACAGCATCATCTGCAAAAAGCCTCAGTGAACTTCCGATGTCATCCACAAGGTCATTTATGTATATTGTGAATAGCAACGGTCCTATGACACTCCCTTGCGGCACACCTGAAATCACTCTTACTTCGGATGACTTCTCTCCATTGAGAATGACATGCTGCGTTCTGTAATCTAGGAACTCTTCAATCCAATCACACAATTGGTCTGATAGTCCATATGCTCTTACTTTGGTCATTAAACGACTGTGGGGAACTGTATCGAACGCCTTGCGGAAGTCAAGAAACACAGCATCTACCTGTGAACCCGTGTCTATGGCCCTCTGAGTCTCGTGGACGAATAGCGCGAGCTGGGTTTCACACGACCGTCTTTTTCGAAACCCATGCTGATTCCTACAGAGTAGATTAATAGTCTCCAGAAAAGTCATTATTTTCGAACATAATGTTCCAAAATTCTACAACTGATCGACGTTAGAGATAATGTCTATAGTTCTGCACATCTGTTCGACGTCCCTTCTTGAAAACGGGGATGACCTGTGCCCTTTTCCAATCCTTTGGAACGCTACGCTCTTCTAGAGACCTACGGTACACCGCTGCAAGAAGAGGGGCAAGTTCCTTCACGTACTCTGTGTAAAATCGAACTGGTATCCCACGAGATCCAGCGGCCTTTCCTCTTTTGAGCGATTTTAATTGTATCTCTATCCCTCTGTCGTCTATTTCGATATGTACAATTTTGTCATCTGTACGACAATCTAGAGAAGGAACTACAGTGCAGTCTTCCTCTGTGAAACAGCTTTGGAAAAAGACATTTAGTATATCGGCCTTTAGTCTGTCATCCTCTGTTTCAGTACCATTTTGGTTACAGTGTGTCTGGACATTTTGTTTTGTTCCACCTACCGCTTTGACTTAAGACCAAAATTTCTTAGGATTTTCTGCCAAGTCAGTACATAGAACTTTACTTTCGAATTCATTGAACGACTCTCGCATAGCCCTCCTCACATTACATTTCGTTTCGCGTAGTTTTTGTTTGTCTGCATGTTATGCATGAAAATCTCTAATTGTTCCAAGAAGTCCATTTTCGTTCCTTTGTCTACAGTGTGTAGTATGTGGAGGTTGGTTTTTATATCTGTGATTGAATGACTGTTTTGGGCTAAATAGGCTGCAAAATGGATTTATTTTTCAAATGGAGTGCGTCAGTGTGCTCTTTGTATAAGATTTCAAAATTTCTTCCCGTCTGTCCTATGTAGTAGCAAGAACCGCTATAATAAGTTAATTTGTATATACCAGATTTGTGATTTAGTGGGCTGGTTGTTTTAATATTGTGAATTATTTTGTTTTGTATTTTGTTGTTTGTGTGGAAACTGATTTTGACTTCGTGTGGTTTAAATAGTTTTGCAAGTTGATACGATACATTACCAAGGAAAGGCATACACACATATTTAGTTTCTTCTGGTGCTGAGGAAAGGTTTGTTGATGGTTTTTGCTTAGTTTTCATTTTGGCATCTAGTTTGTCAACTATGGTTGGGTCATAAGCATTGTTGTGGGCTGTTGTTTTTAAAATGTTTAGTTCCTTGGTTGTTACAGTACGTTCACCATGAATTTTGTTTACACAGGTGGGTGCTGATCTTAAAAATGCTAGTTTATACTGTTTTGGGTGACATGATGTTTTATTTATAAGAACATCTGTTGTGGTGTGTTACCTATAAATTTTGAATTTGTGTCTGCTGTTCTGACATGTTTTATTTAAGTCAAGAAATTAATTCCCTGTTGTGTTTAGTGTTCAACTGTAAACCGTATTTTGGGATGTATATTATTTAGTTTAGTGGTTAAGTTTCCTATTTCAGTTGTTGTTCCATTGTATAGTATCAATGGGTCACCTTCATGGTGTTTCTAATAAATGATTTTGTCTTTTTCTATTGGCTTATCTTTAAAGAATTTGTTTTCCAGATCATTAATATAGATGTCAGCTAGTAGGCCAGCTGAACTACTGTCCATTGCTAAACTATCCTTCTGAATATAGATTTTCTTATTAAAAGAAAAGTAATTGTGAGAGAACACTAACGCAAGCAAATCCATCAGTTCATATGAGTAAAAATCTCTCGGTGTACATGCCGCGTCAAATCAGGATAAAACTCCAAGCTTTCGACCACTACCTCCATGGTCGTCGTCAGGGCTAAAACTGACTGTCGTGAACTAGCGAGGTTCCCACTTTTATATGCAAAGGACGGCTTCTGATTGGCTGGAATACGTCAGCGATATGGCGCGTAGCGAAGTGGTGCCCTCTACTTCCATAGATGTAGTTGCTATCCCGCGTTGCTTGCAGCGCCATCCCTTGAATCAGGAGGTAAAGTGCGAGAAGTTTTTCTCTGCGATTTTTCTTTATCCAGTGCACTCTTCAAAGTGTTACTAAGTGCATAGCCGTTGTCTCTATTAAAGTTATTATCGCTAAGTCTAATTTCGACTGCTTCCCGGATCACAGAGTCCCAGTAATTCGATGTGTGGGCTATTACTCTGGTTTCTTCAAATAAAATCTTATGCTTGTTAAGCAGGCTATGTTCAGCCACCGCTGATTTTTCCAAATACCTGTATTTCAGGTGGCGTTGGTGCTCGATGCAGCGGTCGGCAACGGTTCTTACAGACTGGCCCACGTAATTCTTGCCGCATTCGCAAGGAATAGTATAAATTCCCGGCACTCTTAAGCCGAGACTATCTTTGACTGGTCCCAACATTTCCTTAATTTTCCTAGGTGGTCGGAAAACTGGTTTTATTCCTTGCCTCTTCAGGACTCTGGATATCTTGCTCGTTGCAGCACCGCAAAAAGGAAGCCGCGCTATGTGTTGGTCCTGTTCTTGTATGTGGCCGGCATCGTGTCTTACTTTCTTGGACAATACTGATTTAATTTCACCGGCAGAATAACCATTCCTCTTGAAAACAGTCGTCAAATGGTTAATCTCGGGACCGAGGTGGTCCTTGTCGGAAATAGTCCTGGCTCTGTGTACTAAAGTATTCAGCATAGCTCTCTTCTGAGACGGATGATGGAAGCTATGGCTATGCAGATATAAGTCTGTATGGGTTGGCTTCCTGTACACAGAATGGCCCAGTCGTCCATCCGGCTTTCGCTCTACCAACACATCGAAAAAAGGTAACTTCCCTTCCTTCTCTACCTCCAATGTAAATTTTATGTTTGGATGTACACCATTCAGATGTTCGACGAACTGCTGCAGCGTGTCGCTGCCGTGTGGCCAGATTAAAAAAGTATCGTCGACGTATCTGTAGAAGCATGATGGGCGGAGGTGAGCACTGCTCAGGGCTCATTCTTCGAAGTCCTCCATGAAAAAATTTGCTATTGCTGGTGACAGTGGCGAACCCATGGCTGTTCCATCCGTCATTTCATAATAATGTCCACCGTATAAAAAATAAGTGGTCGTCAAGGTATGCCGGAACAACTTCAAAATTTCTGAGGAGAAATGAGCAGCCAACAGTTGTAATGTGTCATGCACAGGTACTTTGGTGAACAGAGAAACCACGTCGAGGCTGACCATGATATCACTTGGGCCTATCTTCATCTGTTTTATGACATCAACAAACATTTTTGAATTTTTAATATGATGTGGGCAGTGATCAACTATAGGCGCCAACAATTTAGTTAAGTGCTTTGCAAGCTTGTACGTAGGAGAGCCAATAGCGCTAACAATCGGTCTCAACGGGATTTTCTCCTTATGAACCTTTGGCAAACCGTACAGTCTTGGTGGCCTAGGTGCTCTCGGCCGTAAGTTCTTCACCAGTTCGTTGGAGAGGCCAGAGTTTTTTTAGTAGCTCCCTTGTCTTCCTGCTGAGCACCGATGTGGGATCCCGTCTGAGAACCCGGTATGTGCTGTCCTCCAGTAATAATCCAACTTTCTTATGGTAATCTGTGGCATTGAGGATTACCGTGGCGTTCCCCTTGTCAGCAGGTAAAACAACTAGATCTTCATCCTTCTGCAACAATTTCAGTCCTTGTCTCTCCTCTCTGCTGATGTTTGACTTAGGTGGCTTGGATGTCGCTAAAATCCGGCTAGTAGCAAGCCTTACGTCATCCGCTGCTTCTTGAGGAAGATGACGAACTGCTTGTTCCACTCCACTAATGATCTCAACCACCGGTAACTTACGTGGAGCTGGGGCAAAGTGCAATCCTTTATGAGAGCCGAGATGGTAGCTTCATCAAGTTCCTTGTCAGAGAAGTTGATAACAGTGTGGTGAATGCCGTTGGACCCAGTAGTTCCTTGATCACGGTTAAGCCGCTCAAATTTATCGGCCTGTTTCGCCATAGTCCTGCTTAAATTGGCTCGTTGGGGTGCCACCAAAGTCATATCCACCCATTCCCAGTCCAATGGTGAGAGGACTTCGGCCAGAGATAAATGGCAATTAATAACAGGCGAGCGTTCATGTCTAGTTCATACCTGGTATGACGTATCCTCTCCTTCACAATAGCATGGCTGGTCTTTCGTAAAATTCTGTTTACTGCAGCGCTTCTGATGTGGTGTTTGACGACTGCAAACTTCGGTACTACCTCCTTGTCACGACAGCGTTGTAAAAAAGCCAGATTGCTCAGCAACTGAGACTGTTTCAGGCGCAGCTTCTCTAGGTGACGAACGCTGCGCGCTATGTCCTCCCCGTAGAGGAAACTAATATGGCTACGAAGTCTTTCGGGACGTATTTCTTGAGTAAAAATCTCTTGGTGTACATGCCGCGTCAAATAAGGATAAAACTCCAAGCTTTCGACCACTACCTCCATGGTCGTCGTCAGGGCTAAAACTGACTGTCGTGAACTAGCGAGGTTCCCACTTTTATATGCAAAGGACGGCTTCTGATTGGCTGGAATACGTCAGCGATATGGCGCGTAGCGAAGTGGTGCCCTCTACTTCCATAGATGTAGTTGCTATCCCGCGTTGCTTGCAGCGCCATCCCTTGAATCAGGAGGTAAAGTGCGAGAAGTTTTTCTCTGCGATTTTTCTTTATCCAGTGCACTCTTCCAAGTGTTACTAAGTGCATAGCCGTTGTCTCTATTAAAGTTATTATCGCTAAGTCTAATTTCGACTGCTTCCCGGATCACAGAGTCCCAGTAATTCGATGTGTGGGCTATTACTCTGGTTTCTTCAAATAAAATCTTATGCTTGTTAAGCAGGCTATGTTCAGCCATCGCTGATTTTTCCAAATACCTGTATTTCAGGTGGCGTTGGTGCTCGATGCAGCGGTCGGCAACGGTTCTTACAGACTGGCCCACGTAATTCTTGCCGCATTCGCAAGGAATAGTATAAATTCCCGGCACTCTTAAGCCGAGACTATCTTTGACTGGTCCCAACATTTCCTTAATTTTCCTAGGTGGTCGGAAAACTGGTTTTATTCCTTGCCTCTTCAGGACTCTGGCTATCTTGCTCGTTGTAGCACCGCAAAAAGGAAGCCGCGCTATGTGTTGGTCCTCTTCTTGTATGTGGCCGGCATCGTGTCTTACTTTCAATGTTTCACCTACCACTGACACTGACACTGCGTTGTGTACTATGCGTACACAGGTAATAATGTTCCACATTGTTTACAATTTTAACACTGATCTGCCCTTGGGGATATATCTGCTTAGTACATTTTCATAATAATAGTGGAGCCTCCATTTGATCTTTATGAACACTTGTCCTACATTACTCGTCGCCATTGTGCAAAAGGGGACCTCAGACATTATCTACATCCTCCATTGAATAAAATGTGGCATTCAGCAGTACAGAATCACCTTTATCAAGCAGTTCCTGGCTGATGCACCTGGCACCACACCAAATCTCAGTCCTGTTCACTCCTTCAAGATAAATATGAATAATGAAGTCTTTTTCCCAATATGGCCACCACCAATGTTATCAATTACATTCATACTCTAATTAAACACTCACTAACCAACAATGTTGTGCATTTGTCCCTCCAGTGATGTGTTTTACCTGCCACTTAGGCTCTGCTGTTTTGATGACGCGAATGCCAACTCATCTGATGAGCTCCATTCCGTTTATGGAACGAATGCTTCATGCAATCTGTGCATCCCAATCTGTCACTAACCAAAAGAGCCGTGTATCTGGATAGGCATACATTACTGATACAGGTTACTTTTGTGACCCTTTCATTTGCACTAATACATACCACGTTATGCATTCACATGTAGTACACTATAATTAGCTATACAGTTGGACACAACCCAGTGCTTTACACACCCACGAAGCTGATGTACTACTTGCCAGCACTGCATCACTGAGAAAAACTTTAAATGTTTTGCCTCTTTAAATTCATTTACTTACCTGACTTATCAATAGGCGTTTCTGCTCATTTCATATTCCTTTACCACCTTTGCTTTGACATACTTTTATAGCAGCAGAATAAAACTCTATGGCTTCATGACACAAATCTTGTATGGCAGCAGCACACACACTTCGATTCCTAACACTTGTAAGTTCATTACACCTTGATAGGCTGATGAGATGAAAGACGTCTGATTCATCTAGCAACAAGCTCCTGCCCTTCCTTTTGCATCCCTCTATGATTAAATCTAAGTTGCCATAGTTGTAGTGCATGATGTCACCTCTTTTCCTGTTAATGTATTTCTGTTTTTCACTTTCTACTGTCATGTTCTGCCATCTGTTTTTATCGCCTAATTTAATTAGGACTGGCATGGACCAGTTAAGTCCCTCAACAGTCACAAGACCGTAATACTTTTACAAAATTTACTATTGTGAACACCTGTTTTCCGTTCATTATATAGGGTACCCTGTGTGGTGCACAACACACCAGTTTGCTTGAGCCATCATGAGCTTGGATGATCATGATTCCTTTCGTAGTTCACCTCTGATCCTTATTGCACCTTCCATTATATTTTAATGCATTACATAAATGTAACAAATCTCTCAACTTTAATTTCGATACAGACAATTGAAGCTGGTTTGTCCGTTTTCCTAACAGCGAAGCCCTCTATTCTTTCCCATAGCTCACCAAGGAAGTTATCACTACTGGGTATGTCTATTGGCTCCCATTTTGACAACCTTGTCCTAAATCTAACATCTCCATATTCATGCCAGTTTATATAATGGACACTTCCAAAATGTGGTTTCATTCTCATTAGATTTTCAGAAAAGTGGGGATAGAAACTCGCATTTGGTTTACCAACAAAGTACAGAATTAGCACAACTACAGTAAATCAACCGTTGACCTAATTCTGCAATATGCAATACGCCAGGCCATGATGTCTTCTGTTCTTTCTGAAAGCATCCCAAACACAACTGGCTGTGAATTCAGTCCTCTCAACGTTCAGCCTTACTCAACATAAATTATCACTATTTTTTAGAAAGAATAATAATCTTTTAAACTTGTGCAAAGTTTCAAGACAAATAGCACCTGAGAACATACTATAAATACCGCTGATCAATCATCTTGACTGCAGAGGCATCGAACCTTGGTCCCTGTTGCAATTGCCTCCACATGAGTGCTAACTTTTGCAGCATTCAAGCAGAAACGACCAGACAATATGAACTACCATCTTTGTCTTTTCACACTGATTTAATTTTCCTTCACTACATTACAGACACTGTTCATCCTGTGGACAACTAGTCACAGTACCACTCCACCATGCTATGCAGCAACTTTGGTTTAATGGAAGTGCAGCTATGCTGAAAACAAATTTGGTACCCCTGATCATACTGATGCTGATAGCTGTGATAAAGCTCCCCAGCAAGCTTCATTCATTGTTACACAGTATAATGAAATCCTAGTATGTGCGGTTCACTCACACTGAGGATAACCTTTTGGCTACCAACTGACAAATCCATAATATAGTCACTGTGCCAATACGGCAATATTAGAGACTTAAAAACGCGATCCAGCGTGACTTAATAACTATACACAGGGAACTGTGCAAACTGACTGCTACTTTGGAAGTAACCAAAGCTTCACAGATTTTGTTGTACAGCAGCCACGCAACAGTTGCATGTTAACACCTTGCTCCTACCATTCAGCCAAAACTGCAACAGAGACTCAGCCCTAACTTAGTGCCAGCTGAAACCTTCGAACAAACCATAACTAGTAATTCATTTCATGCATCAGTACACAAGCAAATGACCAACTCCATGTAGGAATAAACCTTGCTGTATTATTGCACTGGTGGTATTGTAAAACCGTCAAGATCGATAGATGTGTTAACTGTACAGCTATCCCCATCAATAATCTGCACCATTTGCAAATCTGAGTGTTATCGCCTTCTCTTTCCCTGTCACCTGTGTAGCTTCTTATGAATGCAATGTTTGGCAACGGATATCCTGATTGTTTGCTAGGGTTGCACATCAGACTGTCATGTAGTTCGAATTTCAACTGTGCATTCACACTAATTATTACAAGCATCCTACTTTATTACCCTCACTACTGTCCCAAATTGTGAAATTGCATTAATTTTAGAGGAAACAAAAGAATTCCCTTGCTCTTGCACTGTTGTTGCAATGTACAAACCTTTATTTATGCCCACTGCGAACAAATTACCGTATTTGGTAGCACAGCCAACTATAGTAGCAGTTCTCTGCTCTGGCCATACAATTACACTTCAGACTTCTTAGTTTCTCTAACAGTAGACTTATTCAACTTTCTTATTATAATGTATCACACCCACCATTAGGTTATCTGTTCATTTAACTTACACACACAACAGCTTTGAACTTTTCTGTTAATTTCCCTGAAACATCTTTTGTGCTGGCACCCAACCGACAGACTGCCTACACTACCAAAAAAATCAAAGACTCGCCTTCAGCAAACCATTGATGAATACTAGCTTGGGAAAATTGCAAGTTACTATTGACCACGACACTGCACACATCACTGAGTGAAGTAAGCTGGATTACCTACATTGAGTGGTTGCCTTGGTGTCATCACCTCCCAGTCACTGTAGTTGTCCTCAGATTGGTTATGTTGTTGTTGTCTTCCATCCTGAGACTGGTTTGATGCAGCTCTCCATGCTACTCTATCCTGTGCAAGCGTCTTCATCTCCCAGTACCTACTGCAACCTACATCCTTTTGAATCTGCTTAGTGTATTCATCTCTTGGTCTCCCTCTATGATTCTTACCCTCCACGCTGCCCTCCAATACTAAATTGGTGATCCCTTGATGCCTCAGAACATGTCCTACCAACCAATCCCTTCTTCTAGTCAAGTTGTGCCACAAACTTCTCTTCTCCCCAATCCTATTCAGTACCTCCACATTAGTTACGTGATCTACCCACCTTATCTACAGCATTCTTCTGTAGTACCACATTTCGAAAGCTTCTATTCTCTTCTTGTCCAAACTATTTATCGTCCATGTTTCACTCCCATACATGGCTACACTCCATACAAATACTTTCAGAAATGACTTCCTGACACTTAAATCTATACTCGATGTTAACAAATTTCTCTCATGTGTAATCAAGGATATTGTGAATTATTGAGATCAACGGAACCAGTGGTGCATGAGCAGCAGCTGTTGGGTAATTTTATACTTAAGTAGATTTTGGACGCTGGCACAATTCAGTCACAACTCTCGTTTACGACTAAGCATTAGGAGATTGGATGCTAATATGTATTAGTTTGTTTACATTGTATAATTTTGTCATTTTTAAAAATGGGAGAGCATTACTTTCCACTTAGATAAGGACAAAACCAATGAGGTAGGATTTAACAATCAGTACCAATTAAGTACATGAAACAATATTTAATAAAACATCTGGTGCAACATACTTCCAGAAACATGTAAACAACTTGCCAAGTCCCTACCATGTAGAACTGTCTACGCATTGTGTTCCAAATGTGGACAATCATGCTATTGAGCAGGTTGTTATATTTGTTGTTACATTTACTAATAGAGGATTAGTACTAACAGAACAAATGTACACACTATTAATGACACAGAGGAAATCTCTTGAAAAAACATAACCGAGTAAAATAATTGCCATAATCATGTTTCTCCAGTGTTGAGTTTACTAGCCTGAGTGAAGGAACTGCCATGAATATATGGGTACCCAATTGCTGACATTGTTCCTAAAATGCAGAGTTAAAGTAATACATGATGATTATGTTAGGGATAATAATCAGAAGGTCATGACATTTCCTTGGCCTTATACTGAATATTGCATGCTACTTATGATTACTGACAAAAGTAAGGATTTATCACAATTCAGATTCCTCTTGTCTCAAGATCGATAGGAAAAAATAGCAGTGTTAATGACAGAAACATATTTGATTCATGTTTGAGGCACATTTAGCAATACAATTTCTTGGCATTTCAAGCTGCAGATATGGATTTTTATATTGTCATTTTATCTGCTACCACTCTAAATTACATATAATTACACATTTTTTCGCAATTCTACCACATTCTACTGTTATTTCACAGTCATTACAATTTATTGTCTACCTGCTACATCCATTATTTTACAGGCCTTGAGAGCACCAACCAGGGATACCTATTTGCTTAAACTAACACCTACTTGTTTCTTTCTCAAGTGGAGTAATGCATGTGTCTTGAGTGTACTCGACTGAGTGAAGCTTCTGTCACAGATTACACATTTATGAGGTTTTTTTCCAGTGTGAATTAATACATGCCTATTGAGAGTGCCTGACATAGCAAAAGATTTCGCACAAATCTCACATTTGTGAGGTTTCTTTCCAGTGTGAATTAATGTGTGTTTCTTGAGATTGCCTGACATAGCAAAAGATTTTCCACAAATAGCACATTTGTTAGGTTTCTGTCCAGTGTGAATGAAAGCATGGGCCTTGAGACTGCCTGACATAGCAAAAGATTTCCCACAGATGTCACATTTGTGCGCTTTCTTTCCAGTGTGAATTAATGTGTGTTTCTTGAGATCACCTGACATAGCAAAAGATTTCCCACAAACCTCACATTTGTGAGGTTTCTCTCCAGTGTGGAAGAATGTGTGTTTCTTTAGATCGCCTAACATTGTAAAACATTTCCCACAAATTTCGCATTTGTGAGGTTTCTTTCCAGTGTGAATTAATGTGTGTTTCTTGAGATCACCTAACATAGTAAAAGATTTCCCACAGATATCACATTTGTGAGGTTTCTCTCCAGTGTGAATCAATATGTGAGTCTTCAGATGACATGACTGGGCAAACGACTTGCCACAAATATCACATTTGTGAGGTCTTTTCCCGGTGTGTATCAGTGCCTGCCTCTTGAGATCACACGACCTAGCAAACAATTTGCCACAAATATCACATTTGTGGGTTCTGTTTGCAGTAAGTAGATCAGCCTGGGCAGTGACATTAACAGCTGTAGATGAAGCTCCATAATCATTTGATTTCTCCATCTCATTTCTCATATGTGTGTAACGCCTGTCATTAGAAGACTTCTTTGAAGCTTTCGAAGTTTCCTTACATGAAGACTGCTCGTTGTGTTCTGTAACAGAAACTTCTGGCTCACTATCCAAGAAGATACTGCTTTGATGATCACTAGAGCCATATTTTTCATGGTTGCCAGCAGGTAAGACAGAATTCTCACTCATTCTCAAATGGTTTTTCAAACTAACATTACTGTGAAATACCTCACCACACCACTTACAAACATACAAAGGTGGTTGCGTACCATCAATGTGCACAAACACATGCATTATGAGTCTGTATTTGGAAGAAAAGCTTTGTCGGCAGAAATTACAGCTATACACATGAAATTCCTTTTTCATTGTACTACAGTCATATCGGGTAGCAACTGAGCACTCCTTATCAATAATCACATCTTCTGTATTGGGACCCAACTCGTGTGTTGACGTCTTCATGTCTATCACCAACTTATCCTGGAATAGCCCATGGTGACAAGTTCCTTCACATAATATGCCACAGCTCCCACCAGTACTCTGAGTCAATCTGAAGAGTAAGGAGAAGAATGTTAAATAATGATATACAAACAACAAAGAAACAATATTTGAGTGTCCATAAATGAAGTACTATAGGCCACAAGTCATAAAAGTGTATAAGAAATTACATATTCAGTAACTGTTAGTAATTTAAAATTACAATATTCACCAGAAGGAAAGAAATGATGAAGTAAACGTGGTTTAAAACAAAAATAACCAGACGAAACTCAATAATGATCAATATGAACCACTGCAGATTTTATGTGTAATTATTAAAATGGTTCAAATGGCTCTAAGCACTATGTCACTTAACATCTGAGGTAATCAGTCCCCTAGACTTAGAACTACTTAAATCCAAGTAACCTAAGGACATCACACACATCCACACTGCCTTCGTAAGAAGAAGTTGATCCGAGGCGTTCTAAGTGGTTGTAACTAAACTGACAGTGTTCGGGGTGCTGCAATATGGGCTCTATACTTTGCAGGATGAAAAAACATTGTAGCATGTTCATTAACTGGTGTCCTCACGGAGTATACTGAAAAGTAATTTTTCACTTTCTACCACCAGGTGAAAATATGTTGCTATAAGCATCCAGAATGAGTTACCAGTGCAGGACAATAGGAAAAACGACCAGAGCAATGATAATGGTGGTTCTGGTGTGTTTATGAGGATATTATCAGGTGTTACATGTTCAAAATGGTCTACCGACTCTGCAACATGCTGTATCCATGAGATGAGATGGTTAACAGTTGCCTACAGCATATCCAGTGTATCTCACATCAAAATAATGGTGCAGACACTGTTATGTTCTTGAAATGCAGGAATCACGTTGCATAACAAGGTCCTTATCAAGTTCTGTCACTGTACACCGAAGGGGTCCATTATGTGTCATTGTCTCCAAGAAACGCTGACAGAATGAAGGGGCTTGTGAAACCACACCACATTCACATAAGCTGAGTGCAGTGGATGTTCCGGCACAAGATTTGGGAGGACAAACCCATATGTGACAGTTCTGTGCATTCACAGCCCCATGCAAAGCAAAATATGCTTTGTCCATCCAAAAGTTACTCATTTCCCCGCATGCCAAAAATGAAGGTCAAAGTCACTTGAAGCCTATCTTGGGGTTTCTTTAGCAGCACATAGAGATACTAGTGTAAAATGTGCCACAAAATCTTTTGAACTGTTGACCAGGTGGTCGGGTGGTGGTGGTAGACAGTCAGAGGCAGAGGTGAGGGGGGGGGGGAGAGGGAGAGAGGGAGAGGGGGGGATATCCTGTGACAACTCTACAGGCATCTGCTGCATGGTCGGCTGTAGCTAAATGCAACTTCACCAACTGATATTGGAATCTGCTGCACCACTCAATTCACGTATTTCTTCAAATTTCTTGAACATATTCTTCAACACATTAATTCACACAGAGCCACTTCACAGCCATTTCTTTCAATGATATTCCTGCAACGTAGTGCTACTGTTCTGATAAAACAACTGTACCACCAGTGCACGGCGTTTCTTCTCAATAGCCACTTCATTTCATATGGAAGGCTGAAAACTTAACGAGGGTGTATACCTGGACAAGACAAAAAAATTCCCCAATTTCCCAGTTAGAAACGCCCTTTCTAGGGTGAAAACTTTTTACTAGGTGGAAGCACATTTTTCCATGTTAAAAGATGGTATCATTTCCCTAGGAGCTGTAAATCTTATGAATCCCTTGAATGGTTATGGATTTGTAAACCTGTATAGATCTTCCTGGCAGTATAGGAATCTCAACCTAGCAAAAATCGAAGCATTTTTGAAAATTCTTTGATGTGTAGAAACATATGCCCTAGATAATTTCGTATCACAAAAGTATGAACACGAATTCCACCAATTACATCATGGTAGCTTCCAAAGCACTCAAATAAAGATTGTGACGTGCTTTTGTCGACCAAGCATAGCTCGTGTCACATGATCTCGCCAGCCAATGACAGCAGATATTCAGAGGGTAGGAAACGTGATGTCAGCCAGTAACAACATGAATGTTACGCTGTGCAAACACACAAATAGGAAAAGTTAATGGTTTAAACTAATATACATCAGTACACCCACAATAAAAGCAAAGTTTTCATATATAATATTGACTTTCGAAAAAATTTTTGCTGTTTTTCCGAGGGTATGGTTACAAGAGCACCAGCGTCAATTGCAGCAGCTTAATATTTCTGACGAGCACAGACACTTCATTCCTTATGTGTTCTGTAGAGCACTGATTTTTTACATAGATCACTCAAGAACTTACTTCACACTTGTTTTTGAAAAGCAACTATACTTTCTGTCACCATTATTGCATAATCTGTAATCAGTGAAAGAATTAAAATAAATATGAAAGACTAAACTCGAAACTTTGTTATCTTTTGTGTATTACCTTTTCAAGATATGTGGAAATGCAAATGTGCAGTCAAAATTTAGATTTATGTCATGGTCTTCTGGGACCATAATTTATCCATATGGCTGGACAGGAGCGTTAAGTTTTGAATGGGAATCTAATGATTTAATAAATTCATCACACGTTCTCAAACATTACATCTTGCATAAAATGAAATTTACTTTGAAATTAACGCTTCTGAAACAAACATCCGCAATATTTCCCCTGTCCAGTTGTAAATGTAAGCAATTACGACGTCACTCATCAAAATGAGTCCAGGAATGACACTTATTGAAAGCAGTTTGTTGTTACAAAGTATTGCAGAATCTTTAACACTGTTGTCAGCAGGTGCTTGTATGTGCACGGGTGGTGGTTGTGGTGAATGGCCCATTTTCCTTGTAACAAGAGAATTATTTTGGTGATATTCCCCCGTTTTTGTTTTATTGCTGCAGTATTATTCTGCAGTGGCGGGCTACAGTAAAATTTTTAATTAGTATATCAGTTCTTAGGAATCAAAATTACAAAAATTTTGCTGAAAAATAAAATAAAAATTGCTGGAAATCGGAAAAATCCCTCGTCCGGATCTGAACAGACTTGAGTCCTTTTTGCATGGATATATTAAACAGAAGATGTACAGCAGTAACCCCAAAACCATTTCTGAGCTGAAAACATATATTCAGATGGTCATCGACGATACTGATGTTCCCATACTTCAGTGGGTCTTCCAGAATTTTGCTATTTGGCTGTGCCACTTCATCGCCAATGATGGCAGCCATATCAAACATGTCATAACCTAAATCCGAGTATCTGTAGAGAAGTTTACATTTTGAATAAAGTGTGTGAACGCTGTAGTTTGCAACTAATTTACGATATTTTTCATATAGTTCAATAACTGTCACCTTGTATGTTTGCTAAGTTACAGACTGGGGACTGGGCACTGGGCTGCATGTCCCTCACTGTTACCTGTATTTTGACGGAGTAATTCAATTACATATGTTGGTGTGGCTTTCTGCCCAAGTTGAAAGTGAGATTATTTCTTTTGTTATAATGCATAGGAAGGTGAAATCACTGTTAATGTTCAACATCCTTCCCCACAGTATCACTCCCTCCTTGACTCTCTCATTCTTTTATGGAAACAATTTGTGGTCAAGAGAAAATTTAAGGGACCACTGATTGAAGCTTTCACCTTTTCCTGATCTTTGTTTACTGGACAGTGTACATCATTAATGTACATAGACTTTAGAACCATTTAGTCTGAATGTCTAATCAAATATATTTACTTTGCGATTGATCAAAATGTTTGCGGGTACTCACTTTATTGGTTACTAGTGTTAACTGCTTATGGTGTTACACATTGTGTCAATGATGAATTGCAAATTGTAGTTTAAAAAGGAAACAATGAAATGGTCTTACACCCAAATTTCCAAGTCAGCAGGTTAATGCATAATATTCTATCCCACTGATTTCTGAACTCAGTCTTCAAAAAATATTTGCATGTCTCGTACCCATTTAGGTACATTTCTTATACACCTGCTGTCAGATAGGACAAGTTACACAGCATAGAGGTCTAGTGAACCCTTTTAGTTATTACTCAGAAGACTGAAGCTTTCATGATCTACAGATGGCATGTTCTGACTATCAACTTTAGAGTCCTCTAAACACAACTAATAGGACCATTCCAGACTTAATTTATCAGACTGGTTTGTAGAGTGGGCAATCACAGCCAAACTTATGAATGATTTTTATTAAATCTGTGACTGGTTTCACACCAGTTATCGGTGCATCCTCAGGCAATCTGTACAAAATATAGTATATTATGAGCTCATATAAACTATTTGATCCCCAATTCTGAGGTGTCAAACTTTTAAATAGCCAGTTTTTTGAATGAAACAACAAAGTACTCACATACGCCATTTATAACATAGTAATATTGAACATTGCCCTGTAGCCACTGCCTACCACTCGCATACAATATACTGTCATCTGGTGAAAGCAGTAGTTAAAACTTTAAAATCTTTTTAAATTTTTTTTAATGATGGGAGCGGCAATGACCTTGCAAATAAAATACGCACTGCCCAAATGTTGCAGTGGCATACAGGTGGTTAGTGCATTCCAGCAATCATAGGAAATAACTCTGTTTCTTGCAGTCTGTCACCCAGATAAACCATATGCTGACCCACCTTTCAACATGATTCTGCTTACAGCTGGTAAGATACAAATTATAGTAACTATAGAGTAATGTACAGTCCTTGCCTGGTTTCATGATATTACACTACATTGCGTTACATTAACACCTGATCCACAGATCATGTATATGACATTTTGTAATGTGGAATTTTTCAGTTTAACATTAGGTTTCTTAACACAATGCAATTTTTTTTTACAATAAGTATTTCATATTTAGAGACTCATCTACTGAGGAGACAACATTATCATTCATAAATTCTTTTGATTTGTTCTTAGATGCTGGTTGGCTATCTGGTAGACAATCAAAGATTTTTGTGGCAGCATAATTCATCTCTTCCTGTGCCCAAGTCAGATTTAGCCCAGTGCACTTTGCTATTATCTTTGAACTGTGATTCGTCATTAATAACAAATTTAGTAAGTGAACATACATATTGTGAAAGTACTGCGAATATCCCAAGTTTCTTAAATAAGTGTCTACAAGGTTATCTTGGGTGCTCTCCAACTACTAATCTGCTTTTGTGCAATGAGTAATTTTTCTCTTAATGATGAGTTTCCCCAAAACTTGATGCTATATGAGAGCAGTGAATGAAAATAGGCGTTGCAGGTTAATTTACTGATATGTTTGTCACCAAAATTTGCAATAACCCTAATAGCTTAAGTTGCTGAACTGAAATGTTTCATCAGCTCATCGATTTGCTCCTTCAAATTTATTTATCATCAATGCACACACCCAGAAATTTCGAATATTCTGCTTAGCAACAGATTTGTGATCAAAATCTATATTTAAGAAATGGTATTATGCTATTTACTGCACAGAACAGTATTTATTGTGTTTTCTAAAAATTTATTGTGAGACCATCTGCAGACAACTTCATAATTTCCAGAAAGTCAATTCAAAATTTCCTCAGCTAATTCTTGTTTCTTGGGTGTGATTACAGTATAATCAGAAAAATAACTAGCTTTGCATCTTCATGAATATAGAGTGTGAAGTCGTTAATACATATTAAGAAAAAATGGGGAACAAAACTGAACACCATGGAACACCATTCTTGATACTTCCCCAGTTACAGTTGCACACTATCTCTACTGTTAATTTCAACCTTCTGGATTCTTCCACTTAAATATGAATTTCTCTGAGTGCTGCTTTCCTGTACTACCTATGCAGCAAAATCAATAACCAATGTCACATTGAAAGAAGTCATACTTCAAAGTCTTTCTTTCTGTCAGATTATTTCAGAATATCTAAATTGAAAACCCCACAAACAATAATGTGATTCTCTCTGACTGCCAATGGCATAATAAAGAATCCAAGTACTTCAGAAATCGCTGGAAATTTCCCAATGGGGACCTATACACAGCTACAATCATTTAGTTTAAGCTCACAGGCACATGTTTCTATATGTCGCTCCACACAATATTTTTTTTTGTTTCTATATTTTTCATACTGTCTTTAATTTTAACGTATGGAGTCCCCTCTATGACCTCTAATTGCCCCCTCCCCTCTACTCACACAGTCCCCTCCCTCTTGCCCCTCCATTCCACTACCTTTCTCCTCTGCTTTTCTTCCCCCTCCACTCCCCTTGCCTCTTCATTCCCCTTCCCTTCCGCTCAATGATACCCTGTCCACCTTTTCTGCACTAATAGGGCAGTCTCACAATCGTGTGTTCCATTTCTGTTGCTAAGCTGTGAAGTTCATATCGATTATAAAGATGGCAATGACACCTGACAACCTCCACCTTAGGATAGTAGCATTAAATTTACTTTCCTCTTCAGGCTCATGTGGAATTTCCTCCTCCTTTGTTCTTTAACTAGGAAATTTCTCCTTTATTGTGGAATTTTAACTGGCATTGTCGATGACAATCAGACAGTCCTCATTGAATAGACTCAATAAAGGTAAACACAGGGGTTGAAATACGCCGCTGCTAAGTTCTTCATGATAATCATTGGTTTTGGGGCATGTAAATAATAGCTTTTGGTAAAGCCATATTTAGATCATCCTGCATGACAGTAAGCGAGTATCCGTTGCCATACAGAACTTTCATTCTATTATTGCTTTTTGAACTCTGTCATATGTTTAGTGCATTATTTTGATCGAGCCACATCTGACCAAAATAAATAATACAGAAACGATTATTTCCTTTCCTGAGGCTGTGAATTTATCTCAGAGAAGTAGTAATATTTACTACACTATCAGATCCTCTATTGGGGTGCATCTTTCGTCATTCCATTTGTTGTATGTGTATCCCAAAGGTTTCAGGATTCTTCCCCTTGATTGGTGACACCCTGTGAAAGCTATCTTACAATTTACAGCAACATCTACATTTTTCCTTGTAGAAGAGTCGCCATGGTCAAGAAATTTCAATATAGTACAAACAGCGCAGCAAACGCATTACTGTGGCCAAGATAGACACGAAGCCCACACCTACGACAGTAGTACAAGTCTATATGCCTACTAGCTCCGCAGATGACGAAGAAATTGAAGAAATGTATGATGAAATTAAAGAAATTATTCAGATAGTGAAGGGAGACGAAAATTTAATAGTCATGGGTGACTGGAATTCGATAGTAGGAAAAGGAAGAGAAGGAAACGTAGTAGGTGAATATGGATTGGGGCTAAGAAATGAAAGTGGAAGCCGCCTGGTAGAATTTTGCACAGAGCACAACTTAATCATAGCTAACAATTGGTTCAAGAATCATAAAAGAAGGTTGTATATATGGAAGAATCCTGGAGATACAAGAAACTATCACAGATAGATTACATAATGGCAAGACAGAGATTTAGGAACCAGGTTTTAAATTGTAAGACATTTCCAGGGGCAGATGTGGACTGACCACAATCTATTGGTTATGAACTGCAGATTAAAACTGAAGAAATTGCAAAAAGGTGGGAATCCAAGGAGATGGGACCTGGATAAACTGACTAAACCAGAGGTTGTACAGAGTTTCAGGGAGAGCATAAGGGAACAATTGAAAAGAATGGGGGAAAGAAATACAGTAGAAGAATGGGTAGCTTTGAGGGATGAAGTAGTGAAGGCAGCAGACGATCAAGTAGATAAAAAGATGAGGGCTAGTAGAAATCCTTGGGTGACAGAAGAAATACTGAATTGAATTGACGAAAGGAGGAAATACAAAAATGCAGTAAATGAAGCAGGCAAAAAGGAATACAAACGTCTCAAAAATGAGATCGACAGGAAGTGCAAAATGGCTAAGTAGGCATGGCTAGACGACAAATGTAAGGATGTAGAGGCTTATCTCACAAGCGGTAAGATAGATGGTGCCTACAGGAAAATTAAAGAGACCTTTGGAGAAAAGAGAACCACTTGTATTAATATTAAGAGCTCAGATGGAAACCCAGTTCTAAGCAAAAAAGGGAAAGCAGAAAGGTGGAAGAAGTAAATTGAAGGGCTATACAAGGGCGATGTACTTGAGGGTAATGTTATAGAAGTGGAAGAGGATGTAGATGAAGATGAAATGGGAGATAAGATACTGCGTGAAGAGTTTGACAGAGCACTGAAAGACCTGAGTCGAAACAAGGCCCCGGGAGTAGACAACATTCCATTAGAACTACTGATGGCCTTGGGAGAACCAGTCCTGACAAAACTCTACCATCTGGTGAGAAAAATGTATGAGACAGGCGAAATACCCTCAGACTTCAAGAAGAATACAATAATTCCAATCCCAAAGAAAGCAGGCGTTGACAGATGTGAAAATTACCGAACTATCAGTTTAATAAGTCACAGCTGCAAAATACTAACGCGAATTCTTTACAGATGAATGGGAAAACTGATAGAAGCCGACCTCTGGGAAGATCAGTTTGGATTCCGTAAAAATATGGGAACATGTGAGGCAATACTGACCCTACGACGTATTTTAGAAGCTAGATTAAGAGAAGGCAAACCTACGTTTCTAGCATTTGTAGACTTAGAGAAAGCTTTTGACAATGTTGACTGGAATACTCTCTTTCAAATTCTGAAGGTGGCAGGTGTAAAATACAGGGAGCGAAAGGCTATTTACAATTTGTACAGAAACCAGATGGCAGTTAAAAGTCAAGGGACATGAAAAGGAAGCAGTGGTTGGGAAGGGAGTGAGACAGGGTTGTATCCTCTCCCTGATGATGTTCAATCTGTATATTGAGCAAACAGTAAAAGAAACAAAAGAAAAATTCGGAGTAGGTATTAAAACTCATGGAGAATATATAAAAACTTTAAGGTTCGCCAATGACATTGTAATTCTGTCACAGACAGCAAAGGACTTGGAAGAGCAGTTGAACGGAATGGACAGTGTCTTTTAAAGGAGGATATAAGATGAACATCAACAAAAGCAAAACGAGGGTAATGGAATGCAGTCGAATTAAGTCGGGTGATGCTGAGGGAATTAGATTAGGAAATCAGACACTTAAAGTATTAATGGAGTTTTGCTATTTGGGGAGCAAACTAACTGATGATGGTCGAAGTAGAGAGGATATAATATGTAGACTGGCAATGGCAAGAAAAACGTTTCTGAAGAAGAGAAATTTGTTAACATCGAATATAGATTTAAGTGTCAGGAAGTCGTTTCTGAAAGTATTTGTATGGAGTGTAGCCATGTATGGAAGTGAAACATGGACGATAAATAGTTTGGACAAGAAGAAAATAGAAGATTTCGAAATGTGGTGCTACAGAAGAATGTTGAAGATTAGATGGCTAGATCACATAACTAATGAGGAGGTACTGAATAGAATTGGGGAGAAGAGGAGTTTGTGGCACATCACCAATTTAGTATTGGAGGGCAGAGTGGAGGGTAAACATCGTAGAGGGAGACCAAGAAATCAATACACTAAGCAGATTGAGAAGGATGTGGGCTGCAGTACGTACTGGGGGATGAAGAAGCTTGCACAGGATAGATTAGCATGGAGAGCTGCATCAAACCAGTCTCAGGACTGAAGACCACAACAACAACAACAACAACAACAACAACGACAACAACAACGACGACGACGACGAACATCTTTCTACACATCTTCGAAATCCTTTTCCTGGACACCGGTTTCCATCGACCGCACTTCTGCAAATATTCTCAGTAAAGTTCAGTGGTCAAACACCAGATACCCATGCTGAAGTCTGCAGAGCTATAAGATTTTCTCTCTTTTCGCTTAGTCTTTAAGGTCATAAAGAAATCCGGTTACCTAGTATAACACTATGTGCTGGCTATGTGTGTTTTGGAACGAAGTCATCTTAACTCAGAAATAAAAATTGCCATACTAATCAATGAAAATCACTGCTCTCTTAGCAAACATATGCTTCTTTCAGGGTGCACAAGTGAATGTTGGATAGAGAGTGTAAAAAAAAAAAATTTGCAAAGCCATGCCAACAGCAGCATGAATTAAGCACAGCATTACCATATGACCATGTCTGTCCGGTACCCATTGCTTATTATGCTATTCCGAAGGCACCTATGGTGGAAATGACACTGTGGCAAAAGTATGAGCTTAGAGACATGGACCAAGCCAAAAAATAGGCCAAAGGGTGCTCATTGACATCCAAAAACTGGAGGGAAGATGAAGGCTTTGAAAACTGGCATAACCCTCTGAACCACAATTGTTGCTCCCTGATGTAGAGAAGCACGAACTATATGCAAGGAAGCAATCTTGTTTTCTTTCGGAAGTTACAGGTGACAAGTTTCTGCAAGCCCAGTGCTTGTCTTAGCCTAGTGACTGAGAATGAAGGATCATTGTGCAAGGGTTTCACAAAGCAAGACGATGTGATAATGGGTGGAACTGGAACCAGTATTGACATGGGTCAGGTCTACAAATTGAGTACAACCTGCTAAAAATATCATCTGCACCCAATCTTACAAACGTGGGCTTGGTTCCTGCTTTCATGGGGTTAGGTTTGCCCCAACTGAACAGTTTTGTCAGGAAGGTCAGTAAGGTCAATATTGAGTTAGATCAGCTGCTTTGGGCAGCTACTTTGGAAGGTATGCCTTTAGTTCCTATTGATACTATTAGCAGGTGGGACTTCACAAGGTGTGGCCTGCATCTCAGTAGGAAAGAAAAGGGTAAATTGGTAGTGATGATAGCAAAATTTTTAAGAGGAGTACTCAAGCTCAGGGAAGTACCTCTTTTTTTAGGCTAAGATCAGTGTCCAATGATTCGACACTGAATGAAATTAAGCTTAATGAGAATGTCAGACAGGTGGGCACTACACATTCTCATGAAAGTACAGTGAAAAATAATGTTAGACCATCGCATCAGAATGTCGGGATTAAAACATTGAATCAGATGAGCTTCTTTTTTGTTTATAAGATTTAGAAACAGAGTGGAATAGATGTAACATGGCTGTGCAAACACGATATCACCAAAGACATGGAGAAGATAAATGTAGGTGGGTGTAAGGTTTCAGCATATGTAAATAGACACTTTATGGAGAGAGGTGGAGCTGCCATATACAAGGTCTGTTCAAAAAATTCCATAACATTCGTAATTTCGTGCCAATGGCGTCTTGGAGCGAAATGCAGTTGGCATCCCTGCACATGCTTGTGTTTAATGTGGGTGTGCCAGAATATTCATTGTTTTATGTCTGTTATTGTTCAGTGGTGTATTGAGTAGAATATGTCACACAGTTTGCGAATTTCAAGATGGCAGAGTCAGAAAATCTATGATCCTGCATTAAATTTTGCATGAAAATCAAGAAAACCTTTACAGAGACACAACTGCTGCACGAACCCTATGCTGGTCAGTGCTTAAGCTATATTCAGTTTTACGAATAGTTAACATAGTTTAAATGTGGCCGGACTCATTTTACAAAGGGCCCTCATTCAGGATACCCTTCACAACATGTACCAGTGATGCTGATGTCAGGAGCGTGAACGAAATTGCGCATCCCAATCGAAGAATGACTGTCAGAGAGATTGCAGAAGACTAACATTTCTGTTGGATCATTTCATGAAATCCTAAAACAGCATCTTGGAATGCATCATGTTGCTGCCAACTTCATCCCACAGTTCGAGTCAAGACCAGGAAGACGTTAACCTCATAATCTGTGAAGAGCTTTTTGAATCTCGCAAATGAGAACGACATGATGTTCAAGAGGATCATAAATTGTGATGTGGTGTAGGTCTCTCTTTATGATGTTGAAACCAAGGTTCAATCTAGGAACAATTCTCGAATACCAAAAATTGTTTCTCAGGTTAGGTGAAATGTGAAGGACAGGCTTACAGTTTTCGTTTACTTCAGGTGATTAGTTCAACATGAATCTGTGCCACGGAGACAAACTTGATTGGGAAATCGACACGTGTCAACAACACTTGCAAGAAAATGTTAGAAAGAAATGGCCTGAAATGAGATGAAATAATGCATGGCTCTTCAATCACTATCACACATCCACACACTCATCCCTGTTGGTGTGAGAATGCTGCACAAGAAATGTAAACAGAGGGAAAACTGGGGAGAGAGGGAGAGAGAGAGTGTGTGTAGGGGGGAGAGTGGGGGGGTGGTGAGTGGGGGGGGGAGAGGGAGAGAGAGTGAGCGTGGGGGGGAGAGTGGGGGGGAGAGTGGGGGCAGAGTGAGCATAGGGGGGAGGGGCAGAGTAGGGGGAGGGGCAGAGTAGGGGGAGGGGCAGAGTAGGGGGAGGGGCAGAGTAGGGGGAGGGGCAGAGTAGGGGGAGGGGCAGAGTAGGGGGAGGGGCAGAGTAGGGGGAGGGGCAGAGTAGGGGGAGGGGCAGAGTAGGGGGAGGGGCAGAGTAGGGGGTGGATGGGCAGAGTAGGGGGAGGGGCAGAGTAGGGGGTGGAGGGGCAGAGTAGGGGGTGGATGGGCAGAGTAGGGGGAGGGGCAGAGTAGGGGGTGGATGGGCAGAGTAGGGGGAGGGGCAGAGTAGGGGGTGGATGGGCAGAGTAGGGGGAGGGGCAGAGTAGGGGGTGGAGGGGCAGAGTAGGGGGTGGGGGGGCAGAGTAAGGGGGGCAGAGTAGGGGGTGGGGGGGCAGAGTAAGGGGGGCAGAGTAGGGGGTGGGGAGGGCAGAGTAGGGGGGGCAGAGTAGGGGGTGGGGGGCAGAGTAGGGGGTGGGGGGCAGAGTAGGGGGTGGGGGCAGAGTAGGGGGTGGGGGGCAGAGTAGGGGGTGGGGGCAGAGTAGGGGGTGGGGGGCAGAGTAGGGGGTGGGGGCAGAGTAGGGGGTGGGGGGCAGAGTAGGGGGTGGGGGGCAGAGTAGGGGGTGGGGGGCAGAGTAGGGGGTGGGGGGCAGAGTAGGGGGTGGGGGGCAGAGTAGGGGGTGGGGGGCAGAGTAGGGGGTGGGGGGCAGAGTAGGGGGTGGGGGGCAGAGAAGGGGGTGGGGGGCAGAGTAGGGGGTGGGGGGCAGAGAAGGGGGGGCAGAGTAGGGGAGGGGGGAGGCAGAGTAGGTGGGGGTCAGAGTAGGTGGGGGGCAGAGTAGGTGGGGGGCAGAGCAGGGGAGGGCAGAGTAGGGGGGAGAGGGTGAGAGTAGGAGGGAAAGGGGGGAGATGGGGGAGAGTAGGAGAGAAAGGGGGGAGATGGGGGAGAGTAGGAGGGAAAGGGGGAGATGGGGGAGAGTAGGAGGGAGAGGGGTAGAGTAGGAGGGAGAGGGGTAGAGTAGGAGGGAGAGGGGTAGAGTAGGAGGGAGAGGGGTAGAGTAGGAGGGAGAGGGGTAGAGTAGGAGGGAGAGGGGTAGAGTAGGAGGGAGAGGGGTAGAGTAGGAGGGAGAGGGGTAGATTAGGAGGGAGAGGGGGAGAGTAGGAGGGAGAGTAGGAGGGAGAGGGGGAGAGTAGGAGGGAGAGGGGGAGAGTAGGAGGGAGAGGGGGAGAGTAGGAGGGAGAGGGGGAGAGTAGGAGGGAGAGGGGGAGAGTAGGAGGGAGAGGGGGAGAGTAGGAGGGAGAGGGGGAGAGTAGGAGGGAGAGGGAGGGAGGACAGGAAAGGGGATAGAACCTGAAGTGCATAGGAGTCAAAGTGGATCTGGGAGGGAAGGCGAGAAGGAAATGGAAGAGTACACCCTCCTGCCTCCTCCCCATGCTTCTGCTAATTGTTTTTGTATCACCTCCCACGTCAAGTCCGCATCTGCTCTGATTTCACAGGACGAAGATTTCACTGTCATGGGCATAAACATCCTACCACAAGTACCTCCACTCCGATGGCCAGTGCTCCAGCAACTTTCATGAAGCACTCTCTTTTCCCCATGCACCTCACATCTCTGAGCCCATGTCATATCACATTGCTACAACTAACATGCATGCAGTTTTGCATATGTTGGAATTATTTAAAATGCCTGTCTGTACAAGAAACGTTTAAGAACTGATCTGCCTGTAATTCTCATTATGTTTTGTTAATATTATATCAGCAGCAGGTTGTACATCTTTTTAAAATATCTATGTACAGCACTCTTATGGCATTTGCATCATGACACTGACTGATGAAGACATCGACTGTAAGTATTTGAAATAAAAAAGAAATATCACTGCTAAGCATTCGATTTTCTATATTCAATTAATTTACTTTTTGCCCATGGGACAGTGTAATGGGAGTGCTGATGATGAAGATACTGAATCAACTTGCTGTTGTTGCTGTAGTATTCCAGAAAATGTAATTAGAATACTGTTGGCAAATATGTGAAGAGCAACTGGCATGCCACCTCTGGCTCAGACCATTTTCAGCCACACTACCTAACTGTCTTAAGGCAACAAACACAGACATATGGAAGAAGAACAAGAAGAAGATGATGATGATCTACATGATTACTGTGTAATTCACAATTAAGGTCCTGGCAGCAGATCATCAAACCATTATATTTAATCTACTTCTCTACCATTCCACACATCTTTCCATATGAGCTCTGATTTCTTGTACTTTACAATGATGGTAATTTCTCCCTACACAGATGGGCACCAAAAAACTATCATACTCTGATGACAATATTCGTGATTGAAATTTTATGAAAAAGTCTTACCATAGCGAAAAATGCCTTTGTTTTAATTATCACCACCCCAGTTCATGTATCCATAGCACCCTCTCCCTTATTTCATGAGAATACATAACGAGCTGCCCTTCTTTGAATTTCTTTGATGTCCCACACCACACTGCAATACTCCACAAGAGGACAGACAAGCATAGTGTATGCCTTTTCTTCAGTAGAACTGTTACGTTTTCTAAGTGGTCTGCCAAGAAATCAGTCTTTGGTTTGCTTTCTCCAGAGCATTATATATATATGAATGTAATGATTTAATTTATTCATAATTGCAATCCCTATGTATCTAGTTGAGTTCACAGCAAACGCAATTTAGCACATTCCTTTTGCTACTGATGCGGTTGACTTCATACTTTTCATTATTTACCGTCAGTTGCCATTTCTCACACTATACAGATATCTTGTCTATCACTTCACAATTCGTTTTGATTATCTGATGACTTTATAATAAGGTAAATGACAGTATCGTCTGCAAACCACCTAAGAGAGCTGCTCAGACTGTCTCCACAGTCGTGTATGTAGATTATGAACAAGAGAGGGCCTATAACACTTCCTTGGGAAACCACAGATATTACTTCAATGACTTTCTGTCAGTTATTACGAACTGTGACCTTTCTGGTACAAAATCACGGATCAGTACACACAACTAGGATGATACTCAGGGGCACGAAATTTAATTGGAAGTCTTTTGTGAGGAACTGAGTCAAAAGCCTTCTGAAAATCAAAAAAATATGGAATCACTGTAATGTCATATGTCCATATCAGTCACTGCGAGAATAAAGAGCTTGCTGTGTTTCACATGAATTATATTTTCCGAATACGTGTTGGCTATTTGTCAAAAAATGATGTCTTCCAGGTAATTCATAATGTTCAAACAGATTATATTTCCCAAAATCCTACTGCAAAGCGACATTAGTGGAATGGGTCTGCTTTTCATCGGATTACTACCATTTCCTTTCTTGGGTTCTGGTGTGATTTGTGCAACTTTCCTGTCTTTGGGTACCGATCTTTCTGCTGTTGAAGAGCTGTATACGACTGCTAAGTATGTAGCTATTGTATCAGCATAATCTGAAAGGAAACTGAATGGTGTACAATCTGGACCAGAGGCATTGCTTTTTTCAAGTGTTTTAACCTGCTCCGCTACATTTAGGATATCCACTCTTAAGTTACTCATGCAGGAAGTTATTCTTGATTAGAATTCGGGAATACTCGCTTTACTATTCTTGTCAAGGAATGTAGAAAAACCAGTATCAGTAACTTTGCTTTAGTAGCACTGCCATCAATAACATTACCATTGCTCTCGCACAATGAACATATTAATGCACCTTGTCAATGGTACACTTCACACAACCAGAATTTCTTTGGGTTTTCTACTAGATTTCGAGACAGTGTCGTTCTGAAAACTATTAAAAGCCTCTCTCACTGAAATTTGTGCTAAATTTTGAGCTCTGCAAGACTTTACCAATCTTGTGGATTTTGCGTTTTTTTTAAATTTAGCATGTGTATTTCATTGCTCCTGCACCAGTGGTCTGACCTGTTTTGTGTCAGTGCCACCTCTTATTAATTTATTTGACACATATCTCTCAGTTATTCCTTATTTGACTTTAAACCACATCTGGACAATGTTTACAAAAACTTATCTGAAGGAGTGGAGACTGTCTCTTCGGAATGTGTCAAGTGAACTTTTATCTGCTTTTTCAAGGGCATATATTTTGTGTTTATTTTTGGTTAGTTTAGATATTACAGTATTCACTCTTATGAACTCTTCATGGTTCAACAACATTGTGGTCACTAATCCCTGAACCTGTTATGCTCCCTGTTTGGCCATGGTTATTAAGATGTCAAGGTTGTTTTCGCACCCATTTACACTTTCGGTGCACTTCTGAACTCATTGTTCGAAGTAATTTTCAGAGACGCCATTCAGCACAGTTTCAGACGACGTTTTATGCCTAACACTGACAAACATTTATTTTCGCCAATATATTGAGGGTAGACTGAAGTCCCAACCAACTATAACGGTACAAGTGGCATACCTATTTGAAATGACACTCAAGTTTTCTTTGAACTGTCCAGCAATTGTTTCATCTGAGTCAGAGCGTTGATAAAAGGAACTTATTAATTTATTCCAGTTGGCAGGTATAACCACCCACACTAACCGTAACGTGTAGGCTTTTACAGCTGGCGTCTTCATTAGTTAGAACTTCTGGGCTGAGAGGCCGTGGTCAATCTGTTAAACTACTACTTCCTGTCGTTTCGTTGCCAACTGCGGACAACATCTTCTGAGGTAACTCAACGACTGGCTGCCAGGGCGTGGAGATCCTGACATTGCCCATCCATAACTTATTTCCAGTATGATGATGCGTTTTATGAACAGCCCTCCGAGTCCAGCTGTTGCTAATCTTTTCATGGAATTTTTTGAACAGCAGGCGCTGCAGTCCGCCACTACAAGCGCTTTGAAGTGGTATCGGGATGTGTATGACGTATCGGTATGTGGATGACATTTTTGTGGTATGGAATCACGGTGAAGAGGAACTGTATGGATTGTTGGTGTATCTGAATAGTATTAATCCAAAGATACAATTTACTATGGAGAATAAGAGAAATGGACAACAAAATTTTTTTTGGATTTATCAGTAATCAAATGGGCAGATGGGAGTCTAAGGCATGAAGTGTGTAGAAAAGATACATACATACACCAACCATTACCTCCATAAGAATTCGAACCTTCATCTCAGGCAGAAGAGCAGTGTCATTAAAACATTGGTAGACAGAGCTACGAAGATATGTGAGCCAGCTTATTTACACGATGAACAAAATCATTTGTGAATGGCTGTTAATAAAAACGAATACGCTAACAACGAGATAGATCAAGCACTTCATCCCAGAAGAAAAGTGACAACATTCAGCAATAACCACTGTCAGCTGGAGAAGTTTTTCTTCCATTTATTCTCAATATTAAGGGCCGTATTGGGAAAGTTCTGGTCAAATTTCAAATTGAAACAATACTTAGACCCACAAAGAAGATTAGTGAGTATTTAAGGTCGGCAGAAGATGCACGACACCTCTTAGCAACTCCTGAGATGTATAAAATTGCATGTAGCTGTTGGAAGGTTTATATTGGAACAACGAAAAGAAGTGTCAATACCCACTTAACCGAACATAAAAGGAACTGTCGACTGGGATGTACCTGCACATCAACTGTAGCGGAACATGTTTTCAAAGATGGTGCTCATAAAATAAACTTTTATGAGACAAGTGTGCTATGCAGCACATCGCATTATTATGCATGTGTATGTATAGGGAAGGAACACCACAATAATTTCAGCAGAAAACAGGAAGGCTTAAAGTTACACAGGATCTGGTGGTCGACTTTGCACCAACGGTGTGACGATCGATTACATTCAATTGAGAATAATGATGTTACTCACAGATAGACTTACAGTCAGTGGAAGTGAAGTATGGTGATGCACTCTAAACATGATCTCTCTGGCCTGGCAGCCATTGTTGACTCACCTCCGAAGATCTTGCCTGCAGTTGGTAATGAAACGTCAGGAAGAAGCAGTTTTACAGATCGACCACAGTCTCTCAGCCTGGAGCTTTTAACTGATCACTACCCATACTACCTCACAGGAACTATTTACTGAAATTTCACTGCAAGGTAAACTACTTCTAACAGCAATGAACAGTACAACACGAATCTTTTATGAACATGGTTAAGTCTTTTGAAAAAATTTCAGCTTGTTTCCATACCTATAACGATTTGAGGTTCAGTGCTTTCTGTTAGCACTGAGCCCTGGTTCTTTTCTAATGCAGCTATGACAATTTACAACTACAGTACTTATTGTGGTTGTATCTACCCTTTTTTAGTTGTCTACTTGCAATCTCTGAAGCTGAAGCCCTTTCTGCACTCATCCAAGACCATCTCACCTAAAAAAAGTACCATCTCCTCTACACATCCCCCACACTCGTGTGGAACTCCTTCCTTTGTGTAATGGATTCCTGACCAATTTAGCAGAAATCGTGAACTACCACCTTTTAGCGCTAGTCGAGGAATCTGCAACCACATATTTGCAGAACTGTCTCTGACTCTGATTCAGACCTTCACTCCGCTCTGTACCAAAGAACCACTTTCAGTTGTGCCCATGATGCTAAAAATGGTGGGCTCCACCCTCATCTTGCAAACGAGACTGTGAGTAGTACTACTTCAGATAGCTGCTTGAAACTAGATATAATCTCTTCCAATCCAACGTGGTACATATTGTCAGCACCAACATGAGCCAACACCTACAGCTGACTATGCCACACTTTTCATGGCATCCAGAAGCACCCATTCCTCCCCCCTCTCAGTATGCACACAGAAAGCACAATGGATTCCTTCCAGTCCTATGCAGCCATATATCTAAATGGCTCCACTACACACCTATCATCAGAGCTTCAAATTAACTGCAAATGCCCAGTCTAGCATGCTGAGAGGCTTCCTCTGGAACATGGCAAGTGGAATTCATCAGCCATAAACAGCACCCAAATCTTTTCATCAGATGAAATGAGCAGGCTCTCTGATTGGCAACATGGAAATTCTTTCACTGCCACCCACACACTGAAATGAATTCTCACTCACAAACAAGTGAGAGGTAGATCTCAGTGTGGGCAATACCCAAGGTGACCGCAGCAGTGGACCAATCGGTGGAAAACACTGCCTGGAGCTGTGAGCGAAGTATCACCAACTTGGTTCACAGCAATTACTATATCTGCCCATACCAGAGTTGGCATGGTAAATACACACACACATATGAAATATAGGAGTTGAATGTAAGGAACACTGACAAAATTTAAAGTAACACGCTTCTTACGAAAACGTGGACCAGCTCACAGTACTCTGATGTGCTACTGCTGCTACTATGAGAGCTATCACTGGATTGTGCGATCTAAGTGCAGCAAGTAACACAAAACAATTGAGTGATGCAATGCAGACAGTGGCTCTATTCACTACACAGTTAATAAAGTGCATAAATGTGCCTGATAAGTACACAAATGTGCACAAAATACGGGATTTGAAGATCATCAACATCATCACAATTATAACTATAATAATAGTAGATGACGCAAAAATATACTAACAGCAATTGATAAATAAATCGCTCACTTGTAACAAACATCAAAGGATAATGATGTCAAGTTATGCATCAAAAGTCCCTGTTCTGAGCCAGTTCAAGTATTAATGCTGATGCTGATGAACAGAGAAAATGAGCAAATAAGCTTCTAACACTATGTGCTTTCCTTGCAGGAAAGGTGAAGTCGTTGCAGCAGCAGACATATGGTGTCAACATAATGCTGTTCAATCAAACCAACTGTTTGAATACCAGTGAGTGTAAGCACGCCAGTGTCAGTGTAATATCAAATAGGGTGGTAGTACTTGAAAACTATCAATTTAGTGATGACAAAGTATACTTCTCCTTAAATGAATGACATTGACCATGCAATGTGCCAGAGCACAGTTCAACCTTGTTCACGGAAAAATTTGTTCCCCCTGATGTTACTATTTCTGTAGGGGATTAAGTTGGTACAGTTAAAATAATTAATAACAGAGGGAGCACAGATCTACAGGAGCAGATTTTTAACATTTTAATGAAATGCAGTACAGGATGAGCAAATGTGTTGGCAAAGAAGGTAATCACATAGCCTCCAATTCTATGACACACTGTGCAGTGATCTGCTGTCGACAGTTTGCCAAACTCTCCACCCATTGTAAACTACCATAGCTCAACTCCACGATGCATTCTCTGCATTGATGGAAGTGGAAATGTATGATTCAACATTAACAGATGTGAGCACTGAATTATGATCTTATTTAAGTTAGTTTATATAACCAGCTATAAGCAAGTTTATAAAGCCCCTCCATTTCAATGTAAATAAACTTGTTACCACCATAACCAAGTGGATGAAACAGTGTCACCACACGGGTCTTTAAATGACTGGTCCTGCGATGAAGAAGGTAGAAACCAGAACAACGGGACGAATGGATCATTACTTCCTACTATTATAAGTGTTTTGGTTTCCTGGGATGCAGCAGAAAATAATCTACTTTTTACACTGCTGACATATTCTGTGGGAGTCCACTTAGAGCACGTATATATTTTTCAAAAATTCTGTTTCAGTCAAAATATCAGCTTCTGCAGGAAATTTCGCATGGAGTTAAGGGAGTAACACACTAGACAGCCAGCAAAAGCAGTGATATTCCACCACCTGGAAACGTAAAACCAAACAGCATATTCATATTTGGCAGCAACTCAGTGGAAAATCAGGATATCTGCAGATATCTCTGCTTTGCTCGCCACATGTAAGTCAATACATTTTATTTCAGTGAGACATACTTAAGCAAACCAAAGCTGTTAGTCTGGGATACACCAACCTTGTAACTTTCGAACAGGACAATCTGAATTCAAAGCATATTTTCCAAGCAGGTGTAGGAACTGACATGTCACTCAATGAATTCGTTGTATGTGACGATTGCTGCAGTAACTCTCAGTATAGTTTGCTGGTTATAGATGAAACTAGTAAACCGAATGAGGGTCAATAGAAACAAAACTTCAACAAATTTATTCAAAAAGGGCAATGCACCAAAACGCACCTGTGTCAGTATTTTTACATTATGTACAAATTTGCACTTTCATTCAGCGGACACAAAGCACGTGCGTTTCACAAAAAAAAAAAAAAAAAAAAAAATGGAATCAGTCAGCACTAAATCAATGGAAGTGAGCAGGTGCTATGAATGTTGAGGTGTTGAATGCTCGAATACAGCAATATGAACTGTGTGTCGACGAGAAAATTGAAGGGGTCAATGTAAAACTAACATATGTGTGGAATGTAAATGTGATAGCTAAGGCACTTCATGCCCATCACCACTCAGTCTGAACGCACATGTAAGTTTAAACTGTCTCAAAAATGGCCTAGTATACAGCAGCATGTTGTCGAAAAAGTGTAATGTTAAAAACTGTGGTGCAGAAGGCAATTTTACAGAAGTTACTTTTGTGAAAGTTAGGTCAACTGCAATGAGACCAGTATCTCTCAGTAACATTTAAACCAGTAAGTGACAGGCTGAAACAGCTGTCGTGGACTATGGATAAAAGCAGAAATAGGAGTAATGCTGAGTTAAGACAGAACATATGGGGTCATCAGGACAAAACCATATTTGTTATCTAAGCACTCAATATGTTTAACCAAGAAGGCAATAAGAATTGGGAACAAGGAATTTGAAAGATTTCCTAGGCAGTTACAGTTAATAACTCTGAAAATGTCAAATGTTAAAAATATACCCTGAAACTATAAAAAGATGTGGTCCAATATTACACATTACCAATGCATGTAAAACAACGAAAAGATGAATGGAAGTATCATAGAGCAACAAATACAGGATTTTAACTGAACCAGCATTAGCAGCTCCACCTAGTGCAGGTAAAATAGTCGAAGTTCAGTATAGAAGACTGAACAATCTACCTCCGGAGAATATAAATTATGATAATTAAATGAAATCGTAAATCAATTACGACTGCTTACAGTTTCAGCCAGTGCAGAGAATCGAGCTTATCTGAGCTTCGAAAAATATGCATTGTCGAGTAATTGTGGACAGAGTTGTTCATGAGCTTTACAGACCTGCATTCAGAATATTTCTGATAATACGAGGAATGGACTATGTATGGCAGGCGGACCTCTTAGATACACAAGAATACTTACAAACCAATAATGGTTTCATGTACATTCTAATGGTCACAGACACACATTCCAATTTCGCTTGGAGCTTACCTTTGAAGGTAAAGACTGGGAAGGTGGTTTCAGAGGTTTCTGAACAACTGTTGCAGACAGGAGTATATTGACTGCCCAATAACCTTGAGGCATACCACAGAAGTGAATTTAACGAGAGGCATTTCAAAGCAGAACTGGAATAATGTGGGATAAATCACAATTCAACATTCTCCCATTTGGAAACTAGTACTGCCAAATAGTTTAACTGGACAATCAAAAAACTATTGTGGAAGCAATTTAATCTTCAACATAAGTGCAAATGGCTGAACATACAGCCAGAAATCATTGCAAGTATAATCGCAGTATTAACCAGACAATTAAGAACAAAGCTATTGATGTCAGAAACGAATTACAGAAAATCTTTGAACCCAATATGTTCCTCATAGGGCAGGTCATAAAATGTAGAGTGAACAGGGCATTGATGAAATGGCTTAGTTTCTCATCGAGGCTCAACAGCTGGGTGAACACTCACAATTTGCTATGTAATATGAAAAGCAAACCTCAAACCATGCAGTAGTGTGACATGAGTGCTAGGAAACACATCAACAGAGTTGAAGGTGGTATTCTCGAGTATCTGCCATTTGAACTTTGTATCTCTCAATAGAATTTCTGTGGAGCTGGAAAAAATTGAAATAGCGCCTGGCTTATAGTGATAAAGGCTTTAAGGTTCTGGACAATGTATGCAAAAAGCACAACATTGCCTGCACTACAAATAAATATAATCATATTGCAGACTAAATATTCATTGATAAGGCTGCACAGGTATGTCAAGGGATGGATATTGATGTAGGACAACCTATTTCTGCATATGGGGTTGATTAGGCAATGTTTTCTCGAACTTAAATTGGGTACTGGACTAAACTTCAAGCAATAATGAATGCACTTCACTGCACACTAAAGAAGAAGAACCAATGGGGTGTTTAACTGCATCAAATCAGTGGTGATAGCGGCAAAAAGTGCCTTGGGGCAGAAAGAAGGAAGGAAACGATGTGTTAAAACGCCCAGATTCCTACCAATACCGAAGACATCTGGTGGAATAATTTAGTTCCTAATACTTCCATTTGCTGGGCTGTCAGCTCTGGTTACATAAGCTAGGAGAGCTGCTATCATATTCCAAGCAGTAGAGAACGCCCGAAAAAGCGAAAAGCAAATACAAACAGCTAAAAAGCATAATGACTATGGAGGCCATCACTATCGGTTAAGGCCTATATTTAAAATACAGGAAATGGCTTGGGTTGGATATTTTAAAAAGGCCTACAGCAATGGTAATGGAAAGAAGGATTACAAACATGCTTGGAGATTGGCTTAATCTCGTCAGAAAATTTAAAATCACGTGATTTTACAGAGTCTTTATGTAGGATACATTGCTTGAGACAGTGTGGAAATCCAAGAAAAGTGGAACTGTCAATTTAGATGTTGCTGGGGGTATGGAGCTCTTTGTAATTTAAGGCCACCTGAAGAATTGTGTTGTCACTTCAATAGGAATCAGCTGTTGTACAATGTTCGACACTACCATGACTTCAGTTCATACCTGAGGATATTTCTGCCTGATATTGTTCCTCAAAATTGTATAAAAACAAGCAGTATGCAAGTCTCCACATCATTTGAAGCTACGATGAGATGACGTTCACTCTAATCATAATTGGTCTACATTGAAAGCAAATTAATTTCCTGCAATAGATGAGCAGGGGGTAGTGATGTACAGCATTGAGTGGACTGCAAACACACAAAAGCATAGCTATCACCACAGAATTAATAATAAATTGCATCTAGGGAATGGGGAAATTGTGACAATACCTCCTGGACCTTGCAACATCAACAATTCATATGTATACTGGATACATATTTTTAAACGATTTGAGGTACATGCAAATGTTATGTTTAAATCAGAGATGAAAACAAAACACATTGCAGACGTTCGTCAGAAATATTCAACAGGATCGCCACTAGGTTTTTCGAAAAAAGCAAGTGATGATGCATAATATTGGTAAAATGTTTGAGTTATCAACAGGTGGGCACACTGCCAGTCAGTACAATTCGTGTAGAGTGTAATATTGCAACGAATTTTGTACCATGACAACAGATTAGTCCATACTATTTATGCATTTTTTCCTACAGTGGGTCCTGCTTATAAAAGTGAAGAAAATGAAGTCCACGATGAACATGGGCAGCTACATGAAGCCAAGATGGCGAAGGGTTAACAACCATCAGGAACTTGGGAGGTAACCTGAAGTTACACTGCCGAAGCAGAAGCCAAAGGCGAACTCCAGGAGGTAACGGGGAAGAATGGCGTTCCCATACTGGCAGGCAAGGGAGTCATCAAATAAGATGGAATAGGATGAGTGACCAGGTGTGAAAGAGAAATGGCATGCTTATCCACTGAGCAGGACATCATGCCAGTATGACTAGTAGTCCAGCGTCTTCTGCAGACTCTCAACCGGGCTGGTGAAAAAGCAGCCACTGGAGAAACTTATTCCATGATGGAGTGAGTTCAGACAGCATATGATGAACAGAGGTGCAGAGGAATGAAGTAAACACCCACAGTCTAGTTATGAATGGACAAGGGATCACAAGAAATGGAGGAGGGCTGTCTGATCCGCTCCTCTGGAAATACCAACTAGGAGATGTAGGACACTGAGGGATTGGGTACTATGTACAGCCAAGTATGATACATGGGAGGACAAAGGAAGTTTCCTATCAAACATGAGCTCCAGGAATTTCCTGTTTCAGTGAATGAAAGAGCACAAGGCGCAAGATGTAAAGATGGTGTAAGAAACTCATCCCACCGCCAAATACTTATACAAAAGGTTATGGCAGTGGAAAAGTGAAAGCCACTGCCCATGTTCTATGAGAAAAGATGATAGGAATGACGCTGAAGATGCTGCTCAAGGAGACATGTTGACGTAGGACTGCAACAGATACTTGGTGGGAGACAGCCCATAATATGGTTAAAGGGGATAGCAAAGACAATGATACCCACGACGAGCATTCAGGCATCCCGTTTTCCTGGATAAATGTGTGTGACAAGGCCAAACAATATAAACTTTGGGAAAACATCTTTCAAAACTTCCTCTAGTAAATGGTGCAGATGGCCTCTGAAGCCCCACATGTATAGACTACAGATGATACCAGTCCTCCAGCAGATGTATCAGACTTCTTCCGAATCAAATAATATGGCCATAGCCTTATTTCCACAGGGAACCATTCATGATATCGGACGACGAAGTGAAAACATGGTCAAACGCAGAACAGCATGCTCGAAATCCACACTGTGCAGTGCTTAGCAGTTGGGCAGACTCAACCACAAAACCATCTGCCCATGAATCATATCATCCATCACCCTGGAAACACAGCTGGTGAGAGAAGGAAGGCTTAGGTTGGGTATAACAGTGGCTTCACACCAGCATCTAGGAAACATACAATCTGCCCAAATATAATTGTACCTACAAAGGAGAAGGTGCTGACCTACAACAGAATGCTGCAACATCTCAATTTGAACACTGTCTGGCTCTAGGGCAAATGATTGGATGAAGTGAGAGCATGGTCTACATCCCACATAGTAATAGCAACATTGTAGCATTCATGTTTCTGAGAGGATATGAGCTGAGATGCCTCCACTTGTTTCCCTACATAACAGGATGACCGGAGCGGGTAACATGGTCGGGGTTGTAGGGCATGGCTGGGTAGAAGAAGGTGGCTGTTTTTAGAAATCTTCCTATTTTTTATTGTTGGTTCTTCCAATACATTCTCTGGTAGCTCAGCCCCACCGCTCGTGTCATGGTGGAGACGTGCTGATGCACGCAGTCCGGGGAATGCGATGCTGCATTCGGTCAGCAGCTGTGCAGGCGGTAGGTCAGCGGCATGAGGCCCAGCCCAGCTCGCCCCCTGCAGATGCAGCGGCTTGTGACGACGCCGGGAGTCGCTGGTGCAGCAGCGGGCAACGCCCTCCGCCAGCCAGTCCTCAGGGACAGCGTCACTGATGACGACGATGTGACAGTGACCGAATGCCCAATTGGTCGAACCGAATGCCGACGCCCACCTCTGATGCCCTTAAATAGTGCAGGCCGCTGCTGAATCCACCGGTTACGCGGCGGCGTGTTTATTAGAAGGTTCTTGAGGAGTTGGCTAACGCAACCGTGCCACATGCAGCCCGCGCCTGCGTAATTCTGCTAATGCTGCGTTCTGATGGCTGTCGCGCACGTACAAACATACCGATGCTCATTGCAAAACTGTGTCACCTGCATAACGCGCTGGCCGGCCTTTGCCCATCGTTTGCCGTGAGGCTGGCACATCACGCACTGAAACACACTAAATCAAAATTTCGCACCGTATTTCCAAAAAAATAACTCCCTTGTCCTCTACACATGGAAGGCACCGTTATAGTGGGTGGGGCTTGAAATCTCTGTAAAATAGCTGTCCGATGTGTTGGAGATAGCATGGGAATTGACATCATGGTCATACCAGGAATTGGGGAATCGAGTTTGGTCCCAGAGATCCGATGAATGTTGCTCCACACAACAGAAGAGGGAGTGAAACTTAAAATACCTAATAAACGACATTCAGGTAGGTTTTTAGTATCCCGAAAAATGTGACAACACTGCACACACCTCTCTTCAGAATGAATATAACTCACCATCATAGGGTGAAGAGCACATCTCCACCAGTGAAACACATTGCTGCATGCCTCAGTCTACCAGGGACCAGAACATGCTACAGTCAACTTGAAGTACACGGCACGGAACATTCTGCAGCAGTAAGGATAAGTTTTGGAAGATACTTTACCTGGTCATCACAGTTGTGTAAAGGTCGCGAGGGACGAGTAAAGCCTCCAGTCGGCCTTAGAAAGCTGCAAATTGGGTTTGCACTCAGGTGGGGTAAGAGTCTGCGAATAGACAGCACACAGAAAGTGATCATTTGAGTATGTGTCAGAGGGAATGGGCCATTTGAGATGACGGGCAAGCTGGACAGTGCAGAACATGTGGTCTATATGGTAATAAATGTGCATGGAATCTGAAAGGGACATGGGCATTTCACTGGTATGAGAGAGGATTCAGAACGTCAGTTAAGACTAAACCTCTCGGACAGGTTCTCCTAGAGCCCGAAAGCAGATGGCGGGCATTAAACTAATCAAGCAGGAAAAAGGAGTGAGGGAGCTGACAAATGAGCTGGAGCAAGTCCAACTTGGTAACAGCAAATCACGGAGGAGTGTAAATGTTACAAAAGAAAAAAGGTGAAATGAGAAAGAAAAGTGCAGACTGCCATAGCTAGCAGTCGAGTGTCCAATGAGACCGATGACCAACATGGCTCCCCCATGAGGTGGAATGCTGTCTGTGGGGGAAAGGTGAAAGTGGACCAGAAGAAACATGAGAGGTCAAAGGGGTTGTGAGGACAATTTTTATTCTTGGAAGCAGAAAAAAGCAGACACTGCAATTCCAAGAACAGCTGTAATTCCTATTGGCTCGATCTAATGCCACAAACGTTCCATTGGAGAAGTCATAATGGGGATTGGGGAGGAGGGAACAAATGAAGGTTAGTCACCTTGGTAGCTGCTGAGTGCCCACCTTCAAAAATTCACTGCTACAGGGGCAGAGGCTGGAAAATCCTGTTCCATGAGATCTAAATCCTGTTCCATGAGATCTAAAAACATATTGGCACTGTCCCTGGGCCATCCTGTGAATCCCATGGCAGAAAATTGGTAGGCAGCGGGCACCAGCAAAATGGAGGTCAGCCAGGTGAGAGTATATGTGCCAACACCACTGAAGAGGATCTCCTAGTCAAGGAAGGTGAAGACCGTTTGTTTTTGTACGATTTCTTAGAACTTTCTAGTTGCCAGATAAATATCATGTTTTTTAGCTGTAGAAAGTCTTTGCGCGAGTATTGCTTTTGTCCTTTCAGATTGACAGTTGTGTTACAATTTATTTCACCACAAGGGACAAAGATCAGATGGCTTGTTACGCATCTGTAGGAGGAGATGGGGATGCTACTGTGACCTGGGTAACTCCACCACTGCAATACTGAACTTGTGGTCGCAAGTCTGGGTGGGCATATCCCCCATTATGCATAGCATAGCAGCAACGGTACTGTAAATGCGAATCATAAAATTCACAGATTTTGACTAGCTAACAACTGTGAGTGACAAAGTGGAGTTTGATGTCCTTCACTCAGATCTCCTGTATGGTTCGCTCGTTAAGACACATGGGAAATTCATGGGATTACAATTGAGACAGCAGAGAGGAGGAGGAAACTGCTGCCCTCGTGAGCATCTCTGCCAAGAGTAACACATTTGGCCATGTTTTGACAGGATATGTCTTTTATTATAATGTTGACACTTGTAGGAACTCATCTGGTTTGGAATGTAAGGTTGGACCATGATGACTTCATAGCCTGCCTTAATCTTTGAGGCAAACATTACTCAAGCAAACGGTAGAAAAAGAATGCATGTGGGCATTAAGTTTGCATCCATCTTTTCAATTACACAATGGGCCGCAGTGATGCCATGATGAGAGAGATGACTGTGGACTTCTCCCTCTGTGAGGCCATCAAGCATCACAACGTAAAGAACACCATGTGAAGAGTTCAGTTTAAGATGGTTCTCCACACGAACAGGATAGCTCTGGATATGTAATGCTGTAAGCAGTTGAGCTTGAGAATCACAATACGTCTTCAGAAGCAAAGTTGCATTACATAAATGAGAATAGGATTTCACAGAGCCTGCAACTGCAACACCACCTTTCAGAATAATGCACACATTAACTGTAGCAAAGGATGGACCACCTCCAGTACATGATACCATGAGGAACCGAGGTGCAGTTGGGAGGGTCTTCAAATCTTTAGCCTCATTCTGTTTACGTTTAGCAGACACGCACTAAGATGGTGAGCCACTGTAAAAAAAAACAAATCCCCATGATTGCCAACATCTACAATGGCATGCTCCTTCCAAGTGGGGGCACCCTCAGAGGGGGGAATCACCCACCATAAATGACTGTTCACACCTCAGGTCACACCTCAGGTCACACCTCCCAAACTCCTGACAGAGGGACCAATTGGGATTTGGGAAGGTAACAGCTTAGGCAGTTACCCCTCTCTGGGCCTGGACTGTATCAGAGTGTACGTGCGAACCCTACCTGTTGATCCGGAGCTGGGAATTATGCGTTACCTTGTCACCTGTAATGTGTCTCATGAATGGGCCAGCATTCAGGAACACCCCGGGACGCAGGAGAAACAAAGAGAATGAGAATTCACCAGTTAAGTCTCCACAGCCTTACTGAAAGTGGCAGCAGATACTTAAGATTCTTCTTGATGGTGGCCTGTACACTGTCACTACAACAAGCTTGTGTGCTTCCTGAGCACCAATGTGGCACAGCGTTGAAAGAGCTGTTCAACACTATATTCATTAATCTGGAAGGCCAGGAATCAGCTCCAATTTTTGAATATATAGCCACTCATCCTTCCTTCCTACTTTTCTATTGCAGTATGATATTAGCTTGTGCTCATCAAGATGAATCTGTTGAATTTCAGTGATTTTCATGTGACATTCCACCTGAACTTTGGTTTTCCTGTATGGATATTAGACATTCGCTCTACATATTTAGGAACAGTGACATAATGACTGTTGCAGAGAATAGCATTACTGACCATACTGCCTTGTAATGTTGTTGCTTATCACTAATACTGAATAATTACAGTAGTGCATTTTATATCTGAAGTACTCTCACAATTAATAAATAAAAATTTTTATTTCTCGAAAAGTTCTGCAGTGAATTATGAAAACTTACCTTGCACTATCGTATCTGTATCTTGTTGAGGTTTCCACCTGAAATATTTCAAGAAATGTAAAGTGATTTACAAATGATGAGACAGTATATAAATACCATTATATTAACACCCACCAACATGTGATTGGTCCACAAAATGCTGTAACTGAGGCTTGAAAATATCATTAAAGAGGACATGATAAACTGTTGCAGTTAATGAAACAGAATGGTAGTCAGAATTCTCTATTTTCTCCCTTTGTCTTCAGTACTGTAAATAAAAATACAAGCCCGTAATTGAGTTGTAATCATACTTCCTCCAACACTTCACAAAGAAAAGTGACCAAAAACATCTTTAATCTGCCATGCACTTACACCTTGGGTGAAATTTACGTTTACTTTTTCTTATTACGAATTCTGACAGTTGAATCAATCATCGGAAGTGACACATTTGGTCCTTTGTGCTCTGGGCAGCCCAGAGCAACTTGCAGAGGTGAGGAGTGACTTCTAAACCCAACCTTAAGTTCACATCCAAAACTACATACAGGCTTTGACCATTAAATATAGAAACATTAATAAATATTGGCAAACTCTAAATACTTTCAGGCATTGTAAATGGACAAGTTAAACTTGGCACTACAAAATAGTACATTCACAGATGAAGAAATACCACGTTCGGAGAACTGTAGATTCTTCGCAGAGAACACAGGGAAGAAATTCATGAAACTACTCCAGGACCAGGCTCTGTACTCATAAATGGCAAATCTATGTTGCAATTGGCACCAAATTTTTCATTACCTCCAGAAAGACTCTCTCCCTGCAATAATTCAATATATAAATGAGAGGTACACAATCATCGATTTTATTAAATTTTTTATCCTCAAACTGGTACAGAATGGAGATGAGTACATTTTCTGCCTAAACTGCTATTAAACGTATTTATTCACAACTGGAATTTTGACTTATGCCATTCTCAAGTGAGAGCTTACTATGAACTAAGTCAAAGCCATTAAATGTAACATCTGGTGCATGGGGAGTGGAAATTAAGATGTGCAGTATGACATGACTTTGATGGAAATTATTACATGAAGTACTACTATTGTATAGGCATACACATGACAAAGACACTTGTCTTATAATGAATATGGAATTTGTAAACATGGTTAACACAAAGAAAGTGTTGTCTCAAACGGAATTACAAAGCATTCATATGTCACATTGAGCTATTACTTGAGAATCGTGCAACTGCCAAATTAACAATTTTGAATAAATACATTCTGTAACAGTCCAGGGAGAAAATGTTTTCATTTATAAACGGCTGCCTGACTGAGGATATAAGAAAAAAGGAAAGATGGTAAAAAAGGACATTCAGCAAAATTGTTGGCAGCAAACACCCCCCTACCCCCACATATTCCACCAAAAAGATATGAGGTCAACAATAATATGATTTGGGAATATCAGATGGCTTATGTGCCAATAGCAAAGCACAATTCCAAAAAGATGATTAATTTCAGAGTCAGACATAGATACCTGTTGAAATTGACCATTACCACTGAATAATAAGATTCTTGGCCTAGAATAACTGATAACTATGTTCACAGAAGATTCAAGGAAATTCCATGAAAAGTTCAAGGAGAAAACAAAAGCAGAAATTCTACAATGCAAGATATATCAGAAATAGCTTAGACAGCAAGGTCCTATGAAAGGCAAAATGATAAAAGACTAAAGGAGCAAAATACTATTGGAATACATTTGTAAAATTTCAGAAGCCTTATGACTATAAAGCGAGACTGCTTTTATCCAATATTCTTAAAGAATCTGAAATACGAAAGACAACACGAATCCTATCAAAAGAACTTCAGTCTCATTTGAGATATGAACAGACTTTACCCAAGGCAATGGACTAACTCCATTCTTCTTTCAGACCATACTTGAACAAGTGAACACTGAACAGATGGAGCAGTTGTCAGAATCTAATACCAGAAGTTGAATACTATTTAGAAAATGGATAATGTCAAAATTGTCTGTTCAAATTTTGTAGATAACCCAGCAATACTGACAGTGTAGAGAAAGCACAAAACAGATAGGAAGAGAAACAGTAGGAAAAGCATTACTACTCATCTCCTCTGATAAGAAGCAGTGAAGCAGTAATGGCTAACAACAGGACTGCAACATCCCAATCAAATACGAAGTATGGGAGTAACAGGGGAAGACAAAGTTAAGTATCTAGGAGAAGTCCTGTAGCCAAAACTGACTTGCAAGGCAGTCATTTGGCCAGAATACACATCTATCACAAATACTAATTTTAGAATCAACAAAAGATAGTGAAAATTACCACAAAAGAAAAGATATTAGGAAACAGAACACCATCAAAAACATTTAATTTCAGAAGAAATACAGAAGTATAGATAAATATGTAGGAAAATAACTGGAGACAAAATTTGGCAAAGAAGGCTAATGAGTCTTAGGATACTAAAAAGAAAAACTGTGCAGCAGTACTAAAAACTTAAAAAAATAACTCATTGGCTTACAGAAGTGCACAAAGACCTATAAGAAACTTATATAAATAAGCAAGAAATTGAATCAAACCAAATACAGAAACAGAATTGAGTTGATAAATTCTCCGTAACAAAATAGTTCCAAGAAGACAAGATAGTAACTGGACATCAGGAGAGAAGAAAGAAAGAAAGAAAGAAGTGTGCAGATGAAGTAGTAGCATAAAGAAATGTAAAACCTTAGCTGGCCTGTATTGGAGCAGGACAAAAAAATTTTTTTTGTTCCACATTTGCAATACCTTATCAGGAAAGCATAGTGATGGTGTATGTACTACAAACAAATTACAGCAAGGAGGTCAAAGAGTCTCTGCAAATATGCTGGCAACAGTATTCGGAGTATTTTGTTAAGCTACAGCAGTGTTCATAAATATTTTGCAGTTACATTATTATGCTGTCTGTACTGCTTGCATGCAGTCACAAAAGAAAAACACATGGAAGTGTCACTCCATCAAGAGCTTCATGCTGCTGTGGTTTCGTATCTAGTGAACGAACAAGATGGTACAACAACAATGTAAGTATATATTCCTTTAGCTGAAAATTACATAACTTGCCATGATGGTATAGTATTCATTAACTACTATTTCTCACACATTCACTAAGAGATTGTTTACTTGTAGAGAACTAGAAGCATACCAAAACAGAACACTTGCTTGATGTGAGACAAGCTGTTTTGCATGTCTTCAAGATTGGGAGGTAGCAGTCTAGTACTGCTATACAATATGGCATATCACAACAAGTGTGCACAGTCAGTACATGAAATAACAGTAACCAATAAACCAAGGTCAGGTCATGCTTGAAGAAGAGTGAGGAAGAAGGACAGAAAGATTTGTAAGCTATCAGCTGCTGCTCCACGAGAAACATCTCACCATATTAGGGATGATCTCAAGCAACATCATAGACTATGCTGACAAGTCTACTGTAAAAAATCATGTAGTAACAAGTGATCTACATGGTAAATGACATAAACCCACTCATAAATTCAAAAACTAGGGACAGGATAGAGTTTGGAAGTAAAACTCGAACTTAGAATGCCAAAGACAGGTCTAAGATGGGGATGTTTCCAGTACAGTAACATTTTAGAAAATAATATGATTCCATGTAGAAGAAAGAATATGTCAAATAATTGGATATTTCAGTAGGTCAATGATTCTAAACACACCTCTTGTCTATTTTCAAAACAATTCTTTTCTGACCAAAAACAAACTTTTTGGGTGCATAAGCCAAAGCATGGATCTAAATCCAGCTGAATGCCTCTGATATGCACTGAATTGATGTGTTCATGATAGAAGAACAAGAATCAATTTGCTGGTATCTTATTGGACCTATGGTCAGAACTCCCAATTGACGAATTACAAAAGCTTGTGTATTCAATGCCAAATTGATGTGCAGCTGTGATCAAAGACCATGGGTATGCACCAAATAGTGATTTGTTCTTCAGATCCCAAAATACTTTTATTCTTATATAGTGAGACCTACAAATTACTTTTCAGTCAAAAGAATTACTTCTCTCTTGATGTAACATAACCTTATTTAAACTATATGTAGACTTGTACTAAATAGATTACAATTTCATATTTTTCAATTACCCATGGCAGTTTTTTCTATTATACACTTATGTTTATGTAAGTGAAACTAATGCTTTCTATAAAACATTTTTGTGTTACTGTAGTAGAACTGTATTTAGACCCATGGTGAGATGAAATGAGCAAATAGTAAACAGTGGCAGAGAACAAATACTGTTTTGTTCTGCAGATCACTATACGTAACCTGATGACCCTCTGGACAGCAGCAACAATCCTTAAGTACATTGTTTTACGTGAGCTCATCAGATCAAATCAAAATGCATTCAAATAAAATAACTACCATACTTTACAGACTGTAAAGTGCACCTTAATTTTCAAGCAATTTTTAAGAAAAGTACATTTTACCACTTTATCAATAAATTGCAAAGTCAGCCTAAAAATTTCTCAGTTTATAAAACCAAAACGACCTTTAAAAATCACTGAAATTCAATATCTGAACTTCCCTCTTTCCTCCACATCACTGTCCTCTTTATATGTAAGATGGTCTTCACTACTACTGAGAGCATTACTTATGCCATCCTTCGTGAAAGATTTAACTGTGATATTTTCTTTCACCCTAGATCACAACAGCTTTATTGACCGACACACTTATTTGTTTGTAGATCATTTTAATACCCCCTTTGTCATGATTTCATGTTGGGCTTAGTCCATCATCCATTTGTTCCAATCCTCTTCCATATACACCGTAAATACACTGAAGTGGCACTGAAACTGGTCTAAGCAATCGTATTCAAAGACAGAGACATGTGAACAAAGAAAATATAACACTGCAGTCTGCAATACCTATATACGACAAGTGCTGAACCAGCTGTTTCTGCTGCGACAACGGCAGGTAATTAAGATTTAATTAAGTCTGAACGTGTTGTTACAGCCAGAGCATGAGCAATGGGGCATAGCATTTCTGAGGTAGCAATGAAGTGGGGATCTTCTCATGTGACCATTTCAAAAGTGTACAGTGAATATCAGTAACCCAGTAAAACAAAAAATTTCTTACATCGTTGTGGCCAGAAAAAGATACTGCAAGAATGGGGCCAACAACAACCGAAGAGAATCATTCAATGTCACATAAGTGCAATCCTGCAAATTGCTGTAGGTTTCAATGCTGGGCCATCAAAAAGTATTAACAGGCAAACTATTCAACAAAACATCACTGATATGGGCTTTTGGAGCCAAAGGTCCACTTGTGCACCTTTGATGACTGCACAACACAAAGTATTACACCCCACCTGCAACTGTCAATACCGACATTGGACTGTTGATGACTGGAAACATGTTGACTGGTCAGACAAATCTAATTTCAAATTGTATTGAGTGGATGGAAGTGTATAGGTATGGAGACAGCCTCATGAATCCATGGACCCTGCTTGTCAGCAGGGGACTGTTCAAGCTCGTGTTGGTTCTGTAATGGTGTTGTGGGGTGTGTGCTGTAGTTGTATGGGACCCCTGATACATCTAGATATGACTGACAGGTGACATGTACATAAGCATCCTGTCTGATCAGCTGCATCCACTCATGTCCATTGTGCATTCCAGACGACTTGGGCAGTTCCAGCAGGACAATGCGACAACCCACACATCCACAACTGCTACAGAGTGGTTCCACAAACACTCTTCTGAGAAACACTTCTGCTAGCATTCTAATTCCCCCACCATTAACATTATTAAGAGTATCTGGGATGCCTTGCAATGTGCTGTTCAGAAAAGATCTCCGCTCCCATGTACTCCCTTGGATTTATGGTCAGCCCTGCAAGATTCATGGCGTCAATTCCCCCTCCAGCACTACTTCAGACATTAGTTGAATCCATGCCATGTCATGTTGTGGCACTTCTGCATGCTTACTGGGGTCCTACATGATATTACACAGGTGTACCAGCTTCTTTGGCTCTTCAGTGTAGTGTCGACATCAAGAAGTTGCAATTTTGAAGTAAGTCCTCCAGCAATAACAGCAAGCTCTGTATTTAACTGTCTCAATTTCTCTTTCACAGAAGTTTACAAACGACTACTCAAGTGATCTAGCACAAGAAGAGAACTCTTCTTCAATGAAGTGCCTTTCCTTCGCTCCAACACAATCCATAATTTTGTACCGGCCTCAACCATCCAACCCTTGTCATGTATGTGAACAACACCTGCGAGTATTTCAGAAGGTTCTGACATTGTTTAAAACTTGAAAATGATCACTGGATTTAGTTCAGTACCTCCAACACAACATGAAAGAACAATAGTGTAGTGCATTTTTCATGTTCACTTGTTTTTATAGTTACTGTTTTAGCACCTTTCATGGCAACAATTTTGTTACTTGGCACATCAAGACCATCATATTCACTATTTAGCTTAGTTCCACAATTATTTTCTTTCAATGTTGTATAATAGTGTGATGGAATGATAATATTCTCTCTTCGCACCCTTATGGCATTTTATATGACGTTTTGGTCTTGGTTCGCATGCAAAGTCCATGAGGCTTCATAAACCTGTAGCACCAAACATTTTCACCCTTAATATCAGTTAAGCTCCACTGTAGCACTAGCTTACAAGCATATATTCGAGTCATTTTTGTAGCAAATATAGTACCATTTAGATGGTGTGCTTGAATCCATTTCAATATAGAATCATCTATTGGAACACAGTGGCAAAGTTAAGCTGAATGCTGTGTGCTGTCAGTGTAAGATACTAAAATAGAAATGGCCATACTTATAATCAATAACTTGAATTATATAGGTTTACATAAGAAGCTTAAATACTAAATGCAGTGAAATTGTGTGACTAAGAATTATACGACGAAGGAATTTCCAAGCTCGTCCATCGCTACGATAAGTGCCTTAATTTAAATGGCAACTATGTAGAAAAGTAGTATTTAATTGTGGCTTTCATCTGTATATAATAAAAAAAATTTCCAATACTTTATTTTTAATTCCAAAACGTAATGTACTTTGTGGATAGCCCTCGTATTATGCAGTGTGATCAAGAGAGGTCCACTTCAATTGGTATGTGCTACATAGTAACCTCAAGCAAAATGTATGTAAACAAGAAATTATGATCTCACCTGATTTGACAAACTTGTTTGTATCGAAATATTTCCTTGTATTTACTTATTTTAACAGTTGTATATGATGCCAGTTTATCATGTTTTCACTGATATTTAATGTGATATTTATCCAAGAATGTTTGGTAAGCTTCAAAGTGACCAGCATAGGAAGGTGCTTATTTCAAGTTGTTTAGTTTCAATAAAAACAATGTACTTTCAATCACTTATTTTAATTTACTTTTGCATGATGTTTTGAAAATGACTAGCATGGTGTGGTTTCTTGAGGTTATAAATAAGCCGTGCTGCTGTGCCTCATAGTCTTTGGTAATATATTTGTTTCTCACATAGTCTGGGCTAATGAACAGTTACTGCTAAGTCTGGGTAGGTTTTGACAGTAGTTGAACTGAAGTCTCTGGGCAGCCAACCAGTTGTGCCATTTGAACACACTAAAATTGTATGGATGATAGGATTTTGGCATTTTCTCATTACATTCAATTCATTTATGTTTTTGAGACTGAAGAACTTTCACTTTGCACAACTGATAGGTCTTTTTTCTGTACTTTGATGGACAGTGACACAGCATCACTAATCAATTTATATTAACACATAGTTGAAACTTAGATTTTAGTTCTGATGTCACAGTAGCTTATGTAACTGGGGAATCTGCCGAGTATTCTTAGTCACACTATTTCACTGCATTTAGTATTTAAGCTTCTTATGTAAACCTATATAATTCAAGTTATTGATAATATGTATGGCCATTTCTATTTTAGTGTCTTACACTGACAGCACACAGCATTCAGCTTAACTTTGCCACTGTGTTTACATTTCCTTATTATTTCCTTTCCACTGCATTTAACATCTGTTTAAGTAACTTGTTTAATTATGTGTTAACTATTGAAATATATGAATAACTTTATACTTTTAGATGTTGCTTGACTGACAAAATCTACAGTAGACAGCTGGTGGTGTTATCAGGGTATATACTCAGTGCTGAATGGGCCTGACCTATGCATGGGACTGTAGAGGTACATTCCACCATCAGCTTTGTTCACCAGCCTGGAAACACATCATAGTACCAATTTCAGAACATTAATATTATACATCTTGACTGAATTTTCTCAAGTAAGGAGTCAGCTCACAGAGTCAGTAATGCTACTGGCACACAAACTGAAGATAACAAACACAAGGCCAAAATATTCAATTAGCCCTTCCAAATCAATTTCATCATGGAATTTTGTAATGGAGTTTCTCCTTTCAGTACCGGCACCAACATCAAAATGACAGATTTTGAGATGATCAATTTCTGTTGATTTTCTACTGTGTAGCCACTTAATAGAAAAAAAGGGCAACCGGATCATATGAGATGGCTGTACAATACTGCTCATATTACACTGAACTTGTTCCTTCTCTAACGGCAGCTTATAAATGTCTCAGAGGCCATGAAAGTTTTCTACTAACCGGAAAAAGGCTCCAATCAATCATATTCTCAATTAATGTCACCTGATAGATGCACATAATCATAGCAAAATGAAGCATGAGCAGGAATAATGCTGTATGGCATATTTTGGAGTTTTTAGGAAATCGGCAAAAACCATTAATAATATATTGTGTGCAGATGCAGACTGTTGAAAATAGTTGGTTGTGCTTTTTAAAATTGCGCTCAGGATAGGTTTTAGAAAATAAATAACTATTAAAATGGAAAGAGTGTATAGCAACTGATATACAGCATTACAGCAGATCACTCTTTCTCTACTGTGATGATAAGGTTGCCTAGAATCTGAAAGCTTTAAATAAGAAATTTATAACAAGATACAAACTAATATTTATTGTAAACTGATTACTTTGGTCTTAAAAAAGTTATGGAACATGGGTTTGTTATCAAGTTTAGACCCAAATCTGATACATTACACTCAGTTGGCACACTGCATGTTTTCATAAAATGCCTGTATTTTGATTCCATGTCCAATAGATCGCTTTTCTTCTCCTTACAAGTTTCAGTACCCCATTGCAGAGCAACCAAAAACCGCAAGGCATCAGAATTTCTTTACTTCACGTTCACCACATGTTTCAAAGTAAAATATCTTTCACATGGATGAAGTATGCTTATGCCTCACGGATCATCACTGCATAACTTCAACCAGAGCACACCAGTAATTTTCAAAGCTGGTGGCGTTTTGTGAACCAGCTCAATGGATCCTATGCCCTTGAAGTCTTCCATCACCTCCTGAAGTCAGTTTTGAATGTTCTACAGAGGCCTAAGCGCTGACATGCTTCCATTCTAAAGGAGCCATAATTTTTGACACTTTTTTCCTCGATCATTGCAAAGTTCCTGTCACAAGGTAGGAAACTACGACTCGAACATAGAAACTTTTTATGTGGTTCTCCACAGTACTTTCAGTTGACCAGACAGAAATGAAATGCTAAAACTCTTCAGTTATTGTTCTGCCCAACATGGTGGTCAGACCATATAATTAGTTTGCATTCCAAACCTCCTTCAAGCATCACAAATTTAACTGGACAGGAAACTATTTTGGCTCAACCACACCTTGCACCAGATCCATCTTACATGGTTCATGACTTTGGTACTTAACTAAAACAGTCCAACTGTGGCATTTCCAGATTTTAATAGAGAATTTGTTTTATTATGTGATGCATAAAACAATACACCAGGCTGTGTGTTATCAGAAGAGGTGGAAAGTGTAGAACATCCAGTAGCTTACGCTCAAGGCAGCGGAATTCTGCAGAATGAAATTATTCCACAATGGAGAATGAGATGTTAACCTTATTTATAGACTAACATATTTCAAATTTTATCTGTTATGGTAATACATTTAGAGTAATAACAGATCGTGTGGCATTAAAATGGTTGTTGTGGTGAAAGAATCCTTCCCAATAGGTTGACATGATGGGCAGCAAGACTAAGCGAATTTGACATTGAACTTATGCATGAAACGGAGTAAAAGCATGGCAATGCAGATAGCTGAAGCAGAAGAGTAGCAGTATTACATATTACTCAAAATATCAGGGAACTAAAACCCAAGTAGAAGTCTTAGATAGGAAAGTAGTAATGATAAAATGATTGCAGTCTGTAGAAGGCAGCATTTCAGCTAGGAGTAAATTTGTTACAAGAAGGTCAGTATATAAGGGTCCAAGGAAAGTATAGAAGAAACTAACACCAAAGTTGATGCTGGTTTTGGAACCTCAGCACAAAGACTTGCCCATTAATTTGGAGTAGACACCATCAGTGAGAGAACTGGTGGAATTAAAGTTTACATTTCTGTAACAGTAGCAGGGAAACAAGCACATCATGAGTGCTACATAATCTGTACGTAACTCTTCAAGAGGGAAGTAGTGGGGAAATTTGTAAGAGTAAAATCTCAGCAACTGTTGTTGTTGTTGTCTTCAGTCCTGAGACTGGTTTGATGCAGCTCTCCATGCTACTCTATCCTGTGCAAGTTTCTTCATCTCCCGGTACCTACTGCAACCTACATCCTTCTGAATCTGCTTAGTGTATTCATCTCTTGGTCTCCCTCTACGATTTTTACCCTCCACGCTGCCCTCCAATGCTAAATTTGTGATCCCTTTATGCCTCAAAACATGTCCTACCAACCGATCCCTTCCTCTAGTCAAGTTGTGCCACAAACTTCTCCCCAATCCTATTCAACACCTCCTCATTAGTTACGTGATCTACCCACCTTATCTTCAGCATTCTTCTGTAGCACCACATTTCGAAAGCTTCTGTTCTCTTCTTGTCCAAACCGGTTATCGTCCATGTTTCACTTCCATACATGGCTACACTCCATACAAATACTTTCAGAAACGACTTCCTGACACTTAAATCTATACTCGATGTTAACAAATTTCTCTTCTTCAGAAACGATTTCCTTGCCATTGCCAGTCTACATTTTATATCCTCTCTACTTCGACCATCATCAGTTATTTTACTCGCTAAATAGAAAAACTCCTTTACTACTTTAAGTGTCTCATTTCCTAATCTAATCCCCTCAGCATCACACAATTTAATTTGACTACATTCCATTATCCTCGTTTTGCTTTTGTTGATGTTCATCTTATATCCTCCTTTCAAGACACTGTCCATTCCGTTCAACTGCTCTTCCAAGTCCTTTGCTGTCTCTGACATAATCACAATGTCATCGGCGAACCTCAAACTTTTTATTTCTTCTCCATGGATTTTAATACCTACTCCGAATTTTTCTTTTGTTTCCTTTACTGCTTGCTCAATATACAGATTGAATAACATCGGGGAGAGGCTACAACCCTGTCTCACTCCTTTCCCAACCACTGCTTCCCTTTCATGCCCCTCGACTCTTATAACTGCCATCTGCTTTCTGTACAAATTGTAAATCGCCTTTCGCTCCCTGTATTTTACCCCTGCCACCTTCAGAATTTGAAAGAGAGTATTGCAGTTAACATTGTCAAAGGCTTTATCTAAGTCTACAAATGCTAGAAACGTAGGTTTGCCTTTTCTTAATCTTTCTTCTAAGGTAAGTCGTAAGGTTAGTATTGCCTCACATGTTCCAACATTTCTACGGAATCCAAACTGATCTTCCCCGAGGTCCGCTTCTACTAGTTTTTCCATTCGTCTAAAGAATTCGCGTTAGTATTTTGCAGCTGTGACTCATTAAACTGATAGTTCGGTAATTTTCACATCTGTCAACACCTGCTTTCTTTGGGATTGGAATTATTATATTCTTTTTGAAGTCTGTGGGTATTTCGCCTGTCTCATACATCTTGCTCACCAGATGGTAGAGTTTTGTCATGACTGGCTCTCCCAAGGCCATCAGTAGTTCTAATGGAATGTTGTCTACTCCCGGGGCCTTGTTTCGACTCAGGTCTTTCAGTGCTCTGTCAAACTCTTCACGCAGTATCTTATCTCCCATTTCATCTTCATCTACATCCTCTTCCATTTCCTTAATATTGTCCTCAAGTACATCGCCCTTGTATAAACCCTCTATATACTCCTTCCACCTTTCTGCCTTCCCTTCTCTGCTTAGAACTGGGTTGCCATCTGAGCTCTTGATATTCATACAAGTGGTTCTCTTCTCTCCAAAGGTCTCTTTAATTTTCCTGTAGGCAGTATCTATCTTACCCCTAGTGAGGCAAGCCTCTACATCCTTACATTTGTCCTCTAGCCATCCGTGCTTAGCCATTTTGCACTTCCTGTCGATCTCATTTTTGAGACGTTTGTATTCCTTTTTGCCTGCTTCATTTACTGCGTTTTTATATTTTCTCCTTTCATCAATTAAATTCAATATTTCTTCTGTTACCCAAGGATTTCTATTAGCCCTCGTCTTTTTACCTACTTGATCGTCTGCTGCCTTCACTACTTCATCCCTCAAAGCTACCCATTCTTCTTCTACTGTATTTCTTTCCCCCAATCCTGTCAATTGTTCCCTTATGCTCTCCCTGAAACTCTCTACAACCTCTGGTTCTTTCAGTTTATCCAGGTCCCATCTCCTTAAATTCCCACCTTTTTGCAGTTTCTTCAGTTTCAATCTGCAGTTCATAACCAATATATTGTGGTCAGAGTCCACATCTGCCCCTGGAAATGTCTTACAGTTAAAACCTGGTTCCTAAATCTCTGTCTTACCATTATATAATCTATCTGATACCTTTTAGTATCTCCAGGATTCTTCCAGGTATACAACCTTCTTTTATGATTCTTGAACCAAGTGTTAGCTATGATTAAGTTATGCTCCGTGCAAAATTCTACAAGGTGGCTTCCTCTTTCATTTCTTCCCCCCAATCCATATTCACTTACTATGTTTCCTTCTCTCCCTTTTCCTACTGACGAATTCCAGTCACCCATGACTATTAAATTTTCGTCTCCCTTCACTACCTGAATAATTTCTTTTATCTCGTCATACATTTCATCAGTTTCTTCATCATCTGCAGAGCTAGTTGGCATATAAACTTGTACTACTGTAGTAGGCATGGGCTTTGTGTCTATCTTGGCCACAATAATGCGTTCACTATGCTGTTTGTAGTAGCTAACCCGCACTCCTATTTTTTATTCATTATTAAACCTACTCCTGCATTACCCCTATTTGATTTTGTATTTATAGCCCTGTAATCACCTGACCAAAGTCTTGTTCCTCCTGCCACCGAACTTCACTAATTCCCACTTTATCTAACTTTAACCTATCCATTTCCCTTTTTAAATTTTCTAACCTACCTGCCTGATTAGTAACTGCAAAAGACAAAGGAAGACAAGTAGAAATGGAGGAAGCAACATCACAAAAATGCCACTGGGAAAAAATCACCATCTGTCTGGGTATGGTAATATGAGTGGGGCAGGATTCTTGTACAGTGAAACTGTTAGAGGAAAAGGAATGCAATAAGGAAATGGTCAAGCCAGAATTGTACTTTCAGCAGGTCAAGGCACAATGGTTGTACTCTAGCTTTGTCAAGATGGTAGTACCAGCTAGTTGTTTCAAGAAGCAGACGGGTACATCAGCAAAGAAACTAGAATGGAAGGTGAACGCTTTCTTATTAAATGGAACAGCGTGCAACATAATGGAGCCTAATTCTGCCTGTCTGCCATGATTTCACGGATAACTCCTTTGAGTATTTCCCAGCTGCATTTGGAGCCCATGGAAATACCACCTACCACAAATCTAATCAGCTTGAACCAAACTGTAGGTCCAGAATTAATGTAATCTATAAACTCACTGCAGAACCAGCAGGAGGGACCGGTCTCCCTGGAAACCTTATTGCAGCATGTAAATTCATATTGTGAAAATCAGCATCAGAATGAGACAACACCGATTATTGTCATACGAACTACTGCAGTGGCACTTGTTCTGCTGAGCCTGATGTTCTTTTGGAACATAAAAGACAAAGAACACGACTGAGTTCGGACCCAGCCATAGTTCAGATTACACTGGGTTGGATAATCCAAGCATAAAAGCAGCAGAATGAAGCAGAATGCACTGTGATATAGTATGAAGAATAATCGATTTATTTTTGCTTTTATGTGCGGACTATAGAGTTAGAAAAAACTGTGCAAGAAGCATAGTAATGAAGTTAAGTTCCATGGTGGTTGAGTTGAGGTGTAGGACAAGGGGACCTAGGGAAATGTATAACATTCCGTGAAAGAGTTAAGGTAACTAATTTGTAGAATTATATTTAAGAGGCAAAATAAGGCAGGAAATACTGGTCCCCAGTAGCTCTGGTGTAATGGGTAGTATGGTTTGGTCAACCTGAGGGACAGAGTTTTGATAAGAAGAAGGCCGATGTAGCATATTGACCATAAATGGTCAAAAAATATGCCAGAGCAGAAGTGAGTTGAAACAGAGCCATCTGACGATGGGTGAGAGTGTTATGAATTACAAAGCAAAACATGGCCTACTTGCTTTGCAAAGCAGAGCCCGCTGGGCATAGTATAGCAACAGCCAATCCTGCAACTTGCTAGATGGAAGCTTTTCCCCACTTGCCGTCACAGAAGTATTTATAATGCATGCCTTAAACCCTTAACAAACATAGTCTGGAGCGTAGAAGTACTCAGCGGTTCGTATACTACATGATTCTTGTCCCACTATCACAGCCTATGCCACATGCCTGTGACACCCACAGTGACATTGCAGAATGCAGCACGGGGTCCACTATTCTAACACAAGACAGGGCAGCCTGCCCTGAGTGACAAGCAAGGTGCCTGCTCATTCTAGACATTGCCTTCTGTAAAGATGTGTCGAAGGTACACATACAGCAGGTCTCTGACAAAGGTCACTCTGTCAAAGCCATCTGCACACAGTTTGCCTTGATACAACACACCCAGTGGATGCAGCAGCTCACATGCCACTTGCCGTGCAGTAATAAGGCGGTCTGTTGTGAGCTTACAGCCAAATAACAGTCCTCTCATCTGAAATGACACATGGTCAGCCCTGCCCTGGACTTTGGGATACAGCTTCTGTCTCTATGAATTGTCACCACATCGAAGAAACAACCAAACGATTCACACTAAGCTATCAGGCCATATCCATTTTTGACTGTCCTGCTTCCTTTCTTTCTATGGCCCTCCACTGCTGAGTCTGGTAGGCATATTCTCTGTGTCATACTGCACTGTATGTGGCTGTGTACATGGCATTTGTGGATGTGGGGCTACTCAACAAACACTATCTCGTTTCATAGGGGCCCCAACAACACGGTATAGTTGTCATATGGCAGGAATGCCACCTTCCATGCAGAATGTGACTGTACGGTCATCTGGTTGACGATTTGTAGGATTGTATTGTGAATTAAACACAGGACAAGGAAGTTGTGATTTGTTGCTTTAATTTTTGACCCCAGTGTAGTTTTGAGCATTTGCATTCAGTCGTCAATTTGCACATGTCCTTCTTTACTAGCAAGCCAATGACGAATGGCTCTATCTGGTGGAGGAGGACCAAAATGCCACTCAGCTGCTCTGTTTCCATATTGTTCTGCTTATGATATTACCTTCAATTTATAGCCCACATCATATGAAACCTCTATTTTTTCCCTCTAGGAAAGTACTAAAAAATACTCTTCTGCTTCCGATAACACAAATCACTAGTTCAAGTTCACTGGCACTGTAAACTGCAGTGACACATCACATCATAAGCTAGACAGTGTTCTGGATCTGTGATGGCAGGGCAGGAGGGGGAGCGAGTTAGTAAGCTCGTGGAGCCCCACAACTCGTGTTCATCGCATCAGTGCACTACTGCTGACAGTTGAATCCAGTGTTGCCAGATAGAGAGAGGTTTCCCACAGCATTGAATATATGGCCCCTTTTAAGCCTGTCAGGAATTTTAAATCAAACACTGGACATTTTTATATTCTTCTTCTGTAGTAGTGCTACAGCCCTTTGTGAGCCTTGGCTCCTTCAACAATCTTCCTCCACACTTCTTGGTTATTTGCTGCTCTTTTCCACCACCGGACTCCCATTTGGTGATATCCATTATTACTTCGTAGATCCATCTTCTTCTAGGTCTCCCTTTTCGTCTGACTGAATGGATCATACCTTTCATCATTTTCTTCGGAATCCTATCCTCTGCCATTATCTCCAAGTGTCCTAGCCATCGTATTCGCTGTGATTTCACAAATTTTATTATGTCCCTGCCTTGTATTAACTCTTGTAATTCGGCACTGTAGCATATTCTCGAGCCTTCTTCCTCCCTTATTGGCCCATAGATTTTGCGTAGTATTTTCCGCTCAATGCCTGTTAGTGCATTTTTATCGTGTTCTGTCAATGTCCATTCCTCTGAGCTGTATGTGATAACTGGGCAGACTAGGGAATTATATATTAGCAGTTTAGTTTTTCTTGTAACAAGGCTATTTTTGCAAAGCTCCATATTTGCAAAGTAAGCTCTGTTTCCTTCTTGTATTCTTTCCCTTACAGCCTTTCCAATACTGTTGCCATTTGTTATTAGGGCTCCCAAGTAGTTAAAAGAGGACACTCCATTGAAGCATATCCCATTGATGTTTAGGTTTTTAGGGGTTCTTCTGGCCTCAGATTGTGACATTACCATATATTTTGTTTTGTTTTCATTTACTATGACGCCAATTTTTAAGGCTTCTGTTTCCATTGCCCGGTATGTTACTAGGAGTGTATTGGTATTTCTTCCTACTATAATAATGTCATCAGCGTATGCACATATCTGGCTAGTTTTCATAAATATGGTGCCTCTTTTGTTGATTTTATTTACTACACTATGCAGGGCTATATTGAATAGTACAATGGAGAGACTATCCCCTTCTTTCACACCTTTAATAAAGTCAAAGCTTTCACTCGTTCTGCTAAGAACCTTTACTTTTGCTCTTGTTTCTGTCATTGTCAGTCTGATTAGTCATTAATTTAGCACGTACACCAACTTCTTTCAGTACTCTCTACAGTTCTTGCCAATTTATGGTGTCAAAGACTTGTTTGAAATCGATGAATAGGAAATGCAGATCTATATCATATTCATAGAACTTTTTCATCATTTGTCTTATCACAAATATTTGATCAGTTGTTCCTCTGCCTGGTCGAAAGCTATACTGATATTCCCCTAGTATGCCTTCTGCACACTTCTATATCCTTTCGTTTAATATACTTGTGAAGATCTTATAAGCCGTACTTATGAGTGTTACACCTCTATAGTTTTCACATGCTGTTCTGTCCCCTTTCTTATGAATGGGGACTATTACTCCAATTTTCCAATTATCTGGCATAGTTTCTGTTTCCCATATATCTGATATTAATGTGTGCAGTTCCTTTAATACAGCATCACAACCAGTTTTTATTAATTCAGCAATTATGCTGTCTTCCCCATGGGCTCGATTGTTTGTTGACTTGTGCACAGCCTGGGAGACCTCTTGTAGTGTTGGCTTTCTTGCCTCATTGGTTTCATTGTCTACTTCCAGCTCCACTCTTCCCTCCTGTGTGGCTGTCTATTCTTCTTCTAGGCTGGTGCTTAGTGTATCTTTGAAATAACCTGCCCATCTTCCCACTATCTGTTCTTCCTCCCTTATTTTCCCATCTGTACTGGAACAGGCCACTGTTTTTGGTTGGAATCTATTCTTCATTTTGCCTATGGCATGAAAGAACTTTCTTATTTCACTCTGTTCCTTTAGTTCTTCTAGTTCTTGAATTTCTTCTTATTCCACTCTCTTCTTTCTCTTGCACAGTCTGTTAGCTCTTCTCCTTAATTCTCGATATTGTTCCACATTATTTCTGGTTTCCCTCTGTAGCACTTTTGTTCTTGCCCTGTTCTTTTCCTCTATTGCTGACCTGCAATCTTCATCAAACCATTCCTGGTTTCATCTGTTCCTTCTTATGCCTATTATTTCCTCTGCAGCATTCTTAATGGCTTTTCAAACCTGTTCCACCTTTCATCTACTCCTACTGTGGTCTCTTCATTGCTCAACTTTCTGCTTAGTACTTCATCAGGGATGTTCAGTTTGTATTCCATTTCATCATCTTTCCCATTCTGTTGCCATTTGTTAGTGGCAGTTTCTCTCTCAAGACTGATTTCATCACAAAGTGGTCTGAATCACAGTTTGGTCCTCTGCAGCTCCATACAGCCGTAACTAACGTGGAGTGGCATGCAATCACTAAAATGTGGTCAATCTGATTGACTACTCCATTGGCTGCAGACTTCCAAGCACCCAGAAGGTTCCTTTTGAGTGGAAAGGGGGTACTTTTAATAATCATATTATTCCTTGCTGCGAATTGGCGTAGTTAGTCTCCGTTCTCATTGTTTTCTTCATGTAGTGAATATTTTCCAGAAACTCCATATGGATGTTCATGCCTCCCTATTTTTGCATTAAAATCTTCTATTACTAGCATTAGGTCATATTTAGTTACTGCACAGCATACTTTTTCCAAGTCTTCGTAGAACTGTTCTTTAATTATATCCTCTTTTCCCTCTGTTGGTGCATGTGCATTAACTATTGAGATATTCCTAAATTTACCTTTTAGTCTGAGTCAGCACATCCTTTCATTAATGGGTTCAAATTTTAGAAGGCTTTTCCTAACTTCTCTAGTTATTATAAACATTGTACCAAGTTGGCCTGTTCTTTCTTCTGGTCCACTATATACCAATGAGTACTCAGGTTTATCTATCTGCCCATTCCCCTGCCATATTATTTCCTGTAGCCCTACAATATCATATTTAAATTTTAAAATTTCATTGGCTATTTTTATATTAGTTTTGAGTATAACATACACCAGAAATTTTTAGGCAATTTTTCGAAGTAAAAAAAGTCTTACTCCATAAAATATGGTATGCTTTTGTTGTCTCTAACATATAAGAGCAAACTGATGTTTCCTTGTGAGTGACACTCTTTGGGTCTCTGTGACCTGCCCTTCTTTCCTAACCTTCCTGTATCTATTACTAACTCTTGAAGTTAAGTGAAGGCCAGCCATTTTGTCTGACAAATTTGTAGTTTTGAGCCATTCCAGAATGTAAGCTCGAGAGTAAAATATAATTTTCTAAGCTTTATCTTTGTTTTTGCCTCAGGCTTCATCTGTGATATCTATTTTCCTGTCTGAGGAGGAAAAAGGCAAATAATTTCCCAAATCTATTTTTTGAAAGCTAGAAGTAGAGTTACAATGATAGGAAGTACATACCTAATGTACTGATCAGTATGACACTTCCTGTGTACCGACTTGAACTACATTGATTATGTTACAAAATACATTTTGTTTTGTTACAGTGTTAAAGGAATTTAAATTCATCATGTTTGATGCCAGATATGGAACTAAAAAAGCTGATTAAGTTGTGAAATCCACAGAAGAATTTAACATCAAGTATTCTTACTACAGAGAAGGTAGGTCAGGAACAAAGTTTACATTTTTTGTTAGTTAACTTTAACCTAAACAATTTTTTTAAAAAATGGTGCTGTAAAGCAAAGATTTTATGGGGGAATTATTTTGTGGATGAAACAATGAAAGTTTCATTTGCTGAATACTTTACATAGTAATACATCTGTATATGAAGGCTGGTGCATTGTTACACATTATTATTAATACTAGCTTTCTGATAAATATAATGGATAGTAAATTGGAGATATATATATTATTCCAAAACTAAGCAAATCAATTACAATTGGTTCAATGTAGAGAAAAAGACAAGAAAATATCACAAGATTTCAGAAGAAAGGAAAGACAGCAACTTAGCAAATGTCTCAATTTAAAATAAAGGAAGAGGAAGAAAGAGTTGTGAAGAGTTTGTACAAAGAAAGTAAATGCAAAACAACTCATGTCACTGGAGTGTCATCATCAGAACCCTGTTTAGGTTAATACTAATCCCCCTAAAACTTTAAGAAAAGCAGGAAAAGATAGCTACACCCAGACAGCCCAACATGGAAATATGCAGTAACAAACAAATTAATTGTACCAGTGCAATAACTTCCATAACTAGTAACCAAACATTAACAACACAAATTGAATAACACAGTTTCAGAAGAAGAGAGCAAACAGTTGAGTTTTTTTTTTTTTTTTTTTTACGGCGGAGACGACAATCGGTCAAGCACCTGACAGATGGGATACTAAATTATTTAAAGATCCTGAGAGTAAGATGCAGAGAGTTTTGCAAAAACACTAAATAGTATTTTCAGCTCAGGGAGCTTATAAACAATTTTAGGCAGACATTCAAATGATACAAATAACAAATACTTTCATGCATTACACATTTTGTTGGTTTTGAATACACCTCTGATTATCTGGTGAATGCACTGAAAAATGACACAGAAAAGAGCATTTTATCATGAGGTAAGGAGTTACTGGAACATGTAGACTACTGTCAATTCATGTGTACTGTGAATTCATGTATAAAGCATAAAAACTGTAACTACTAAATTTCACTCCAAATTAAATAATGAAGTTGACTGACAAAAAAATAAAATGGAAAAAATGGACTGATGTTGACAGGCAACAAAAATATACAGAAGGTAATGGTACCACTGGTGATGCAGTGTCAGAAATTGATAAGCAAATGTTATATTTCACTCCTTCATTAAAAATTCACAATCTGCTGAACTGGAGACATGTGCAAAATGGATCTCTCAAATCTGGAGATCTACAGACAGGCTTTGTAGATAATGTTTCTCTGATTAATGAAGACAAGTTAAACTGCTCATTCATCACATGAACAGGTTCAGGCTTCATAGGTTTTGCCTGGATGCTGCGGAAACATTTCATCACGCCATCATCACTAATGAGATCTAACACATGTTGCTGTGTGCTCATACAAATCAGAGCTGATGTAAAGAAAACCATCTCATGTCTCGAAAAAGTTGACTATCTGTTGAGATGGCTGTACTTCCCTATTGGAAAACAAGTACACATTATCCACTTTGTGTTCGGAAGTATTTAAAGCGGAAATGGACTGTTATTCTTTGCTGCATGTCATGGTGAACTTGTGATGGATGCTATTGGTGGTGCAATGAGGAGAGGAGTGTGAAACCAGATGAAACACAGAAAATGGTATGCTGACTGAGCTACAGATTTTTATAAATGTGCACAAACTCAGATTCAAGCAAAAACCATGTTTTATGGTACTGAAAGATGGTTTCTGGACAACTGAGTGAGCATAACTTACATTCAGGTCAAACCTTTTGCTCATTTTCAAAACTATTATTATTTTCTAACTTAAGGTATCATAATATTCTTGTCAAAACAAGCTTTAAGTTTGAAAAAAATCAAACAACTTCTCATAATTCCGGATGCAACCTATCAAAGATGTTCTGGGTATTCAGAAGAATAAAATCATTCTTTCAGGGAATCAAATGCAGCAATTGAAGACACAATTGCAACAGATGCTGGCAAGGATGTGCATGTTAATCTGATAAATCCTGGATTGTTTGTCACTGTAGAAATTTTAAATGAGAAAGGTATAAAACAATTTCTATGGCATCTCTGAAAATGCAGAAGCTATGGTAATGTTTTTCAAACCCATTGCAAAGCCTACAATTTATTCACAAAGTACAAAGTGACAGCACTGTTTGTTAGAACTGAAAAAATTTGAACATTAAGAAAATGAAGTATAATGAAAAATTGAAAAACTCATGTTTTAAAATTGTACAATTTATGTATAGTTTTAGTTTTTTAGAGTATAAAAAATTGCATTGAGAATGATGCTATTTGCATGAGTCATGTACAGAATCTATTGTGTCCAAAATGCAATTAGTTTTTTACTTTTATCTTTCAGATTTCAAGTTTTATGTACACTTATTGCAGGCCTAATTTAACCCATTCCGTATGTATTTGTATTTTAAAAGAAGGGTGCAATTCAAACAATTTCTGATTTAAATATAATTCCAAAAAAGTCTTTCAGGAGCTATCTTTAATTCCACACAGCCAATTGTGTAAACACATTGTCAATCATTTACAAAAGGAAATGTTAGTGTAACAATTTATGAAACTCACTTTGCATATGTGTGATTGCCCAAGAGGAAACTTGGAATCACTCTATCCTCAGCTGAATTGTACGTTTGATTCAACTGACCTTTAATGAGTAAGTATACGGTTGTTTTCCATTAAGAAATAATTGTATCTCTATCCGCTGCAACTAACAGGCCTACTGATCATACAAAAAATTCAAATTATTTCCAACATCAATTGGTGGATATTTAGTAGTTCAGTCATTTTTACAATGATGTAAAATTTATCAACTACTTTACAGGTTCTGTCAATTCTTCATTGTATTTTCTTCATACAAAATTACTTTTAGAAGCATGCTCATTTTGATAACCTACAAAATACATCAATGTACTATCTGTGTTGTTCATTAAAATTGTCCACACCAATACGTCAAAACAAGAATAATTAGCTTTCTGTCACAACAGAGCTGACCCACACACTACTACTCAAAATGTTCTAAGAATCAATGGTGCACAGATTACAGTCATCTCCCAACAGAGCCACATCCTTTTATGACAAGAGATTAACAATTTTCTGATATTTACTCAGCCACAACATCACTTGGGGATCAGAATTATTTTGAGAAAGTATTAAATCCTTTATAAACTTGGCAACTCAAGACAATAATATTCATCATCGAACACTTAGCACACATGCACTGAGTTAACTGCATTCGGAAAGGTATGTACAATACCTAACTGTGTTTGCAATATCTGTACCCAGACACTGGGCTCAACAGACCAAGTATTATTTTGAACAATATACATACTGGTTAGACACAGATGAAAGGAAACAGTTTACCAGTAAAATGAAAAAAAAAAAAGTTGTGCATATGCATCCATTTGCAGCAAGTCTTTGATTGTTGTATGGTTCATAATATTTTTCAGTAAGTTTAATAGTTAATAGACACTACAGATACAAATAAGAGAGACCTTAATAATCAATGAAATGTTCTCCTTCACTATTTACAGCAGTCTCCCAATGCTGGGGCGACTTTGTATCTGTAACTGTGGAAGTCACATGGTTTTTAAAGCGAAGAACTCGTTGAGCTAGGTTCAGTGTGAATTTTCATCTGGAAAGGAAGTTTCTTGAAGGTTGTTCAATAGAGAGCAGAAAAGGAGAAAATCTGCGAATGCTAGATCAGGTGAATAAGGTGGGTGTGAAATGATTTTAAAATCCAACTCATGTGTACTGTTTTTTGTCAGGGTAGCATATTGCGGGCGGGCTTTATCCTGGAGTAGTGTCTTCCTAGTCGTCTTTCATGTACTGGATCTGCAACACATCTCAGTTGTTGACAAATTTCAGCAGTAATCAGTGGTTACACCTCCTTGAGGAAGCAATTCACGGTAAATCACTCTGGATGAACAACATTATCTTTCATGGATGCTTTTTGCTGCTGTTTTGTTTGGGCTCAACCATTCTCTTTTTTTCCTTATTTTAGCACAAAGCCACCATTTCTGATCAGCATAATGATACAGGGCAGGAATGGTTAGTGTTGTTCACAAGCCAACTGATGACAATCAAGCACAGATGGACATCGATTTTTGTGATTTTGGTGTAATGCATGTGGTACCTATACACCCTATTTTTGAGTCTTCCCCATCGCAGGCAAATGTCAGAAGTTCATGAAATGATCAAAGTTCATCGAATTTGCCTGTTCTCAAGTACAATGACATGGATCACTGTGAATTAATGCATTTAAATGATCTTAATCAAATCCCAAATGTAAGTCACTAATAGCAAAACAAGTCTCATTAGAATAAAAAAAACATTTTCTTGCAAAGCTCTGTCCAATGGCATTAAACACAAACAGGGCACAAATGTTTCTGGCTGCCTCCACTGCTGTTACCCCTCTATAGAACCCAAGCAGATGAGTATGTCAACAGTGCTCCTATTTCTCAACTTGGCACTCCACTTTCTAAAGACTATAGTTCCACTCAGTATCTGCAAATGACAATATATAAACTCCAAGACCAACAGTGAACATGCCATGAAGACAATTTCTTAACAGTAGCTGAAAACATTGGGGAGAAAAAGTGACAATTGAAATTAGATCCATGGCACTCAGTCAGGAAGTGTATACTTGACCAGCCATCAATTTCATCAGATGAATGGTCAAATCAATCACAGAAGCAAGAACTCTTCTTGTAAAGGTCATAACCATGTAATTAGTAAAATATTGTGCTGACTTTACAGCATGACTGAAATATGCAGTAGAAGTGGAGAAAACTTACTGGCATCACATTACAAACTTAATCTCCCTTTACTCGAGGAAACTAGGTTTAAAAGAATTACACTTACAAGAACTAAATCTTAGCTTAGCAACAAAAAACAAAACATTCATAGTAGAAACAGCCAGGAGAATAATAGAACATGCTTGTGACTGGTTTACAGGCAACACAACAAATATTCAACCTTTATACTTACAAAAACAAACATCATGCAATTCCAAACAAATCCAAATGACTTATAGATAGAAGGACATATCAATGACACACTGGATGAAAATCCATGAGTGAAGTTCTTAAGTATTCGGATTGATAATAAATTAAGGAGGCACCAGCATGAGAACAAGTTAAACAAAAAGCTCATATCTCTCTGCCTTGCAATTATAAGTGTTCCTCCTGAGTGTCAACTTGCAGGAATGCTTTCTAGCATGCTTTCACTCAGTCCTATCCTATAGGATAATCTTATAGGGCACTACGATTTATCCTATACAACCATGTAGTAGGAATGTGATGTGAACACCTTGCCCAAACCTCTTCATTGACCTAGGGAATCTTGCACCTACCTATCACTACAGAACACTATTTGACAAGTTTACTGATTTGTTGACCCCACTTCAATTTGAAATTCAAGCAGACACAAAGGAATTTTATGCAGTGTGTTTCACTTAGTGTATGACCAACTGTCTACTTCTTCCAGCAGCAAGTCATTTCTGATTGCTTTAAAATGTACAAAATGAATCCTCGAGGGATAAGACTAACTGGTAGCTGTAACAATAATAAGGGTAATGTGCTGTATGCACTATAGGACAGGAAGTTTGTTGGTAGTAATCATGATTTATTATTAAACATATGTAATGCGATTAACAGTTTAGTGATATTAACACTGAACTGACTCTGAAAATTAGGGAATTCTGTAACAAACCGATGGGAGTGGAAAATATTAGGGAACACACAAAAGGGCCAAACACAGAAGAGATGAAAAAATGATCAAAAACATAATTTTTCATATGGGTGGTGTACCATTGCATACCTTCACGAAGGAGCACTTCTTAACAAGAAGGTGCCCAAGGGATTGATCAACTATAAGGGGCTGCAGATCTGACCTTGAAATTTGCTTCGCTTCTCAGTATGGTATCTTTTTTATTGGTGGGTGTTTGTGAAAGGCTCCACCTATGTGCATCCTCTTCCAACAACTTTGAACTATGATGCTACATGGCAACAGCAGTAAGTTTCCTAAACTGACATGATTACAAATGCATGGATGAAGTCTATCGCCTGGATGCTTAAATGTGTTCAAAAGAGTTTTGATATTTGTGATCAATAAATGACGAAACTGATCCTAAAGACAGCTGTGAAAAGCACCTTGATGTTGTATGTGCACGCATATAAATTGTTCACAATGGGAAAAATCTTTGTTTCTTTGTAAATAAAGGCTTCTCAGGTATCTATAGAAGTACAAAACTGACCCCAATTCTGTACCTTTACTTATGACAAAGTTATAGCCTTGTGAAATCTGATGATTTTAAACACCCTGAGGAATTGCTTATACAGATAGAATCTCTTTCAGTAAGTTATGATAACCTTAATTTGTCTTGATGAGTTTCAATAATAATAATAATAATAATAATAATAATAATAATAATAATTACCCAAAAGTTCCTAAATGCAATGTAACATATACCATACAGTTAAAAGGAAGTCACGCTTGATCAAGGTCCACGTCACTTTCCATTTTTAACCAGACATAATGTATGAGAAAGGAAAGAAATAATAATAAATTATTATTTCCATTTTATGGCCTCCATTGGACCACTCTCGCCAACTTTCTACAAAGAATTTTTCAGTATCCTGTCAGCCCAGTACTTGTTCATTCTCTCAAGTCTCATTCTTCTGTCTTCATCAGGAATCACTCTTCCTATTGTCTGTCTGTTGATTCTCATTTGCAGTCTGGTTTGTTTGTCTGTGAGTTTCCAGATTGTCAGTTTTGTTTCTTAGGTCTTGAAATGTTATCTGTAGCTCATCCATATCTTCCTTGATTTCTGTAATCCACTTAATGTTGCACTTACTATTCCACAATTTTTCTATTGGCCTCCTGGTGATCCTGTTCTCTGGTGTTCTTATTACATGTCCAAAAAATGAAATTCTTTCTTCCCGATTGTACTCATTACCAGTTCTATTTCCTTGTAGACTGTTTCATTTGTAGCTACTCTCCAGTGTCTATCTTTCTGGTATGAGTTGTTGATGCACGTTCTGATGATCCTTCTCCCTATTTTGAGTATTTTGTCTATTTCTGCATGTTAGTTGTTTTGAAGATGGTTTCACTTGTGTATGTTATTTCAGGTTGAGTGGCTGCTTTGTAGTGCTTTAATTTTGTTGCTATTGACAGGATGTTTTTGTTGTCGGTGTTCTTGGTGATATATTGCGTTGTAGTCAATTTGTTTATTCTGTTATGCCATGTTGGCTTTTCATTGAGTTCATGTGTTGTGATTTCTCCCAGTAATTCAAATTTATCTACAATTTTGATTTCTTGGTTTCCTACACCAATTTTGTTTATGAGTGTAGGGTCAGTTAACATGACTGGATTTTCAAAGGATATTTCAAGACCAATTTTCTGTGCTATTTCCTGTAGTGAGAATTTCTTGTTTGGTTTCCTGAATACTGTTGGACAAGAGAGCTAGGTCATCAGCAAATCCTAGACAATTTATGGTTATGTTGTTTTTGGATCTTCCAATTTGGATGTTCTTTGGGTTAGTGTTGCACCATTTCATGATTTTGTATTCTAAAGCACAGTTCAACAGTGAGAGTGCCAAACAATCTCCTTGTCTTAAACCTGCTTTTATAATGAATGGCTCAGAGAGTTCCTCCATGAACTTGACACATCAAACAGTGTTGGTTAAGGTGAGTTCCATCAATTTGATTAATTTTGTATGGAGCCCAAAATTTCTTAAGATTTTTAACATTGAAGATCTATGGAAACAGTCATGTGCTTTTTTAAAGTCCATGGAGGTTATTACAAGAGGTTCATTTTGTTTCTTGTAATATTATATGGCTAATTTTAAAGTGATGATCTGTTCTGCACAGCTTCTCCAATGTCTGAAGCCTCCTTGGTATTCACCTAATTCTTCCTCTATTTGCTGTTTGATCCTCTTGTATAGGACTGTGGAGAAAATCTATGTGCAGTCTAAGAGAGATACCTCTGTAATTACCTGGGTTGCTTTTATCTCCTTTTTTGTGGAATGGGTAGATTATGACTGTGGTCCAATGTTTGGGAAACTTTTCTGTTATCCAGATTTTTGTTAGGGCGATGTGTAAGGATGTTTGAATTATATCACTGGCGTATGTCCACATATCTGCAAAAAACATGGTCTTCTCTGCACGCCTTATAAGTTTTCATCTCTGAGTGCTGTTTCCACCTCTTGAGTTGTTGGAGGATTCATGAGATCAGGTGGAGTCTTGATGGGTGTGTGTGTGTGTGTGTGTGTGTGTATTGATTGCTACAAGTTCCTGGGGTTCTTCACAATTTAAAAATTTACTAAATGCTTTTGCCATGATTTCAGCATTTACCTTGTCATTATGTGGCTTTTTTCCATCTTCCCTTTTCAGCATTAATGTGGCAGGGGCAAATTTTCGTAATTGTCTTCCAAACATTTTGTAAAAGTCTCTGAAATTGGTTTTATGGTAATTTTTTCTATTGAGTCAATTAGATCTTTCTGTGATTGTCTCTTGGTTTGCCTGATAATTTGTGTGAACTTTTGCTTGATATTTTTGAGGTTGGTTGCGTCTTCTTCTGTTTTGTGTGTTTGAAATTTTAACCATGCACAATGTCTTCCATTATGAATTTTGTCATATTCTGAGTTCCACCAGACATGTCTATTAGGTCGGTTCAATGGGGCTAAATTTTCTGCTTGTTGCCTGAGCATTTTGACATTGTAGATTTTTCTGTGGAAGAATTTATCCATAAATACATGATCCAGCTGCCATTCTCCTTTCCTCCAATCAGTATGTTTCCAAGTTTTACATTTGTTTGGCCTCCTTTTGAAGTATGTGTACTTTGAGATCAGTTTGTGTTCCCTACAGATTTCAGGAAGTCTTTGACCATTCTAATTTGTTTATGTGGAGCCTATTTCCCAATAATATCCCAGTATTTCTTTTCTCTTCTGAGTTTAGTATTGAAGTTCCCTAACAGGATCTTAACAATGTTAATATTTACATGGTTTATTGCTTGGTCAAGCAGATCCCAAAACTTTTCCACTTTGTTCCTGGTCTGTTAGAAAATTCTTTTAATTAGTAGGGGTATGGGCATTAATGATGATATAAATGTTGTCACATATTTTTAAACTCAAAGTTGCAATTCTAGGGGAGGTGGCTTGAAAATCAATAATCAAATCTATTATTTTCACATTGACTATAAACCCAGTTCCAAATTGGGGACATTCTGTCAAAACCCTTATTCCAGGTTTACCATTGTAAATTCAGTAGCCTTGTGATTTGAATGGTTCTTCTGTAGTAATTCTTATTTCCTGGAGTCCTGTTTCTAAAATTTTCTGCTTCTCTAAGTCATCCATCAAATCTTTAGTTTTCCTATTTTAAGTAGAGAATTAATATTATGAGTTGCAATGTCACTGATCTGATCTTTGATCCTGTTCTTATGAACTGGCATAAGAATGGGTGATTGCCAATGCTCCAACTCATTGACACCTAAGTGGCTACCCACCGAATCTGATATAGCCTTCTCCCACAGGAATTTACCTCTGAAGTGTAACTAATGCTAATCTAACACTGCTAATTATGGGAATTACTAATAGATTAGTTTGTATGTATGATTTGCTCAGGTGACTACCACTATTTCATACGTAATTTCAAAGTAACAAGGGGGGGGGGGGGTACACATCAGTGATTTCAGTGCCAACCACATGACATGGTTTTCCAGGCCACACAACCAGCAACACACTATTCTCCACACTTGCATTGACAGCAGCACTCCATGCAGTGGGCACTATCTCTGCACCTCTGGCCCAGTTGCTATGGAGGCATCCTGTACGACCTGTGATCTCTTGGGTTGCATATGAAGGCCAGTACTGCCTTTTGCATTTTCATGGTAACTGGTCACCAACTACAAGCCAGCCACTTTGACAACTACAGCTATGCCTTAGGACACCCTACAGTTCATTGTTTTGGCCAATCTTCTTATTTGCACATCCATGACTACTATGCATGGTGTTATTTCTGTAAAACCCTTCTTGTGGAACAACACTACTGGTGTTCCACTTACTGTCCTGTCTACTTTTGATGCCAATGCATCCCTTTAATTTGTTCAAAATGGCATAATAGGAGTCTCTGTGACCTGAAGTCTTGGTCTGTTAGCTGTGAATCAGCTACACTCCTTTACATACTGTGAGCTGTCACTAGCATGATAGTTTGGTTCCTTGACCTGTAAGCTTGTATAGTCTTTCTCTAATTTTATTTCTGTGACATGTTTATCAAAGTGAGCATCTCTTTCCCTTAGCAAGGTCATAAAGCATACTTAAACAAATAATCTTTCTTCTTTAGATCTGCCAGGACTCAAATGTTGAGGTTGGCTTCCCCTGCGAAGCCATACACAGGGTTTTTCTATAACTGAAAAATTTGTAACTAATACAACAGGCACCACAGAAGCTGCCACAATATGTTCAGGTTGTGGCCTAAGTATCAGGGCTGATCTACAACATACAAATTTTATCTCTTTTTTCAAAACCAAAAAAATTTTTTACGACAAAATCAAGAATAACTATTATTCACACAGAAGATAAGAACAGCAAAATGACCTACACTATTAGAACTTACACTTAATATAAATGTGAATTAGGTTTATCCATCACACACAGCCATTATACAATATAGTTGATATCAACAAGGGCTACAGAAAACAGGATTATACCAGCTACCAGTCCCTTCCACTTCTGTTTACAACAGTCAGCACATAACAGATGATATGAAAGTCAAGTTTAGGAGTAAAAAAATATTCTACAATTACGAACAGCAAAAAGTTCCAGAAAACTGACAATCTGTGCTAATTCCACTGTAATACATCCTTTACTCTACACAATTAACAAAAGACTCATTACTTGACTACATGCAATACATTAGAGATGTGAATACTTACAATATCCTCAGTGACATTAATTTCCAAATTCAATTCAGGATCCTCCTTGATAAAATCAGTGGACCAAGATATTCCAAATGGATCTTTAACAGACTGCATGAAAAAAAAAAATGCTGAATTATAACTGCTTGCTAACTTCTGACACAGTTCTCAATATTACTTTCTTATGAATATCATCCAACTCTGCAGAGATTCTAATCAACTGGAAAGAGTGAGTGTCACAATTCATCCAAATCAGTTCTGATGTCTCTGATTTTGCTATCATACATGGTGTAGTATTTATTTGGCATACTTTCACTTTCTATTCCTATCACATAATCCGTTCTGATTTCAGTGGCACTATGGCCTGCTCTATCGGGTGGTCATACTCCCATATGGAAACTTGATATATGGGTGTGTGGCAACATTTCAAAATTAAACTCAGATAATAGAGAAACCCCAATAATCTTCCAGCTGTAAACCAATAAATAAGAGGGCTTTTCAGTCTTTAATCAAATGATTATGGCATTCTCTACATCATCATCAAAATTAACAAAATTTAATGGTATTTACACAGTTTCTTGCTCTTCACCATATATTTTCAGTGCCTACTCTTTGGGAAACCATGCACATTTATGTCATGTGTACTGGAGGGAAATCAGAAGGAATTACACACAGCCACTGCAGGATTTCAGTAATGATGTAAATATTACAGTAAATAGTGACTGGGAACTCTAAACTATACCCCAACAAATATAGTTCCAGATCTTCTGTTACAGCACTGTGACACAGAGACATATAACGAGATTAAGTTTCTTCCAAGAGGAAGTTTTCCTTGCTCTGTTGATACCAAACATGTACTTAATGCATTCATTGCATACAATCATAATAAAAAATTAATACAAGGGTAATGGTTCATAAAAATATGCTTGTTACAAGTTCTGTTAAAATACTATTGGTGATAAACACGAAATAACACATCTAACTAGAGTCAACTGGAAGACCACAAAAATTCTTGAAAATAGCTGGTATCATAGGTTACAATTGCATACCATCCATGATAATTTAGCTTGAATGCCCCATATTTGTGTCATGACATTCTTACTACACTTCCTACACAATAATGTGCTTGTGTGAAAACTTACATTATGCTCTGATCCATCAGCATGTTGTTTCAGTTCGGGATCTTGCTTTACCGAAACACTAGGTCCTTCAGTCTCTAATGTGTCTTCAAGAAACTGAAAAAAAAAGCAAAAAAGTTAAGTGATCAAGGCTTCTGTGTCTTGTTCCAAATGGCTCTCTCTTAGAGGAGCGGGAAAACAGGAGAGAGAGAGAGAGAGAGAGAGAGAGAGAGAGAGAGAGAGAGAGAGGTGGCAGAAACAGATGGACAGAGAGGGGTAGCAGATGGACAGAGGTGGTTGGCTGATTGAATGATTAAAGACACCAAACCACTAGGTCATCTGTCCTTCCTCAAACAGGCAGGTGGATCTACACAACTGTAGGTAAGAGAGACCCTACCACACACAATTCAGAGGAAGAAAACCCCAATGTCTATGAGAGGTCAGTGAAACCGATATAAGGGACAAAAGGAAAAAATGAACACAGAGGATGGAAGACAGGCAAGGTGCCCCATTTAGGGAGCAGCCAGAAGCAGCAGAATGCAATGAGAGGACATACATCCCCCAGTCCCTGCCACTTACCAGAGGTACTTTACTCATGAACTGCCTACGAAAGACTAGCAATACAGACAGGGCAAGAGAAGTACAGAGACGAAAGATTAATTTGTCTAACACTATGTGACAGGAGGGAAGAAGTGTAAAAGAGCATGTAGGGTGAGAACTGGGCTGGACCACCAAGCCCTGACAGCCACAGCCTGGTCTGTGCAGAGGAGGCAACAGTGTTCTGCCAACCTGTCGATGGGTCTCAATAGCAAGGATGGAGAGTACAGCAAAATGTAGACTACTGTTGAATGGGAATGACGACAGTGGGGTGTGTCCTTCCACTGGAAGAGATGACCACAAGTCAGTCAGGTATGGCTGATGTGGAGCTGGCCAAGGACAGTAGAATACTTCAGAGAGGCCTGCATGAAAGGACCTACAAGGATTCGTAGTCTTCCTTATCACTGGTAGTTTGAAGTTAGAGTGATCCATTCCATATTTCAGGTTCCTAAAACTTGATGGTGTAATACCAATCAGAGGTCTGTTTCCAGAATACTGATCACCAGAGCTGGTTTACTGGTAGCCAGTTTGGCCTAGCTACCAGCAATGTTCATTCCCAGGGATCCCAACAATCGTCACTGAGCATCCACCTTCCTGAAGAGCATATTGGGAATACTGATTAGCAATAACCATGGAATGCTGAGGGTAATACTGGGTAAGAGCTTCTAAAGTGGTCAAGAGGTTGCGGCAGATGAAGGACCCACCACTGGAGGGAAGGATACGCTCAAGAGCATGAGAGATGGCTAACAACACTACAGCTTCTGGCAAGGAAGGCAGTTCAGTATGATCCATGACAGTGTAAGCAAAGCCCATGTGATCAGCAACCATCAAGCAATCTGTATAGACTACTACTGAAGCCCGGTATGTACCATAAATGGAGAAAAATTGGTGGCAGAGGGCCTCAGGAGGGACCGTGTCTTTCGGACCTCATGATGAGTCAAGACAAAGCTGTGACCAAGGGGTTCCTCACAGAGGTGTACATGAGTGGGCCCAGAGGAGAGACGGAGGAAGAAATAACTGGAATTCAGTGGGGAGGGACAGGGTGTGGACTGCAATCATAATCCCTGATCTGGGCCACCATTGTGGGAGATAGGTTTCCATGTTTGGAAAGAGGGGACAATAGTTTGGATGCTTAGGACAGTTGCAAACATAGGTAGCTCAACTGAGAAGCAGTTGTTGGCATCTGGTACACAATGACTGGACCCCAGCCTCCATGAGTAATCTGTCCATAGGACTAGCTCAAAAGGCTCCTGTTGCAAATCAAATCCCACAGTGGTGTATCTGATCCAGTATCCGCAATGCTGATGGCGATGCCGAACCATATGCCAGACTCCCATAACCAAGACACAGTTTGATCATGGCTTTGTAAAGCTGCAGAAGGGTAGTGCACTCTGCACCCCTGTTGGTGTTACTCAGGCGACCAAGTGTACTGAGGTGCATCAAGCACTTTCACTTACACTGCAAAAGACTGCAAATTCATGTCAACTAAGAAACAAAGACCAGTCCTAAAACAGTAAGTTCCTGCCACACTGAGTAGTTTGTAATCAAGATAAAGTTCTGGTTGTAGATGAACCATACGATGTTGACAGAAAACTATGACATGAGTTTTGGCAGCTGAAAACCAAAAGCCATGGATGAGTGCCCATGATCGTTTCTTTTGAATGGTGCCTTGTAGTCTACAGTCAGTGACACCCACACTAGAGGAGCAATAGTAAGAGGCAGAAGTAGTCAGCATACAGGGAGGGTGATACTGATGACCTCACAGCTGGAGATGGCTATTGATGGCTTGTAGAAGCACAAGGACATGCAGTACAGAGCCCTGCAGGACTCCATTCTCTTGGATATGTGGAGTGTTATGGAAGCACCAACAAGAACCTAGAATATACACTGTGACACGATATTCTATATAAAAACTGGGAGTGAATCCCAGAGACCCTATTCGCGTGAGGTATCAAGGATATGGTGTCACCTGCTGGTGTCATACAGCTTTTGCAGGTCGTTGAAGACTGCTACAATGCATTGACACTGGGCAAAAGCTGACTGGCTGGCAGACTGTAGGCAAACCACATTATTATTAGTGAAACAGCTTTGCCAAAAACCACACTGTGATGCAGCCAGAAGACCACGAGACTGAAGGAGCCACACAGCTGTCAGCTCACTGTGCATTCAAGCAATATACAGAGAACATTGGTGGAACTTAATGGGCGATAACTGCTCATCTCTAAAGGTGCTTATCCAGTTTCAGCACTGTGACAATGATGCTTTCTAATTGTTGTGATTGGAACTAGCCCTTGGTCCAGATGCAGTTACAGATGGAAAGGGTATGATGCTGACAATCCACTGATAGGTGCTTGATCATTTGGTTGTCGATGTGACCGGGCCCTGGGGCTGTACCAGGGTAGAGGGCAAGGACACTGATGAATTCCCACTCAATGAACTGAGCTTTATACAGCTCCAGGTGGCACATAGTAAAAGGTAATTCCTTTTACTCCACCCATTGCTTAAGAACATGAAAAACATGTTGATAAATCTCAGATGCTGAGACTCTAGCATATGCAGAGAAAAATGTTGGCAATGGTGTCTGGGTCAGTGAAGACAGTGGAATTTCAAGGCAATAGCAGATACACCTACTAGTGTCTGGTATATATAGAAATGTCTCATCTTAGGTCAAACATGCAAAGGAGAGGTTTATGGTCTTATGGTTGAAACAGGCTGCTCACAGCATTCTTGTTTACATCACTTCATCAGGTGGCAGACCCAGGCATGAAGACACTTGAAGTAAATAACATGCTCCATTGATTGTGCCACTTATAGTGCTGGAGAGCCCACCTATTATCACTAATGGCCTCTACAATTTCTGATGACCACCAATGTACTCTCTTCTGTCAGAGCAGGTCCAAGAAACAGGATTGCTAAATCAGCTGCCAAATGAATGGCTGTAATTATATTCTGGACTGCCTTGTTGATGCCTCCATGTGGCGGGGTGTCAGGGCCGACATGAAAGGCAAAAGCACTACAGTCAGCAATGATGTCAGCCGATCTGGGCACACATCCAGGGTAGTGATGATGAGGGACGAACAGGGCTTGCAGTTCTGTTTGACCTCTTTGCCAGTAGGTTTGTCCTGAGTCCTGTATTCTTGTATCTTCTTCACTCTCTAGAAAACAGTGTAATCTGTTGGGTAAGGAGTGTGGTGTTTTCCTCAGTGGACAAAGAAGGGGAGAGATGCAAACAGGGCATTTGCAAGCGATACTCATCCACAATCTCTAGAGATAGGGTTAGTGCTGCAATGCAAATACGTGCCCAAATTCCAGACACTTTAAGCACCAGGGGGACCTACAATTTCACATGGCGTCGGTATACCATCACATTGACCTTCTCAGCTAACGAATCACTCTAAAAGACCCCTGGGGAGAGGAGAGGGACATGTACAGAGAATGGAGTGAAATATAATGGAGGTCGAGGTGGTCAGAACTGGAGTAAATGCATACCCAGGTGAAGCCAAGAAGTCCACTTGTTTTCCTTAAATAAAAGTTCCTTCATTCTGAAAACCAATGCCCTATCATTATTGTACCAAATATAAAACATGTAGATATCATGAGGGCTTTCTGCTTCTCTCCAGTGTCACTGTCACAGGCAGTATGTAATGAATTATGGATGCTATGTAAATTACAAATTTAATTATTTTACATTTGAATGTAATTGTGAATTTGTCCTACATCTACACAAATAAAAACAAATATAATCTTTTTGCTTGCACCCTTAGCAATCCTTCAGAAGTCACAAAAAAACTCATGTACACTCCTGGAAATGGAAAAAAGAACACATTGACACCGGTGTGTCAGACCCACCATACTTGCTCCGGACACTGCGAGAGGGCTGTACAAGCAATGATCACACGCACGGCACAGCGGACACACCAGGAACCGCGGTGTTGGCCGTCGAATGGCGCTAGCTGCGCAGCATTTGTGCACCGCCACCGTCAGTGTCAGCCAGTTTGCCGTGGCATACGGAGCTCCATCGCAGCCTTTAACACTGGTAGCATGCCGCGACAGCGTGGACGTGAACCGTATGTGCAGTTGACGGACTTTGAGCGAGGGCGTATAGTGGGCATGCGGGAGGCCGGGTGGACGTACCGCCGAATTGCTCAACATGTGGGGCGTGAGGTCTCCACAGTACATCGATGTTGTCACCAGTGGTCGGCGGAAGGTGCACGTGCCCGTCGACCTGGGACCGGACCGCAGCGACGCATGGATGCACGCCAAGACCGTAGGATCCTACGCAGTGCCGTAGGGGACCGCACCGCCACTTCCCAGCAAATTAGGGACACTGTTGCTCCTGGGGTATCGGCGAGGACCATTCGCAACCGTCTCCATGAAGCTGGGCTACGGCCCCGCACACCATTAGGCCGTCTTCCGCTCACGCCCCAACATCGTGCAGCCCGCCTCCAGTGGTGTCGCGACAGGCGTGAAGGGAGGGACGAATGGAGACGTGTCGTCTTCAGCGATGAGAGTCGCTTCTGCCTTGGTGCCAATGATGGTCGTATGCGTGTTTGGCGCCGTGCAGGTGAGTGCCACAATCAGGACTGCATACGACCGAGGCACACAGGGCCAACACCCGGCATCATGGTGTGGGGAGCGATCTCCTACACTGGCCGTACACCACTGGTGATCGTCGAGGGGACACTGAATAGTGCACGGTACATCCAAACCGTCATCGAACCCATCGTTCTACCATTCCTAGACCGGCAAGGGAACTTGCTGTTCCAACAGGACAATGCACGTCCGCATGTATCCCGTGCCACCCAAAGTGCTCTAGAAGGTGTAAGTCAACTACCCTGGCCAGCAAGATCTCCGGATCTGTCCCCCATTGAGCATGTTTGGGACTGGATGAAGCGTCGTCTCACGCGGTCTGCACGGCCAGCACGAACGCTGGTCCAACTGAGGCGCCAGGTGGAAATGGCATGGCAAGCCGTTCCACAGGACTACATCCAGCATCCTACGATCGTCTCCATGGGAGAATAGCAGCCTGCATTGCTGCGAAAGGTGGATATACACTGTACTAGTGCCGACATTGTGCATGCTCTGTTGCCTGTGTCTATGTGCCTGTGGTTCTGTCAGTGTGATAATGTGATGTATCTGACCCCAGGAATGTGTCAATAAAGTTTCCCCTTCCTGGGACAATGAATTCACGGTGTTCTTATTTCAATTTCCAGGAGTGTATATGCCATCTGGACACCCATGGTTGTTGTCCTAGTAACACAAAACTAAAAACAAATTTTTCACTATAATGAACAGGAATAACTTTTTTAATGTAAAAAGGTATGACTACTTGTTTATCTGCACTGGACTACAAATTCACAGCTGGTTTACACTCCACCACTTTCCCTAGTCAAATGGTGTAATGATGCAGTCAAACTCTTGGCACAATTACAGTTGTCACAGAACATCTATACACGCCACCAAAGTTAATTTTACAGCCATTTCCGTCTTGTTACATCCACATTTATTCTTTCATGATTTTTCTGAAATCTCCTACCTGCATCCACCACATCCAGTATCACAAGTTTATCCCTACAAAAGCAGTGGCATAACAAATTTATTTTTTGGGCAACTGAACTCAAAGATTCTCATGGCATTTGCTGTAAAAAGCTAATTGAGTGGTACAATGTGTGTGAAACAAATACAGCACTTCTGCGGTAGCAGTATTAGCAGGTGCATAAATATATTTCGGTTAATAATTTTCTTTCACTGTATCTTTCTGTGTGGAAACCAATATTGTAAGCTTTTCTCCATCTCTATTTAGCTTTTGCTTTTTTGTGGGAGTGCGAGAGCCTTGCCCTCAATTTACTAATTTTGTCGTTCATCTTAACCCTGCTGTAGCTGCCACTGCCATCATCTGTTGAAAACCTACCTCGAGGGGAAACATCACCTGTGTGACTTACAAATGGCAGAGTGCATTTGATATTCTGGAGTGAATGTTCTGACGACAACGGAGCCACAAACATAAGGGAAGCAGAGTCGCTGACAGGTGATCAGTTCGAATGCTACAATCTCCGCGATAACTTGGAAGTGATAATAAGTGAACAACTGCATTATCGGATATTACCACAGACTTTAGTCAGTATTGTGCTTAGAGATATTAGAAACATGGGGAGGATGGCTCAGTGTGTTTTACTGCTAAGTGTACCAGTGTTGTATTTTTCAGTGTGAATAAAGTATTTATTCAAGAATAATTGGCATCTGATTTGCCTACATCGTAACAATATAATAAAATGAAGCGTTATGTAATAAGGAAAAAGTAGAAACATCTGACAACTCCAGTCACCATTCAGCTGCAAGAATGCCACCAGATGTAAAGGCAGAGCCCAACACTTTGTCGAAACTTCCACAACAAAGTTCATCAACAGATTCGTTTAATCCCAAGGATATTGGCAATTATTTGGATATACAATACTGGCCATTAAAATTGCTACACCACAAAGATGACTTGCTACAGATGTGAAATTTAACCGACAGGAAGAAGATGCTGTCATATGCAAATGATTAGTTTTTCAGAGCATTCACACAAGATTGGTGCCAGTGGCGACACTTACAATGTGCTGACATGAGGAAAGTTTCCAACCGATTTCTCATACACAAACAGCAGTTGACCAGCGTTACCTGGTGAAACGTTGTTGTGATGCCTCCTGTACAGAGAAGAAATGCGTACCATCACGTTTCTGACTTTGACACAGGTCGAATTGTAGCCTATCGTGATTGCGGTTTATCGTATCGCGACATTGCTGCTCGCATTGGTCAAGATCCAATGACTTAGCAGAATATGGAATCAGTGGGTTCAGGAGGGTAATACGGAATACCGTGCTAGATCCTAATGGCCTTGTATCACTAGCAGTCGAGATGACAGACATCTTATCTGCATGGCTGTAACAGATCGTGCAGCCACGTTTCGATCCCTGAGTCAACAGATCGGGACGTTTGCAAGACAACAACCATCTGCACGAACAGTTCAACGACGTTTGCAGCAGCATGGACTGTCAGCTCTGATACCATGGCTGCAGTTACCCTGCATCACAAACAGGAGTGCCTGCGATGGTGTACTCAATGACGAACCTGGGTGCACGAATGGCAAAACAATTTTTTTCAGATGAACCCACGTTCTGTTTACAGCATCATGATGGTCGCATCTGTGTTTGGCGACATCGCAGTGAACGCACATTGGAAGCATGTATCCGTCATCACCATACTGGTGTATCACCTGGTGTGATGGTATGGGGTGCCACTGGTTACACGTCTGTCACCTCTTGTTCGCATTGACGGCTCTTTGAACAGGGATGTTGCATTTCAGATGTGTTACGACCCACACCTCTACCCTTCATTCGATCCCTGCGAAACCCTACATTTTGGCAGGATAATGCACGACCGTGTGTCGTAGGTCCTGTTTGGGCCTTTCTGGATACAGAAAATGTTCGACTGCTGCCCTGGCCAGCACATTCTCCAGATCTCTCACCAATTGAAAATGTCTGGTCAATGGTTGCCGAGCAACTGGCTCGTCACAATACGCCAGTCACTACTCTTGATGAACTGCGGTATCGTGTTGAAGCTGCAGGGGCAGCTGTGCCTGAACATGCCACCCAATGTCAGTTTGACTCAATGCCTAGGCATATCAAGGTGGTTATTACGGCCACAGGTGGTTGTTTTGGGTACTGATTTCTCAGGATCTATGCACCCAAACTGCGTGAAAATGTAACCACATGTCAGTTCTAGTATAATATATTTGTCCAATGAATACCTGTTTATCATCTGTATTTCTTCTTGGTGTAGCAATTTTAATGGCCAGTTGTGTATTAGCATCAGGAAATATTAGTGATGATATAAAACACAAGCTTCTCACAGCTCCAAGGAAAAATGGAAAAGGTTATGTTGTTCCTACTTCTGAGCACAACAATAGAGGGTGGGTGGAACATAGACAAAGCACTATCATCATTTTGAACAGTATCCACAGCTGGTGTTCTCACAAGTTAAATAGGACTTCTTTGCATTAACTGTTCAATTTTTGTGAATAATAAAATGGTTGGAGGAAAGAAATCTATTATCGCCAAGACACTTGTGACTGAACCACTAACAAAGTTTGCCAATCTTACTGGTATAGACAGTAATCTTGAGGCTCACTCTCAGCTCTAGTACCATGTTGAAGCGTCAACAGATGCAAAATTATTTTTGGCAACATGAGGAATGCAAACTTGATGTCATAAATAAATTGTCAAGACAGAGAATGGAAAGCATTATGGAAAACAGAGACCATCTTGTACCTATAACAAAAACAATCATATTTCATGGAAAGCAAAGTACTCCCCTGTGGGGGATAGAGATGATGGGAGTCTATCAGAAAACGATAATGATTGTGAAAGTATAGTGAGTAACACGGGAAACTTAAGAGCTCTTCTAAGATTTAGAATTGACGATGGATACTTGCAACTAAAACATGACCTTGAGACCACTAAAGCGAATGCCACTTAAATATGCAAAACAATGGGAAACAGACTTATTTCATGCTGTGAAAAAGTGATATTATCGAGACTACTGGAGGAAACCAAAGATTCTTGTTATTTCAGCATAATCTTCGATGAGACTACAGACACAGCGCACATTATCCAACTGAGTTTAGCTGCAAGGTATGTTGATCATGATAGCAAATTACAGGAAAGATTTTTGGGTTTCATTGACATCAATAAAGATAATGATTGTAGTGGAAACATTGACAATGAACCTCTAGAGAGTTAAGATGAAGAGCGTAGCATTACTTGTGAACTATTAGGTTTTCGTGTATCTGCCTCCGTCACATATGAAATCTGGTGTAAGTTCTATTGGCCAGCTCCGTACTGTGGCTCGTATGCATTAACAAAAGTTGTTAGTTGGGCTCAGAGGGCATCCTAGGCTCAATTTTGGCTGTTGGCTGAAGTGTCAATGAACATCTGTTAATGAGACAAAAGAACATCTTTTAATTTCTACAGTCAAGCTGTGGATGAACTACTAACACTTAATTTGGAGCAGAGTTTAAGATTCAGATCAGACCTTCTATTAGTTTTGTGATCTCCACTACGTATTCTGTGGAAAATGGTAGGGTTCCTATGTAGTGGTGATGAGTGTGTTTTGGAAATGTAATCTCATGTTTACAAAACTTGTGTAGATTCGTGCAGTCTACTGCACATCATCTTTTGTTTGTTTTGAAGGGCCAGCAACTGCTTGTCTCAGAGGTTCAAACTGCAGTATGTGAAACACCAGCAGGGCACTGTAAGGGATGCACAATTACCTACTGAAATAAGAAAATTTTATTCACACCAGTAGAAGATACCAAGTATTGGTAGTCAATCACTTAATGCTCCCAGTATGTGTTGAAGCTGTGTTCAGCTGCAGTGATGCTGTTGCACAATGAGCGAGTGCTGACTGTAATGGCACAGTGATAGGAATATTGCACTGACTGAATGTTTGTCCCCATTATTGTGGGTTTCACCAGCAAGCAAAATGATACCATATTCTGACAAATGTTTTTACCAAGAAATGATCATAAACATCGAATGCCATTATTACACATTCATTTCCACAACACTGGCCAAAGGATTGCAGTAAGGAAAACATGTTCAGATTGTTTGAACAGGATGTGATGATTCATAGACAAGTCCAAAAGAAAGGACACCACATATATAATTAAGGTGATGTCAGACAATGATCGTTTCAGTGTAGATGCACACTATGCTCGAACTCTTACAGGAACCAGTGAGACACCATGTGTAATGAGGATCATGAGCATGAGCACTGCATCAGTAGTGTGTGAATAAGTTGAGAATTTGGGTCTGACAGGAAGCATGCTAGAGTAGTCCATGCATATGTGATGACCACTGCGACCAGATGGCATAGTCGTCTGCATCGAACTCTGATTCAAATCCTGGTCCAGCACAAATTTTCAACCCTCCCCATTAATGTAAATTAATGCCCACAGGCAACTAATGTCTCTACTTCCTTTGTGCCCTTAGTCATTGTGGCTGCAGGATCAAAATACTGTCTGTGCCCTTCGACATGTCCATAACAATAGACAACACAAACATATTTGATCATGTTTTTGTAGACAAGAGGTACAATCCCATATTTTAATAACTTTAAAGTGTATTCATGGTCTGTTGCACAGATCTCAATTCTTTTGAACGAACAGCTACACAGTGCAGTAACGCATTAGCCTCCACTGGCGAAACATCAGAACAATAGCAAGTTAGATATGTTGCTTTCTCTGTGTGTTTTCTAGTTAAATCTTGAATAGTAGTACTCGGATATAATGTGTGCACACTGTGTGCAGATGGAGGAGCTGGACTCAGTTCACAAACAGCTGAAGATGCTGTTTGCCATGTTCAGCAATGTCCACGCAGCTGCCAATTGTCGTAGCGGTGGCAGAGAACCTGGCTCATCACATGGGGATGCCTAGGGTGCCATCTGTTTTGCCCATTGGTTCTGCTGTCAAGACACATTGTTGTGTACCCAATGTGGCTGGGCTGTCCTCACCAAATGGTGAGGGATTAGTGGTAACTGTTAGCGCTGTTTCAAGCAGAGTGAATACGGAGGCTGGTCTCACCCATTGACCCAGTGAGTTGAGTGACAGGTGTTCATTCATTAGGGTCGAAACAGCCGCAAATAGAGAGTGGTTTGATAGTTAATCAGGAGCTCCAATGTTAAATGCATTATGGAGCTCCTTAGGGAATTTGAATCCAGGACTGGAAATGAATCCAATTTGTAGTGAATATGTCTGCCGGAGATCCTCATCCGAGATGTGGAAAATGTCCTGCCTGTGGCTATCAAACATGCACAGTGCAGCTGTCTGCAAGTTTTGGCTGATGTTGGCACCAACGATGCCCATTGTTTGGGTTCTGAGGCCATCCTCAGTTTATACGGACAGATAGCACAAATGGCGAAGAGCCCTTGACCCACACATGGAGTGCATGCAGCACACACAGTTTGTATCAGCATTCCCAGAACTGATTCGAGTCCTTTGGTTTGGAGTGAGTGGAGGGTCTCAACAAAAGGCTTCATAGATTCTTTGACTGTACGAACTATAGACTACTGGAAATGTGTTATGAGGTGGAGAATTTTAGGAATACTTGATGGGTCAGGGGTGCACTACACAAAGCAAACTGTTTTCAGGCTAGGCAGTAGTTTGAGGTCCTTTGATAATTGCACACTAGTCAGTGCAGATATACAGAAATCAGACCACATACGAAGTAGAGACCGTACTACCATCAAAATTTTAACAGTAAATTCTTGACATATCTGTAGTTCCTGAATTTAATGCCCTCCAGGAAAGTTGTCATGTTCAAAATACTCTTGGAACCGAAAACTGGCTGAAACCTGAAGTAGAAACCCTCGAACTATTTAGCAAGGCATGGAATGTACACTGAAGAAACAGATGACACACCACTGGGATGGGAGTGTCAGAAGAGTAGAGGGGAGAGGAAGGAAAAGAATGAATATGTATAAAATTTGTGCAATAAATGAAAGCATATGCTATTGGTGGTAACCCCTCAAATGCTAGTGGAAGTAGGATTCTCAGACTCAATAAAATTTTTATAATGCCAACATATAACTATACTTACAATACTTGTTGCCACAAGTAACTAGGCAGTTGTGGAAACATTCATTTTCATGCCATATGTTTTGTGTATTAGCTACGACTGTTGGACACTTCATCACAAGAGAAGTTATTTGTATAGTTTACATGCGGTAATGGCAAGTACTTCGCACCTGTGCATTTGTACCATTCAGTTCTAATGTATCTTAGTGCTTGCATGTAATTTAAGGCATAAGATAACGACTAACTACACAGCAGAAGTGCTGAGCCATTGAAAGGCCCATCAACTTAGCTAGCTTTCCCACAAATACTACTTCAGAACTATGGCCTCATTTTACATGCTGACTACATTGTGGCCACACTGTGAATAAGCAGACTAAACAGTTTCACATGACCAGTAATTATGGGATTCATTTCCGTTCTTGCAGATGAACTGATTTTTTTCAAGAGCCATCATACAGAATTACAAGATCAATTAACAAGATTTTTACACCATCTAGATATGTCTGTAGTTTGGCACATATTTCCTGTGACTTTTCTTAGAAATTGGAATAGCCTTTGCCTTTTTCTATAAATGTGACAAACCACTGTTCCATAAATTAACATTTCCGATGGAAGAGAGGGGTCAGTTCAGCACCATTTTTTGTGTAACAATTTGGTAACTACACTTTATGGTAGTGTGGCCTCCCCACAGTTCAGTATCATCTTTCGGTTTGCATTCCATATGAAATCTAAGATTATGTAGCTATTTATTCTTGTTTCTTTTTTCGTATTATGTCCCTAATGCTATTATTACCGAACATGAATAACTCTGGGCTTAATTGCTAAATGCTTCTGCCCTTTTCTAGTATTAGGTGGCTCAATGGGTAATTGTGACACTACAGATTCAAAGGTCATGGTTCATTGAGCTGCAGGTACTTTGTAACTACACTCATGCTCATAAATTAAGGATAATGCTGCTACATGGTGACAACACTCTGGTGGGCGGTTTGCTGGTTTAAATCACCTCGGGATATGACCATGCAGTGCTTTTGACCTGCAGTCGTTGCACGGTGGTGCTGGCAGCAGTCCACATATGCAGAGGTGTATTGGTGCATGTCAGAGTACGGTGCAGCGAGTAAGTGTGCAGATGTTTTCAGACGTGCTAACAGTGACTGTGTGTTTAAAATGGCTCAAATAACACATGTTGATAACGTTATGAGGGGTAGAATACTAGGGCGACCGGAGGCTGGTCAAACATAGGTCGTAGCACAAGCCCTCTGTGCGCCACAGAGATTCTCACCGGGTTTTCATCTGGCATGAACCAGGAACCAGATACCAACCCCTTAATGTCCTTGAAAGGGACCTGTTGGAGGTCGTGGTTTGATGGTGTGGGGTGGGATTATGATTGGTGCACCTACACCCCTGCATGTCTTTGACAGAGGAACTGTAACAGGTCAGGTGTATTGGGACGTCATTTTGCACCAGTATGTTCACCTTTCCATGGGTGCAGTGGGTCCCACCTTCCTCCTGATGGATGGTACCACATGGCCCCATTGAACTGCCATAGTGGAAGAGTACCTTGAAATAAAAGATATCAGGTGAATGGAGTGGCCTGCCTGTTCTCCAGACCTAAACCCCATCGACCACGTCTGGGATGCTCTCGGTCAACATATCGCTGCACATCTTAAAACCCCTAGGCCAATTCAGGAGCTCCGACAGGCACTGGTGCAAGAATGGGAAGCTATACCCAAGCAGCTGCTCGACCACCTGATCCAGAGTATGCCAACATGTCGTGCGGCATGTGTACATGTGCATGGTGATCATATCCCAATGGATGTCAGGGTACATGCACACGAAACAGTGGCGTTTTGTAGCACACGTGTTTCGGGATGGTTTTCTCAACTTATCACCCATACCGTGGACTTACAGATATGTGTCATGTGTGTTATCTATGTTCCTAGGCCATCTGTGCCAGTTTTGTGTAGTGCCATGTTGTGTGGCACCACATTCTGCGATTATCCTTAATTTATGAGCATGAGTGTAGTTGGGTAAATCAGTTCAGAGTTGGAAAGAGGGCAACAGCATATGGTAGTCAGTAGGACTGTGTGTAGTAGAGAACTGCAGTGTTAAAAACATCCAGACTGATGACAGCTGTTTAATTTTATGTTTACTTTTCTGTCATGTATTCTTCTCATGACAAAAGGAGATGACCGATCCTTGGCTCTGTCACATACTCCAGTTAACAACTTATTAGTCTTACAAAGGGTCTTTTCAAACTTAAACAGCACAAGAATGCATTCCTCATGGAACCTGCAACTTGATTAGCTGCTGCTACTGCTACTGCTGCTGCTACATGTTTCTAAGGTGTTGTAAAAGTAATGTCCATTAAAGATGAACCACAGGTTTCCCAATACAAAAAAATTTATCATTCTCCATCCTACCACCATCCTTATGTGCTTGTTCCATTTCATATCAGTTTCCACTGTTATGCCTAGACATTTTATTGACCAGACTGTGTTAATCTGTAAAGTACCAACGTTGTATTCTAACATTATGGGACTGTTTTACTACTCATCGGCATTCACTTGAATATTTCTACACCTGCCATTCATCACACCAAATAAAAAGTTTGTCCAAGTCATCTGGTATCCTCGTAGTCACTCAGTGATGACCCTTTCCCACACACAAGGCCATCAGCAAAGAGACACACAATGCTGCCCATCAGATCATTTCACATATAGACAATAAGAACAGTCTTATAAAACATCTCTGTGGCACTTTTGATTATGCTGGGAAACAGCCGCTGGGAAACAGCCGCTGGGAAACAGCCGCTGGGAAACAGCCGCTGGGAAACAGCCGCTGGGAAACAGTCTCTCTTGAGGTCAAAGTACTGGTCTCTCTTACTTCGGAGGTCTTTGTGCCATTCACATATCAGGGAACCTATTCCACATGCTCATTCCTCCTTAAAGTACACAGTGGGGCATTGTGTCAAATGCTTTCCGGAAATGTACAAATGTGGAACCTAGCCTGTGCCCATCATCCACGGTTCGCAGTACGTAATGTCACAAAAGAACAAGGTGAGTATTGCAGAAGATCCATACTGATTAGTGGACAGAAACTTTTATGTCTCAAAGAAATTAATTATACACTCCTGGAAATTGAAATAAGAACACCGTGAATTTATTGTCCCAGGAAGGGGAAACTTTATTGACACATTCCTGGGGTCAGATACATCACATGATCACACTGACAGAACCACAGGCACATAGACACAGGCAACAGAGCATGCACAATGTCGGCACTAGTACAGTGTATATCCACCTTTCGCAGCAATGCAGGCTGCTATTCTCCCATGGAGACGATCGTAGAGATGCTGGATGTAGTCCTGTGGAACGGCTTGCCATGCCATTTCCACCTGGCGCCTCAGTTGGACCAGCGTTCGTGCTGGCCGTGCAGACCGCGTGAGACGACGCTTCATCCAGTCCCAAACATGCTCAATGGGGGACAGATCCGGAGATCTTGCTGGCCAGGGTAGTTGACTTACACCTTCTAGAGCACGTTGGGTGGCACGGGATACATGCGGACGTGCATTGTCCTGTTGGAACAGCAAGTTCCCTTGCTGGTCTAGGAATGGTAGAACGATGGGTTCGATGACGGTTTGGATGTACCGTGCACTATTCAGTGTCCCCTTGACGATCGCCAGTGGTGTACGGCCAGTGTAGAAGATCGCTCCCCACACCATGATGCCGGGTGTTGGCCCTGTGTGCCTCGGTCGTATGCAGTCCTGATTGTGGCGCTCACCTGCACGGCGCCAAACACGCATACGACCATCATTGGCACCAAGGCAGAAGCGACTCTCATCGCTGAAGACGACACGTCTCCATTCGTCCCTCCATTCACGCCTGTCGCGACACCACTGGAGGCGGGCTGCACGATGTTGGGGCATGAGCGGAAGACGGCCTAACGGTGTGCGGGACCGTAGCCCAGCTTCATGGAGACGGTTGCGAATGGTCCTCGCCGATACCCCAGGAGCAACAGCGTCCCTAATTTGCTGGGAAGTGGCGGTGCGGTCCCCTACAGCACTGCGTAGGATCCTACGGTCTTGGCGTGCATCCGTGCGTCGCTGCGGTCCGGTCCCAGGTCGACGGGCACGTGCACCTTCCGCCGACCACTGGCGACAACATTGATGTACTGTGGAGACCTCACGCCCCACGTGTTGAGCAATTCGGCGGTACGTCCACCCGGCCTCCCGCATGCCCACTATACGCCCTCGCTCAAAGTCCGTCAACTGCACATACGGTTCACGTCCACGCTGTCACGGCATGCTACCAGTGTTAAAGACTGCGATGGAGCTCCGTATGCCACGGCAAACTGGCTGACACTGACGGCGGCGGTGCACAAATGCTGCGCAGCTAGCACCATTCGACGGCCAACACCGCGGTTCCTGGTGTGTCCGCTGTGCCATGCGTGTGATGATTGCTTGTACAGCCCTCTCGCAGTGTCTGGAGCAAGTATGGTGGGTCTGACACACCGCTGTCAATGTGTTCTTTTTTCCATTTCCAGGAGTGTATTTGAACTGGGGATATATTCGGGAATTCTGGAGCAAATAATTATATGATATTGGTCTACAATTTTGCAGGTATGTTCTTTTACCATTCTTATATACAGAAGTCAGGTGAACTTTTGGCCAGCTGCCTGGGTCTTTGCACTAGGCAAGAGATCTGCAATAAATGCAAGCTAAGTAAGAGGCCAATGCTGTAGAGTACTCTCTGGACAAATGATTTGTGATTCCATTTGGACATGGCAACTATTTTGTTTTCAACTCTTCCAGTTGCTACTCTACTCCAGGGAGTCTATTGCTATGTCCCCAATACACGAGTCTGTGTGACAGTGAAACAACAATAAGTTTGTATGATCCTCTAGCACAAACTTGGAAACTCAATACAGAGAGGGGTTAGTGATCATCATCATCTTCTTTCCTCCAAAGCCACACCAGACTGGTCAATGACTGCCTGGATAGAAGTCTTTGACTCAGTGATTTTATGTAGAACCAGAAATGAAATTTTCTCAGTAAAATATGTTCCTCAAGTATGATGGTGGTAGCTGTCTGCTTCATGCATCTATCTTTTTACATACACATGAACTTCCAATAACTCTTGCCTGTTGCCACTGTGCACACTTTTTTGAACTGAGTGTATAACAGTCTGCTTCTTCAGCATTTTCAAATTTTGTTATTAAACCACAGTGGGTCTTTTCTACCTGTAATCCAGTTACTCACCACCTACTTATTCAGTGTGTGATTTACAGTCCATTTAACATTTGCCCATACTCCTCTAAGTGCATCATATTGGAAGTAAATGACATTCACTCATTGTTTAAATGGGATGCTAACAAGTACTTATCTTCTCTTTCTAGCAAATCTATTCTCCTAGCCTTCTTGAAGGATTCATTAAATTCATTTACCATTCATTAAGCAGGAAATCATGGTTTGAGCCTTGGGACTTAATACCAATTTTCATATAACTTCATCAATGCAATCTCATGCAATTCTTATTTGTGCTTATTAAGTAAAGGAGCAATTCTACAAACTCACAAACTAAACTACTTCACCTGCTCAAAGGTAATGTTTAAATCCATATGGGTAAAGTGTAACAAAATTTTGTATTTTACCTGCTTCCTCATTTCCAACCTGGGGAATACTGTAACACTAAGTCTTGTCATCTTTACCATAAAGATGAAACAGGACTGCTGAAGTGA